>NW_024609883.1:72533435-72869255 GCF_016920785.2 Ixodes scapularis
CAGTAATTTTCACAAATATTTTGAGCGCGTGAGAAGCGTAGTAGTGTACTAAAGTTACCACTCGCGGAGCAAGTACAAGGCTGGGGCTAGATAAGAGACTGGAAAATCGCGCGGGCGCTTTACCGCAACCGCTAGCCTTGTACCTCCACGAGTGGTAACTTTAGTGCACTCCTACGCTTCTCACGCGCTGAGAGTCTTTATGAATATGACTGATTTAGTGGTTTTCGATGACGCTCGGAAAGTTTCTAATTGGAACCATAGTCTATTTTCATTAACTAAAAAAGCTAATTAACAAATTTTAATTAATTTGCCGACTGATCGCTAAGATTAGCCACCTATACTATGTCCCCCTGGCCGTATAACTCCCATGTACAAACCGCATACGTGTAACTTTCAAGTCATTTTTAAACACATCTGTGAATTAAAAAAAAGACACGGTATAATGTAATACAATAAGCAGAAATATCCCGTCGTTATTTGCTTATTTATGACAAAACACGCGCCAGATGCTACGACTTATTGTTTATAAAGTTTTAAGTGTCTGATCTGTTCCACACATTTTTGTTTCTGGTTTCCATCGTAGAGTGCAGAAGTGTAACTTCACATTACGAAATCGCAGCTTGTCGGCAAGCCCTGTCTCTGTTGTAAATATCAACTAAACAAAACATAACCCGGCAATGGCCTCTTCATCACCAAATTGACTGAACATTCTCACTTTAGATGCCGTGCATTTTTTTAAATTATGGTTGATGATTTTATAGTAAAGGCCCGTTCACACACTTGCAACAGAGTACGACCGAGAGAGACGAGATCTGTTGAAACCTCTTAAAATTTCTTAGGACGAGAGAACACACTGCCACGCTGGCGCCATCTATGCGGTGACCCTGGAACTGAATTTCACAAGAGCGAAGGTTTTGCGGAATTTCCGAGGTCAAAAGTGCGTAATACCTATGAGAAAGTCTCGTTTATAACGTTGGCAAAAGTTTTTTGAGCCAAGAACGAAAGGATAATGCGCGAGAGAAATAGAAAATATGCCAGACCGCCAAGTTTACACTGCTATCCAATACGTGGCGCCAGTGTGTCTTCTCGTCGTAAGAGATTTTAAAAGGTTCCAGGGCACTCGGCTCGAAGAGGTCACAAGTGTGTGAACGGGCCTTAACCCAATACCTCAATCCTCAAGCGTATATTGGAAGCATGCGACAAGACATTGGCGCCACGGTGTGGCTCCTTGAAGAAACATTTCGCGTAGACATCGTGTGTAGCATTCGACTTCAGTAGAGAGTTTTAGGGAACCGTTTTTGCACACCCGATAGGGTATAATGGGCCATCCAGCTCGAAATGCGCATGTGCGACTCTTCTGCGGCAGCGCATGCGCAGTTCGTACCGGAGGGCCCATCGCACCGCATCGGCTGTGCAAAAAGGGTTTCCTAAAACTATCTGGTTTCCGAGGAATGTCAGCTTATCTGAGCGCAGCCTTATACAAAACGTTCGAAGCAACAATTCGCCCTATTTTTTTTTTACGCGAGATCTGGGAGTTGAGCACATAGATCCCCTTCATGCGCTGGAGAAAACAACGCTGAGATCATCTCAATCCCAGCACTTCTACTTGATCCGCCAGCGAGAGAAGAGCAATCTGATTATACTTTGATCGAAAAACACTCATCGCGTAAATTTTCTCAATTTCTCGTTCTGGTGAATGACGTTCCGTAGTGATTTCCGGAACGTCAAACACACAAGTCGTTCGTAGAGGCATAGACCAGCACAGATAAACCAAAAAGCATTGCGGCGTGTTGCCGTCGTTGCCAATTAAAACTGTGCAGGACACGATTGAACCCAAACTCCGAGCCACTCCTGCGGATCGAATGACGTGGAAACAGATACAACGCTGGACGTGGGTAAGGTTTTTCAAATTCCAAGGTGCGAAACCTTTACTCCGTAGTCAGATCGAAAAACACGGCCATAGGAATTTGCAGACGTCGCCAACACGCAGCAGGTATATTAGAAGAGTTTGGAACGGGTATAGCGTTTCACTATGCGAAGTGACGCGGACTTTGGTGGCGTTGCCAACCAACTGCCAGGGTGGAGCGGTGGGCACACTTTATGTGTCGCACGCTTTCAATAAGCATTCATGAAGTTATTTCATGGTTCCTTTAAAAGCCGCCATCTATTGGATGGGAGAAGTATTTGAGATACATTACATAAACATATTCTTGACTATAAAGCTTCTTAAAAAAAAGAATCAATAAAGTAAAAACTGTGACCCAAGACGACCTCAACCATTCCCCAGTGAGTATATACGCCCCGAACTTCTGGGTATACTCCCTGGGGAAGAGTAGGGATCATCTCGGGACACATTGTTCAAAGATATGGCGGCCCGGAAGTTACCCAGTTAAAAATTCCCATTAAATCCAATTGGAATTCCAACTGGTTTTAACTGGAACCAATTGGTTTTAGTGGGTTCCAGCTGGAACCGCACTGGCCAATGGGTCTCACCAATTGGAATTATTTTTTCAGTTGGAACCTGAATGGGTTCCCAATGGTTCCCATTGGTTCCCGTTGGTTCCCATTGGCAGTGACCAATTGGTTGTCCAAAAACCCAATTGGTACCAATAAGTCACCAATTGGTACCAATAAGAAAATTCCAATTGGAACTTAATAGGAATTTTCAACTGGGTATGCACGAATAATTATTAGCAATACAGCGGGGGACGCGCTCGTGAACTCACTCCCAAAACTGTTCGGCGGCTGTCTGCGTGGCGTTGGTGCAGTTGGCGGCGAGGCTTTGGAATGCTTCTGTGGGAACGCTGAAGTTGGCCCCGTGGACTAGGGACGTGAGCCATTGGCGGTCAGCCGAGAATGCCGCGTCCGCGCCGCCGGCCGTCTGGTTCTCTCCGTACGTTTTCCAGAGGACGTCCGGCACGTCCTTGCAGCGAACCTGCGTTAGGGACATCAAGGTAGCCTGATACCCTGTCTATTTCTCAGAAGTATATACTTGAAGATTGCCGCGTTTGCGAACGGACTTGGCAATGCACGCGGATGCCACGCGGAGGAAAGGGGTGCCAACCCCGCTGGGCCCAGTCCTTCCTTCTATCAATTTTCGCTGGTCTGGAACTTTCCGGTTCGTTCTCGGCTGTCGGCGTGTGTTCGGGAAACATCGCCCTCCCGTCGCAGACGCAAGATGCTGGTACCACCTTTCTGTTTTCGTTCGTAGGCCCAAGTTCGCCTTATTAAACCCGCAGAATGTGTTGTGAATGAGCTGGCCCCATACACTGTGTGCTTGTGACGTACGTTGATGTAACGACGTCACGTGACGCCACAAGATAGCGCGACATGCATGTCGGTCAAGCGTGTCGCTTTTCACACGCAACTCAAGAATATAGAGCGTTTTACAATAGGGGGCCTCGACGCTTTGAATAAGTGCGCTCTGGACATGCGCACAACTTCTGGGCTTGTGCAGCCAGTGGTGCACCAAACTGCTTGCGGGACTCAAGGCGTTGGTCCCTGTATTCTAAAACTCGCTATTCTGTGAAAAAAAAAAAAAAAAAAAATGACGCAGGGAATTAACACGACCACGTTTTATTTTGTCACGCTGATTCTAAAGTCATTTCAGCATCTATAGTAGCCTTCGAGATTAATGGTCTTATTGCGAGATATACCAAGATAATGTAGAACATTACCGGTACCATATACCAGCATTGAGAAAACGTGAGTGTGTTGTTTGTTTGTTTTTTATTGGAGAAAATGCATCTTCATACCAACTAAATGAAAACATGTCTTCCGCATGTCATCTAGATAGATAAGAAGCAGAATCTAAAGGTCCCATTCCCTCTTTTGTAATGGGACGAAGTCATCTATTTGTTCGATTGACGTTGAAGAAATTGGACAGACATCGCCAACGCTACATGTAGTATTGTTCAGTTAGACAAGGGACGGCGGGAAAACGAGTATAAACTCACGAGATCGCTGGAGCGAACGTAGCAGGTCTCCTTGTCGGCGCCCCACCACTCGTAGCAGTCGCTCCACGGGAGCACCGAGCGGAAAGATTGGGCGAGGTAGAAGAGCGTGTAGCAGAGAATCACGTTGTAGTAGATGGCCACGAGCAGAGACATCACCACCATTGCGATGCCCACCCCTGAAGGAAACGAAAGCGCGTGAGCCCTTCGAGCAAACTGCTACTTGGACGTGCAAACAAATGCTCGTTGTACAGTCTTCAACAATATGAAGGACCCACTGACGAAGCAGTTTCAGGCGGCTATGCTGGATTCGCCTCGGCCAGGTTCACATTTCTTCGGATGAAGAGATAAGTATTTGTTCTAGTCTCCCTCCAAAGATAATGCTTTTCTGGCCGAAGTGTGCTTCACGAACATTACCTATATAGTCTGCGGCAGGTGAAGAGTGCTGGAGCTCCTCCCGTAAAGCCCTCTACTCTTTGTAGCACAGGGAGCGCTGTGAAAGAGGCGAGTCCCTCCTCCCTCCTCGCTTTTTCTCCAGTCTTCAATCTGCTAAAGTTGAGAAACAGGAGAGCTTTGCGGAAGGAACTTTTCCTGCACTCCTAACCTGCCACCAACTACAAAATAAGCAATAACGCAGGAATGGGGCCCTGACGCTCAGCGTCCTTCGACGCGTTGACTGGACACGAGGTCCCGTCGAACTCCAACGCAGCACTCGCGTCTATTCTGTGTCTGCACTTGAACCCACTGCGTCGAAATACTAGAGCGTACGGGCTTTGATTATTTTAGGTTGTGTATAGGCTCAGTACCCACTCCATAAACTGCCCCAACAAATGGGTCTGTCATACTGTGGGCGGCTGTACGCGGAATGCGTCCTTGGTCGGCGGATGCTTGTCTCTCGCTGTATTTTACGCATCATGCCCAAGAAATATTTACGTATGCCGTCTTACACTACGGGATTTGGATTTAGGTGCTAGTTTCCATGTCGGCACCGGTCGCAGATTTATGAAAATTTGTTTAAGATTACATTGTGGTCAAAGCGCGAAGGTCAGGGGTGACTTCGGGCGGTGAACGTAAGTTTTGTCTTCACACACTCGCGTGCTGCTGAGAACCAATATGGTACGAGCCCAAGAACGTATTCTTCGTTGAAATGGAGAGCAACACCCATCGAGTTGAAGGCATTGAATCTGTGAACACCTTTTATGTGGACTGCACTGACCACGACACGCAGAAAACTGACAGTTACAAAAAAGGTTTAGGTTACTGTTTTTTGTTTTTTTTTATTATTTAGTAGAATGGTCTGCTTTAGGTACGCTGACCCCTCCATAGTGCCTGCCATCTCCACATTTTTTGGCATCCTTTTCTTTTTTCGCATTTTCCTACACTAAGGTAGCAATTTGGGCCAGTTGGTTCATGATCACTTAAAGAAGCGGAAAAAAAATAGAAGGACGAGAAAGTAAACAGACTAGAGCGCTCTTGTCTGTCTACTTCCTCGTCCTTGTATTTTTTGCGCTTCTTTAAGTGATTTTCCTCCACCTGTATTGTCCTTAACCCAAAGACAAGACATGTGAGGTCTTTCTTTGTGAAGGACAGGTCTACTCCCTAACCCAGGGAAAGACAATGTTTCATACCTAGGGACTAGACAACCTAACATAGCTCCTGCTCTCGACGACACAGACCACAACTATTAACCCCTTTCTGCATGAAAGAATACGGCGTCCAGAGATATTTTCTTGTAGCGGTGCGTAACCTCACGTTTGAGTAGATTTTGAAAAGCAACGGATACTCGCCTCTTGCGACTGGAAGGCACTTCCAGACAGCAATTGGTCCAAGACTGGAAAATTGGCCTAGGGCTAGTTCCATGCTGAATAGAGGAATCGCTACCAGTACCATGACGATGAGGTATGCGGCGAAGAATGCCCCTGTAAAAAATGTTGACATAACAAGAACAAGAAAGCTGTGAGTTTTGATGCGCAGAGACCCAATTAAAGACTTCGCTGGGGTTTCATGACGACCCATTTTTTAATGTGTGGCTTCCAGTTTGCTTTCTTTAAAACAACCTTTGCATCTTCAAGTCGAATTCCTTTGATATTCTCCGAAAGCAAGTTTGCTCCGTGCGCAAACTTGCTTTCGCAGCAATTTCGCCTCCAATTTGAATTGCTAAAAAAAAAAAAAAACGTACAAGATAATGACATAAAACAATTGTATCAGTTCATAGCTATACTCCATAAGCTATTTAGTGTATAAGCTTAATTTGTCTTTGTACTCGTTACGAAAAATTATATCTAAATCTAAACGTTTTAAAATACAAAAAATTCTGAGATATTTCAAATAATTTTTTTTTTATAATTTTGTTATATATATATATATATATATATTACTTTTCTTTACTTGATGGCCCAGAAGGTATAAAAATACTGGATATACGTCTCGTGTCTTGGGCCTTCCCGAGCTTGAAACATAATGTCTGGCTCGCCCCGCTTTCATACTGCAATGCTAACTGTCAACATACTGCAGTCACAACTGTCAACATGAATGGTTTATTTTAGACCTCCGTAACGTCTGTCAGATGTTCGAGGAATTGCTACGAGCATATATAACAGGAAAACACTCACGGTAAAGTACCTTCGAAAAACATCCATTATTACTAAGACCGCCAGCAACATTGCGGTGAAGTCAGCATAGTTAAACCAAGGATTGAGAAACAATACTAAAATTGGCTTATTTAACTGACTGTGCTTAAAATACAACACAAATATCACACTCAAAACCTTTATTCAGTATTTCTTTACTTTATGGGTTATCAAGTAAAAACAAGTTAAAAATAACAAAACAAAATTTTTTTTTTCAGAAAATTGATTTGAAATGTTAGAACATTTCGATAAAAAAAAGAGGTATACATTTTTTTTTGGTAAAGAGTACAAAGACAAAATTTATACCACCAGATAGCTTATGATTATAGATAAACACTGAAACTTGTTTTGTGTAATTATCGTGTACGGTTCGTTTACTTAATCAATTCAAATTGGAGGCAAAATTGCTCCAGGTAGCAAGTTTGCCATTTTGTACGAAAATAACTATTAAACCTAAAAATCACTGTTTCGTTTATGTAAATTATTCAGAACGTTCCCTGCATCGTAAAAATATGCTAGCCGTTTCAGTAAAGCCAACTGTCTTAAAACAATGCACAAAATTGAGAGAGAGAAAAAAAAATGAGATTAACGCTTTCCACAGATTTTACCTTCTGGCTGTTAGGATCTAATTTCTGCGAAACACTTTCATTCTATTTTTTTAAAATTCACTTTTGTTTAAGGGGGGGGGGGGGGGGGGGATAAACCTACCACATATAATTTTGTCCAAAAAAATCTGAACCCCCTCCCCCTCCCCCCTTTTTTCCCCCGACAACGTTTGTCGAATTCAAATGAAACCACCCATCGAAATAAATCATAGGCATGGCAAAGATACATAAAGACATCAAGCAGTAAATTCCTAACTGAAAGAAAAAAAGTCTGGAAGCCGGCGGCTTTAATTCAACTTTGATAAACAAGTAGAAAACATTTCTGCCTCAAGTAGTCAGAATTGCCTTAACCGTGGCTTCCCTCCAAAACAACTAAAATGCGCTCTAAAAAAAAAAAAAAAAAAAGGACGGAATAAAGACATTTTCCACAGGGGTGCCACCATCTTGAATTGTCGTCACTTCCCTTATGGGCGACGACAAAATAATACAACGTTTCAACCTGTAACTAGCAAAAAAATAGAGGGGAGCCAAAACGAGAATGTGTGACGGTTAGGCTTATATCCTAAACGCCTTCTATTGGCGTGGCGACGGCAAAACGATGTTTTCGCCCATACTGGAAGTGACGACAATTCAAGATGGCGGCGCCCTTGTGCAAAAGGTTGCGTCTTTCAAGACATGGTCACACCGCTAAGTACATCATAATAAATACAGTCTACAGACACTAGATTGAAACGCCTTTCTTCCTCGTACTGAGGGCCCTGCCACATTAGTCATACAAGAACTGTCTGCACAGGCGTTCGAAGCCACACTTGTGTACGAATCAAACACGTCCGAACATCCCCGAGTCGTGTGCGCAAAAAACTATGTCATCGTGCCTGCGGAGAACACCACATATTTTGTATGCCTAGACAACAATATATAAAAAAAAACAGACTACCCAGCTTTTTTTTTTTATGTACCAACAAATTTTTGAACACGTTATGGCCTCGGGGAGGGCTAGAGCGAAAGGTTTAGATTCCAAAATACACACGCGGTTTGAGAGGTCGAGGCTTAACGAAGGTTAAGAAAAAAACTGTCAAACCGAAAAAAAAAATTAACTGTTGTTTTTTATATTGCTGCCGATAATACGAGTGGTAGAACTGCGGCTTAAAAGATGATGCTCTTTCAAATCGGGTAATTAACATTATTTTTTTACGCCTTAGTTGGTTTTTTTTTTCGGCAAAGTGTTTTGCGAGTTCCATGCTGGACGTTGTACGCACCCCCTCCGTTTTGGTAGACCAGGATGGGAAACCTCCATATGTCCCCGATGCCCACGGCGAAGCCGATGCAGTACAGGAGCGACTCGATCCTGCTGGCGAATTTCCCGCGCTGATCTTCTTTCTCGGATCCCTGAGCCGGAGCAGAAGCATCTACAAACAAAGAAAGCAAAAAAGGCTAAAGCTTACTCAACGTGCTGGGGAAAAAAACAAAAACAAAACATGGATAGTCGTTGGTTAAGCCTCTTTCACACACTTGCGACTACTTGCGACCGAGTGACGCCTTACAACCTCCTGTGATCTCTTACGACGAGAAGAAACACAGGCGCCAGCTATCGGGTAGAAGTGCGAACACTTGTAGTTTCCGTATATTTTCTATTTTCTTCGCGCATTATTCTTTTACCATTGGCTCGAAAAAACTTTTTGACAATGCTATGGATGATCATTTCTCATAGAAGCACGCATTTTCGATCTCGCAAAAATTGTTGTTTTGTGTATTTTAGGGTGGAGTCAGGAGATATTTTGGTGGGACCATTGTCGCACGCCAAAACTGACGTGACGGTCCTTCATGATGGTCCCTCGTGACGGTTCTTCGTGACGGTTTTCTCCCGAAAATCGGGTGACAAAACAAATTCTGCGTTAAACAAAAAAAAAACAAAAAAAACAAAACGTATTCTACAAGAAATCAATGATGTGGAGAGCTTGGAATCCTTCAGAGCGGCAGCGGCTACTCTAGAAGCACCGCAATGACGGGAAAAACCCAACTCTACGTCCGAGGCTCTGCACCCGGCCTGTGCTTTGGCTTTTCCGAGCCCAGTTCGTGGCTATATGACGAATCTTGGCGGCATTTGATGGAAACCACATTACAAGGCCACTAGCTCTCGGCTGCGAGTTAAAGAGCGTGAACAGTGCTCGTGTTTCTATATATCTTTTACCGTGACTGCCACTGCGAGGAGAGAAAACCTAATGTAAGTTTCGTAGGCCATAGACGTCAAGGATTAGTTCCAAGCGATGCTATACTGAAAAAAACAAAAAAAAAAAAAAACAACGCAAAGTCGTTCAAGATTTTTGATATTTTTTTAAAGAATGTAAGAGTTACAGGTATTGCACGGCCATTTCCTCTTAGGAAATAGCTACTAAAATATAAACTAATTGCAGAATAAGTGAACTACTTTTAATTTGCTTCTCGGCGTGAGCGAGTTCTTGCTTCGTGTGCGGCCAAGTAAAGGCTTGTTCGCACATTTGCGTTTGCGTACGACCGAGTTCTAGTGATCTCTCGTGACAAGAGAACACACTGGCACGCTCGCGCCACCTGCATTTGCAGAACTGCATTTAGCCAGAGTGACAGTTTGGCAGTAATTTGGGACATCAAATGTATTATCGCGAACAATACGAGCTGAAAGAGTCCTTCACGTTTCGTGTCTGCCGGTTCTTCAGAGGGCTGTGTTCTCAAGTAGAAATTAAGTGCAAGGTTCGCAAAAAGATGCAAAAAAAAAAAGTCGGATTGGGTGTTTTTGTTATTAATTATTCGCGGGGGTATGTTCTCTTTATAAGAAATGGTCGTTTATATAACATGGCGAAAAGTTTTGCAAGTTCTGGATGAAAGAACGGTACGCCAAAAAGATATAAAATATGATAAAATAAAAGTGTATTAGGGCTACTCGACTGATAGCGCCAGCATCTTCTCTTTTCATAAGCGAGCACCAGGCTAGCAGCACAACGCACTCAATCACAATCAACCGCGTGTGTGTGAGCCAGTATTTAATACGTCTTGAACTTGTCTCTTTTTCGGCAGTGGAAGGAACACAGCGGGGTCCCCCAAGTGTGCTGCGGGGGGGGGCTCTTTTTTGGGAGCACTGCCTCTGATGTTTGATAAGAGAACGCGCGAGAAGGGTCTTGCGTGCGCTAACAGTCGCTTTCATCTTCGCGCGTCGCGTCTCGGCGAGCAAACGGCGCGAAATCGCCGATAAGCCGACGTGTGAAGAAAGACGGCTCCGGAGAGCAAACACCCCGAAAGTCGTCTGCAGCTTCGCTATACTGAGAAACAGCGAGACGCGACGCCAAACGTCCAAACGAACAGATAATGCTGCTCAAATAAGATCGACCGCTTCTTCCGTTCGTTTTGTGTTAAGAACATTAGTCGGTGACTATACATATGGCTTGCACTGACGTCCCATCAGACGCCATTGTGGTGACCATGCTGCTGAGCGCGTACCTTTGGCAGCGTACATCTCGTAGTACCAAATTTGTTGTTCCGACCAGAAACAAGTATTTGAATGACCGCCAACATGGTGCGACGAAGTCACACGTGTGCAAGCCACATATAGCTGTGCGAAAGAGGAAAATATTGTCACGTTCACGGGAAAGCCTCCCCTTATACTCGAAGAGGACTCAAAACTTTATATTTTGATGAATACTGATCGCACTAAACATAGCAATACACTTCTACGCGAGAAGCTTACGTAGAAGTGTATAGTGATGTTTGTTGTTGTAAGGTTTCTTGTCTGTGCTCAAGTTCCGCTTAGGTCCGCCGCAACATGCCAGGGGAGAAGCCAGGTTTCACCGACATCTTCCACAATCCAGGCACGGCGCTTCCGAGAATCTCGCACTTCACAGTCCCAGACGGCTCAAGAAACGAGAGGCGGGGACTCTCATGTTCACCCTTCCCGATTGGTTCTTGGGCGGTCCTATCGGCCAATGCCGCACTCTGATTGGCTGCAGAGTGATAATGATATGCTCGGAACTCACCATGCCCTATACATTACGAATGCCCACAGTCTACACATTAGAGAGTTTGAGGGAACCTCTTTTGCACATACGGTATACGGTACGGTGGGTTCTCCGGTTCGAACTGCGCATGTGCCAGTATTCTGCTCTAGCGCATGCGCAGTTCGTACCGGAGGGTCCATGTGCCGTATCGGATGTGCCAATACGGTTCCCTAAAACTCTGTAGTATGTCCTTCGCGCGAGGCTAAAAGAAAAAAAAAAAAGAAAAAAAAGAAACAAGTATTAGTATTCCGTATAAAAGTAAACGCAAGCGCTGTGTGTTCGCGTTAGCGTTGCGTGCTCCATGTTGCGCGTGCGTGTCGTAGTCGTGCGCCAATCCAAGACCGCGGTTTGGGCTTCGCGCACGCCCAGTGTGGAACGCGCAACGTTAACAGAAACGCACCGTGCTTGCGTTCGCTCGTGTACGCGATACTGAAACTCACTATTAATAATAATCAAGATGCACGATGTCGGGAAAGCGCGGAGAACAGTTCGTCCGTCCGTACCCGTCCTATCCCGCGGCCTGGTTATAATACGCTGTTGTTAGGCAAGGGTTGAATCCGCGTTGCGTCTGGTTCTACTTTCTGATAAACACGACGAAACTCTTTTTCTTTTTGATTTTTCTTCGTAAACGTGAGGTATTGATGGTTCGTTCCGCAGCGACAAGTTCAAAGAATAGAATGTCTCCAGATGCGAAGGAAAGATACACACAGCCAGGCACGCAGTCAGGATTTTGTTTCGGGGGGCGGGGGGGGGGGGGGGGGGGGGGGGGCAAGCCTCATGCCCCCCCCCCCTCCCCCTGGCTACGTGCCTGCACACAGCATAATCCAATCTAAACCTTTTCCTTCTCCTCAGTCTAGGGTTTATAGATGCTTTTTTTTTTAATCTAACAAAAAATCGGGAAAAAGGAATTGACTCATAAGAAGCGTTTTTAAGGGAACATGTTTTTGCTTTGTTTTTTTTATGTGCGCAGCAAACTCGATAGAGGCAGACGGCTACAATTTCGAGGATGACCATCCCAGTAGCGAAGGATTTTGAACCAAACTGTTGACTGGTAATTGTGGGTCCTGAAAAGCCGAAGAGGACAAGGTCGCATAACCAGGCTTGATATTCTTTGACCAGAGTTTGGGTATCTTGGTCTGAAATCGCCAAAGATCGCCGGAGTTAGGCTTCACTATTCACTTGTCTGCTTCTTCCCTGAAATCTTTATTCCTAACTCGCAGGAAAAAAAAAGTGTCTGAGTTATGTTTTTTTGCCCGGTTATCACATGGCAACGTTTGGCAACGTTGGGCATAATGCCTGAGCAAATGCCAAAATTAGGCTTCACTACTGGTTGTTTCATTGTCACTTGGCATCTTTGGCTCATGTGTGGCACTTCGACAATTATGTGGTGAACAAGAGGAAAGCTAGACTGGCATTTCTGTGGCTAGTTACGGCCCGAACCAAGTACTTTGGCCCCAAGTAACGCCGCAGAGTAATAGGCCCCAGTCACATCCCTAGGACTGCCAAACTCGAGCCAAGTTGAAGACCGACGACCAGTTCGTGCTTTCCACTTTTCTCCCGCTTCCTCCTCTCTCCCTTCTACCCCGTCCACCGTTGCGTTTCCTCCTCCCCCATGGCGAGGAGGATCTTCTGCCTTGCAGAATCTCGAGTCTCGTCGTCGGCCTTTAAGCTTTTTTTTAATTATTATTTTGCCCGCTGTTTGGCACCGTTTGCTAAATTTCGAGGATATTCTTGATCGCACGTAGAATCTCCAGAACGCCACGTAGATATTCTATATGTACAACAATTTTTGTCAAAAATATCCCAAAACGGGCTGCACACTTTCCCAATAAACAGTGAGCGACCCAAAGGAGTATTTTGTCTGTATCTGCTTACGGGAAACCAACCTGCCAGGTTGGTACCCCCGGAAGGAAGCCTCTACGAAGTGCAAATACGCTCATGAAGCGTCGAGTTTATCTGGCGACCAACAACAAGGAAGTGTGCGCTCAAAGAGGACCTTTTAAGACGAACTCGCTATCTGTTGACAGAGTGGTTGAAAGACACCCGCGAAAAACGGCGACGACGCGTAAATATGTGCGTTTGTCACGCCTCATCGTTAATGGTGTGTGTACTGCGAGCAAGTGCGCCAAAAAACGCGCCTTTGGCGCGTCAGAACGCAAGGAAGGGCACGACGGGCAAAGGGCAACATGGACAACGCGCCGCCCACGGAAAGGGGCGATAACGAGACATCGGTTGAGGTCAGGGGGATACAGAAAGCACGTGGGTGCATTTGGAGGCTAAACAAATGCACGCGGGGTGCGCAAGGAGCGGGCGAACTTGCGCGTCGTATATATATATACCCGGTTATCGATCGACAGAAGCCCTTCAACGCCGCGGAAATCAGTCTTGCCGTAGATAGTTCGCTCGTTTTCCCTCTCCTTTGGTGCGCGCAAGCACGCGTAAACACACAAAAGTTCACATCATGAAGGGAAAAAGAAAAGCGGATGCAACAGTGTTTATTTGAGGCAGAGGTTCCAACAAAGGCGCGGCCAAGCAACGAAGAGAAAGTAAACACTATACAAAGACTTAGCATATCGTTTCTTGGATTCCGATAACAAAGTACGCAATAACACAGCCTTCACCTTCGGGCGTGCATCGTATCGTTATCGGGTATCGTTATCGAAACACACACACAAAAAAAGCATCTACCGAAGCTCTTTCTGCTAATGCACAGAACTCCTTGGATTGCCGCGATAAAACGACTCGCACGTCAACCGCAAAGCGAATGGAGCCGGGCCAGCGGCCATCCAGTGGGAGGTATAGACCTTTTCTGCAAGTGCGCCGCCATCTTGAATTGACGTCACTTCCAGTATGGGCGAAAACATTGTTTTGCCTTTGCCACGCCAATAGAAGGCATTTAGGATATAATCGTAAACGTCACACTTTCTCGTTTTGCCTCCCCTTTATTTTTTTACTATTTGCAGGTTGAAACGTTGGATTATTTTTTCGTCGCCCATACCGGATACGCCTATTAGGTGGCTGGAGACGAGAGTACACAGAAAAAGTCTATAGATGTCCCCAGTTTCTCCGCTGAGAAAAGAGAAAACCCCAAGGCGACGCGTAGGGAAAGACTGCTCACGGGAAAGGGGAGAAGGTAGAATATGACCTGAATGTAAGTGCAAACGAACTGCCGTACATTGAACATGAAATTTCTCTCACGCGGTGCCTAATATAAACACTTTTTGGGAAAATAAAAATTCAAGCTGTGTTTGGTACCTTTCAGCGTATGTGTCGTTCTTTACCCGTAGTCTCGGGGCTTATGCGATGTTCGTGTAATCACATTTAGCCTCTCGACTGGAGCCACTGAATTAAAGGGACCCTCCGGAGCGTTCTGCGATGGTCTATTTATGACGGTAACTCAATCTACGGGCCCTAAGGATCCTAAAATTCATAAAATTACGGTCATGCGCGGCCAATTTCCCTATTAAAATTGCTATCAAAGTCCCCGGCACACTTCCCTTTCTGAGATGACCCCGGAAAATGGGAGGGGCATCTCTTTACGCGTCAGCCAATAGCAGGCGAACCATTCCGGCTTCACTGTGCGTCACCAACGCGGCCGACCGCCGACGCGCGGAGCAATCTCGAACAAGCGCAGGCCGTCGTCAAAGAGCCCGGACTTCTTGCTCGGCAGTCGTCGTTCACGGCACCGCACCGTCGCGCTACTACTGCGATACGCAGTCGCATTCCACAGGTGACAGGGAAAAGTTTTGACTCGTTGACGTAGAAAGATCGCCAAGCTGGCTTCGGAGTTGGGATTCACGGGAATAAGGAACACGTTTCCCGCCTACGCACGCCTGCACACGCCCCGGGAAGCAGACGACCCGACGCGCCGACGCATCACACCCTAGCAACACGCTTGCGGGGAGAAAACATAGTTCGCTGGTTTCGGAACGATAATTGCGAACTATGTTTCTCGCACCACAATCAGTTTACGTTTTTCTCAAACTCTAATTTACAACAAGCTTAAAAAGTGTTGCGATAATAACGTTCGCCTTCACCACGAGATGCAGCATTTTCATTGGTCAAGTTTTAGCGATGGGCAGGGAATGGGGGATTGTCTTCCAAGAGAAAATAGTCCCGATATATTTCTACTGCCGTCTGCTTAATAAATGGTTTTATAATCTAAAACTTTGTATACATATTAACTTGCAACTACTACGCAATATAACAACATAAACAGACGATCTCAGAAAGCTCCGGAGGGCCCCTTTAAGAACGCTTTAAAATACCGGCACACTTAAAGTATCGGCATTCGCGTAGTTTCTTGTACACGCCCCCATTTTGGTGCTCAGAGCAAACCAGGTGCAGTTGAGCACTGTTGCCATTGTTACGTTAAAAATAAAAAAAGTTTACTTAATTTATATGCTTTTGATACGATGCCACCAGGAAGCTCCGATGATATATTGTTTCGCTCTGTCGCGAACTGTTTTAATCTTTTTTTTTTGGAGGACGGAAAACTTTTTTTCTGCGATTTCAGATAAAAGCTTCAGACAACTGGCAACAATCAATTTAAGCACCATGATGTCTGAAGTCTTGTTTACCTCGATTTAGTGGCTCTACCCCCCACCTGGACGGCGAATGAGGAAGGTGTGTTCAGATAAGGACAGTCATAGGGGTGGCATATATGTTTCTTTTTGCGTTCAATTAAAAGTTCATACGAGGTAGCAAAAATGAGTCCATATAACGGACAAGACCTTGTCGTTAGAAAATACCAGGGTTGGGCATATCGTGATACAAATGTATCGCGATAGTATTTCAGAAATACATTTGGTATCTGTATTTCTGTACCGCGATACATTTTTTTTTTCACCAGAATCTGTATTCCTGTATCGAAATACATTTGGAATGTTTCCTTGTAGCGCGATACGATCAGGATGAAATGTGTTACGTTAATTTCCTAAGAAATACCCCCCGCCCCCCCTTCCACCAAAAGAAAAAAAAAAAAAAAAGTCCGAGCGCATTTTTGTTTTTACTTCTGAGGGCACCAGGGTCAAGGTGATACTGGGGCATTGTTGCTCACCAAGGTTCCTTTCGATTCCCCAAACTATTTTTTTTATGCGCCCTCCTTTCTTTTGAGAAGTGACCTTCACTCGTGAAGGTCCTGACCTTCACGTGAAGTTACGGAAGGAGAGGAGGAGGAGAGGAAGAAAGAATACGGAGGAGTAGGAGAGGCACACCCTCCTCTCCGTACCCTCCCCTTCTCCTCCTTAAAAGTTGCGCTCTAATTCGCCAATACAAGGAGTTTGTAAACGTCTTTTTTTCATGAAATCAAGAAAGTACTTTGCAAAAGAAAGGTATGTTTTGGCGCGGAGAAGCACTATTCTAAACATGTGTACATGTTTTCCAACCTAATATAAGATGCAATTGAAAACAAACTACTAATTGAATACTTTTTAAGCAAGAGTGATTGTGATTGTAATCGCATACTTTTGTTTTCGAGTAACGTGTACAAGGTTGCAAAGATCAAAGAAATTTTATGCGGTTAGTCTGTATAGAGAGAGAATCGCGACAAAGTTCGTCAATGATTCGTATCAACCTTGTAGGGTACAGCTTTTCAACAAATTGGAATGTAAACTACGGTGATGTATAGCCAGGACGTTGGTGGGAGAAAAGTCGCGAAAATCGGTCTTGCTTCTATATCATAATTCTACAATGTTAATTTCTGGCAGCAACCCTCGTGCTGTCAATCATTGGCGAGTTTCAGAATAGTGTGCGCACAATCATTGCCTACGCAAAGAAATGGCGTCGGCGCGCTGTACCGTTCCCGTGCCGAGCACTAACCGCGTCTTGAATTGGGGCATGGCGACGCCGTCATTCCTTTTTCGTACGCAAAGATTTTGTGTGCACTATTCTGAAACCCTCTATTGTGACAATAGGGAGTTTTAGAATAAAGTGCGAGATTTTTAGTGCCCGCTAGCGCCCCATTTAGCGCTTGCGTTAGCGCACGCTACGCAAGAGTGCTTTAGAAAAGAGTTTCTCCGCCGCGACGCAATCTCGCGCGTGTAACGCCAACGAGATTCAGTAGCAATTTTGATTTCACGCACGAAACGCTGTGACTTCAGTATAAAAGAGTAACATTTCAGATTTGTTTGAATATGAGAATGCGACGGGGAGCGGTCGACCGGTCGTGTCCACTTGCGTCACCGCGGCAAGAGAGGTCTCGTGTGTCCTGTCCTTCGCACACCGTATACCTTCGCCGAGAAACGTTCACGCGTCGCAAGCAGCAAGCCGCCAGCAATCGTTGGCCATCTTGCTGGGTCTTCCAAAACGCTTCTGAGGTGCACCTCCCGTATCGCTCATTCACATTGTGTAAGATCCAGTACGATTGCACGCGCACTTGATGTCATCGAGTGCGCGTGCAATTGCACTGGATCTTTATACAACCGCGTTCGCAACCGCTTTGCGAACGCGGATCCGCTTCCAGTGTGAATGAGCGGGTAGGAGTGCAATGTCGTCCTGCATGCCTTGAAAATCGCAGTCGCGAGGATGCCGCTGACGTCGCTCTCTTCGAAGGAGCACGAAGACTTTTTGCGTACGCGTGCAATTACAAAAAAAAAAAAAAAGTATGCGTGCGTGCGTTAAAGCAGCGCACGCAAAGCGTCACACCGTCAGTTAGCGTCTGGCGTCTGCGCAGTGGCGACAACGCTATATTCCTTGCGTACGCAAACCCTTTGCGTAGGCTATTCTAAAACTCTCTAAAACTCACTAATATCTCGGTTGGCGAACGTAATATAACGTGTTCTTGGGCGGCAATCAGTCGTAAAACTGCCGTATACATTAGCCAAAAGAAAAAAGTGCAACTTATTTTATGCACGTTTATTAAACCCCGTTCACACACTTGCGACCTCTTAGAACTGAATGCCTTCGAGCCTTGGAGCCTTGAAACGACGAGGGGACACACTGGCGCCGTCTATTGGGTAGCAGTGTAAACAAACAGGGATGGGCAGTATTTCAAATGCAAGTTTTTGAAATACGTATTTCAAATACTTTGTGCGTTTTGCGTTTGTATTTAATTACAAATTGGGTAATGCATTTTACGTGTGTATTTAAAAACTAAAACGTGGGTATTTCGAATACATTGTAATTAAATACAATTTTGTGGGCGAAAATGCATCCCTCAAATTTATTGTGACTGTCCAGAGCAGGAAGAAAACTACGTTCTGCACCGAATGCAGTGTCTCTCAATCAAGCACAAGCGTTTAGTGACTTTGGGATTACGGTGCTAGTCCAGGGCAAGAATAGTGACGAAATCGACGTTCACAGGCAGACTGGCTAAATAAGTGCCTGTGACAACTTCTAATGCTTTCCAGCCTGATTTCCATCCATATTTTTGCCTGGAACATTCTAAATGCGCCGGTCGTCGAGATTTTCGTAACTGGTGCGAGTTGCAACAATAAAAAATTCTCTAGCTAGTGCTGCGCGTCTTGGTCGTCTTCGTTCTTTGTTTGTCTATAGTATACCAAAATGTAATCGACAAAAAAAGCTGCTTGAAGCTCTGTACATTTTTCACCTATTACGTCCAAGCTGATTACATTTTTTTGTGATTATATTTCTATTAAGTTACTAGAGCCTCGCACACTAACTCCCGATTGTGCGATGCGAAATTTAAAATGAGATACCCAGAAACCCGTTGCAGGTGCCCTGAAGTCGCTGACGCAAATTTTGAGGAATCTATTTGGAAAAGTATTTGGAGGAGACCAAATACATTTGGTTGTATTTGTATCTTGTACTTTAATGCTTTTTTGGAAATGTAATTAGATTTATAATTAAATACTGTTTGACGAAGTATTTTGTATTTGTATTTCGATACATATTTGCATGTATTTTGCTCATCCCTGAGTGTAAACTTAGGGGTCCAGCATATTTTCTATTTGTCTCGCGCATTATCCTTTCTTTCTTGGCTCGAAAAACGTTTGTCAATGTTATAAACGAGCCTTTCTTGTAGGTATTACGCACATTTGACCTCGGAAATCCAGCAAAGCCTTCGCTCTTGTGAAATGCAGTTCCAGGGTCACCGCGCAGATGGCGCCAGCATGCCAGTGTGCTCTCTCGTCCTAAGAACTTTTACGAGGTTCCAACAGGTCTTGTCTCTCTCGGTCGTACTCGGTCGCAAGAGTGTGAACGGGCATTTATACACAAACTGAATAAATGTAAGCCTGAAAAGAAAAAAAAAAAAAAAAGACACGCGAGATTACGAACAGGCATTATTGATACGCACAGGAAGAAAAAAACGAAAAGAAAATGTGTGGTCGACGCTGGCACACACAGATTGTACCGCCCATGTTCGGATCCGCTGGATCAGCTTTTACATAATATGACCCTTAGTCAAGCTCTCTTAATATTTTTCCCTTAAACGTATTCTACTCATGGATCAGCTTTCGGGTGTTCATCTTCAAAGGGCTTTCGAGTTTTATTTCGTGTAGTGCCATGTGTAAAAAACGGCTACAACTAGACGCTTTTTTTTTCTCTTTCGTGTTTATTTCTTGCATAGGAATAACACGATTTTCTTTTCTTGCATGCTGTCCAGAAACCTACACTTACGAAACTTCGCTATAACAAATGCACCACCGAAAAAACTCTCCGTGCATTGGTTAAATTGTTCGTCGTTCGTTTATTTTTTTTTTTGTACGACCGAACTGCGTGGAATGTAGGTCTACGACACAACTTTTCGACATCCTCAAACTCGGGGTGTGTCAGATTACCAAACAGATTTTTGAGCTCAGAATAAAGCTTCATTAGTTGGGAGTTCGCTCGAGAGAAAGGAAGAAAAAAAAAAAAAAAAGGAACGGAAAAATTACATTACATTCCCAAAACTTCTGGCAACCAAAGCTCTCAGCGGAACATTCGAAGATTTTGTTTCAGCCGAAGAACTGCAGAATGTGTTATTCTATTCAGTTCGATTCGTTTTTGTTATCAGTGAGGCACATACACGCCACTGAAAAAAAAAACACAAATGACGCCATAGATTTGGCTTGTTTGAGAAAATTAAAATCATCTTAGACGTGGAGTGAGCAACACCGTTTATAAAGAAACTAAACCGAAATACCACAAACCGAAAACAAAGAATACAGCAAGACACATAATCACAGGAGCCATATTCATTTAGCTAAATCAAGAGGATGATTACGAGGGCGAAGGTGGCTTAAAGGGGCCCTGCGATCTTATTTGACCGTTTACCTTTTTTTTTTTTTTGCGGTTTTTACGTTTGTGGTGGTTCGGGCCACTCAGCGGGCACAGTGAGAGTACCTAACTAAATATCACTGCGTCATATTTTAACCGGACGACGCAGAAACTTTTCCTCCTAGGGGGCGCCCCGTGATCTCGAACGCGAGTTTGTTGACTGAGTTGCGGTGAGCGGACGTGTTTCCTGGTTCTCCTCGAGCATCCGAAGCTAAGTGCCAGTTTTTCTTCTTTTCTCTCTCTTTTTTTGAGAGTTGATTGGAAGTGACTATGCGGTAGCAGTATTAGGTTTGAACAGCAGCAGTTAACGTTAGTTTCGCAAAGTAGGCTCTGTTTGAATTTTTGGCGGGAAGGGCCGGTTTGTTCCCGGTCTAGACATGGGTCTAGATTTGGGTCGGCATGACAAGGGTGGGGACGAGTTGGTGCAGTGCGAGGGGTGTGGGAGGTGGTGTTACCTGGAGGAGACGGGTTTCGGGAGCCTGGAGGTGGCGGCGGAGGTGAGTTTCGAGTGTCGGCTTTGTGTGAAGCTTCAGCAGGTAACTGGGGAATGGGAGGGTAGAGTTCGGGAGATTGAGGCCCAGCTTAAAGCAGAAGGAGAGAAGCGGGTGGGTCTCGAGGTTCAGGTAGAGGAGCTGACTAGGCAGCTTAATCATGAGAGGGAGCAGCGGGTCGGCCTCGAGAAGCAGGCGGAAGAGCTGGGGGAAGTATGGAAGGCGGGTTTAGAGGAGCGTAAGAGGGAGTGTGACAGTAGGGTAGAGCGCCTGGAAGGGGTAATTCGAGCGAGTGAGAGTAGCGAGGGAAGAAAGGAGGAAGTGTCAGTTCTAGCGGGACGAACCACCAGCCTGCAGGCTGGGGTCCCTGGTGGTCGGGAGTCCGGCCTGTTGGCAGGCGGGCTCGACGACGCTGGAGAGCTGATTGAACCTCAGCTCAATGGCGCCTTCGAGCAGCAGGCGTCGGGCAGTCAGGTGACAGGAGATAAGTCGCAGGACAAAGGCGCGCAGGCACCAGGGGGATCTAGGGTACTGGTAGTGGGGAGCTCTAACGTAGCACGGGTTAGGAGGGGTGTACATAACAGGGTGAAGGGAGACCAGAGGGTAACCGTAGAGGTCCAGCCAGGGAAGTGTATGGTGGATGCTATGACCGCAGCACGTGAGGGGGTGTGGGATAACCGGGGGGGAAGGAACCTAGTAATAGTTCATGCGGGGCTTAATGATGTGCTGAAGGGTAGGAGCCAGAACCTCGGAAAGCAGCTAAACGTGGGAATACGTAAGCTGAGGGACGTGTCTGAGAATGTGCATGTGGTTGTGTGCACCATTCCAGAAGTTCGGGGGCAGTCCGGGTTAACGGAGAGGAGGGTTGTCGAAGCCAACGGAGTAATTAAGGGTATGAGTCGACAGCTTCGGTACGACGTAATGGAAGTAAACAGAGAGGTGTACGAGGCTGGCTCCCGCCCTTTTGCAGATGGCATTCACTACAGTGAGGCCACGGGTTACAGGGTGGGGGATAGGATGGGCCGCACGGTGACTGCTTTTTTGGGGGGACCGAGGGCCCTGGGGGCACTGAAGTAATTGAAAACCCAACGAAGTCAGGAGAGGCACCCAGGGTTAAAAAGAGGAGAAAACGTAAGAACAGGTATAAAAAACAGCACAATCAGACATTGGATATATTAACATGCAGGGTGGTAGAAATAGGTTAAAATGGGCAGAGGTAGAGGAGCAACTAAGAAAGGAGGATTTAATGGTGTATGGGTTTGTGGAAACACATCTCAGAGACATGGAGCAGCCACCTTGCAACCCTGACTATGTGTGGGAAGAATGCAACAGAATGGAGGGAACGAGGAAGGGAGGTGGAATTGGAGCATTTATTAAGAAGAATATGAACTTTCAAAGGATCAGAAAGGAGTGCGCCGAACATTTGTGGCTGAAAGGAAAAGTCGCTGGGGAATCAACAGTCATTGGAGTGGTTTACTTATGGACAGGGACAGGTGCTAAAGAGGAAAACAGAAAAATGATTGATTGCATATCAAGAGACATTAGTGAACTAGGGGAAGGCTCCGAAATAATTATTATGGGAGACATGAATGCCCATATTGAGGGTCTGGATGGGTATACGGACTCAACTGGAAGCATATTACTAGAACTGGTGGAAAAACATGACTTAGTTTTATGTAATACCAGTCAGAAGTGTGACGGGCACATAACTTGGGAAACTGGCAATCTGCATTCAACTATAGATTACGTACTCATGTCACACAAAATATATGGTAAGTTACAAGTAATGAAAATAGATGAAGAAGGTTCCAAAAGTCTTGGTAGTGATCACAAACGTATTAAGCTAAATTTTGCCAGAGAAGTAAATGCTGAAACTAGACAACATAATTCAAAGCAAACTTTCTGCAGCGACAAAGAGTTGGAAATAGTTGTTGAAAGAATAGAGGCAGCAGTTTCAGGGCAACGGCATACAGATTGGACCTATGAGAGCCTAACTAGGCTTTTTGCTCTAGAACTAGACAAAGTTAAGAGTAAACGAAAGGGGAAGCAAGGACATAGACCAAAAAGCTGGTGGGACAAAGAAGTGAAGCAAGCGATACAAAAACGTCAGGAAGCCTCTAGAGAACACAGGTATTCCAAGCGTAGTGGGGAGTCCGAAACGGAAGTAAAAAGAAAATGGGACAATTTTATAACATGTCGCCGAGAGGCATCCAGTTTGATCAATGCGAAAATTCAGAGAAAGGGTGAGGAATGGATGAGTAATGTAAGTAAGAAAGATAGAAACGCTGCCAAGAAGTTTTGGGAGCACTTGAACTCACTCGGTGAAACAACGCAAGCTAGACAGAGGTTCATACTCTCGCATCAGGGAGATCAATTAGAGGGAGATGATGCGATACAATATATAGGAGCAGTGATGGAGGAGAAATTTCGGGAACGGTTACATGTGGAAGATAGGAGAACCGAAGGAAGTAGCAGTCCAGTTTGTGACATCGCGGATTTTGGACAAAGAGAATGGGAAAAGGCGGAACGAAGAGTCCCTAGTGGCACATCGACAGGCACAGATGGTATCCCTATCAAGCTGGTGAAGAATTTGGGTCCTAAATCTAAGGCAACACTAAGGGAGGTAGTGAGTACCATGATAACAAAAGGAAATATTCCAGATGAATGGAGGCTTAGCAGGATGAGTATGATATATAAGGGAAAGGGAGATAAGTCTGATATTAGGAATTATCGTCCTATAACCGTGACACCGGTTATTTACAGGTTGGTAATGCAGATTATAAAGAACAGACTGGAGGAATGGGTAGATTGCGAGGGCATACTGGGCGAATTACAGAACGGGTTTCGGAAACAAAGAAGGTTGGAGGACAATTTATTTTCTCTAACACAGTGTATAGAAATAGCGCAAAAAGAAAACAGACAGCTCTGGCTGGCATTTCTGGATATCAAGGGTGCCTATGACAATGTGAACCAAAGAAACCTGTGGGACATAATGGAGAACTTAAACCTAGATGAAGGACTAACAGCACTATTAAGGAACATTTACAAAGATAACAAGGTGATTATAACATGGGAAGGAAAGGCGACAGGGAAAATAGAGATAAGACGAGGCCTTAGGCAGGGGTGCCCGTTATCGCCTTTGCTGTTTATGTTGTATCTGAGAGGATTGGAGGATAGACTAGAGAAGAGTGGGCTTGGGTTCAACCTTTCTTACAGTAAGCTAGGCCAAAAAATTCAGCAATCCTTACCGGGATTGATGTATGCGGATGATATTGTACTAATGGCTAACAACAGGACAGAGTTGCAGGAATTAATGAGCATCTGTGGTAGGGAATTAGAGGAATTAGGTTTAGAATTCAGTAGCGAAAAATCGGCAGTCATGATTTTTAACGAGGATGAAGTTGAGAGGCTGAAGATACAGAATATTACAGTTGAGAGAGCTAGTAAATACAAGTACCTAGGAGTATGGATATGTGATGGTGCAGAATATCTCAGAGACCATGAAAAGTATATAATAGGTAAGGGCAACAGAAATGCAGCTGTAATGAAAAATAGAGCACTTTGGAATTACAACAGGTATGAGGTGGTGAGAGAGATTTGGAAAGGGGTCATGGTGCCTGGCTTGACTTTTGGAAACGCAGTGCTATGCATGAAATCCGAAGTGCATGCGAGACTAGAAATAAAACAGCGCGGAGTAGGTAGACTGGCTTTGGGGGCACATTGCAAAACGCCAAACCAGGGAGTACAAGGAGACATGGGATGGGCATCATTTGAGAGCAGGGAAGCGGCGAGCAAGGTAGAATTTGAGGATAGGTTGAGGCAAATGGACGGGGAGCAATGGGCACGAAAGGTTTTCAGCTATTTATACATGAGGAGTGTAGACACAAAGTGGAGACAGCGCACTAGGAAATTAAGAGGAAAGTTTTTGGGCTATAGCGAAGATACGGAAGAGCAAGTCTCAGTTAAGAAGAAAGTTAAGGCCACAGAAAGAGATTGGTGGCTAGAGGGAATGCAGACAAAGACGGCTCTGGAAAGCTATAGATTAAACAAAAGAGTTATTGCCAAAGAAAGCATTTATGACAATTCTAGGGGAAGCTCATTGCTGTTTGAGGCAAGAACGGGTGTTCTGCGAACCAGAACATACAGAGTGAAGTACCAGGAAATTGATACAGTGTGCACTGCTTGTGGAGAGGAGGACGAGACGGCTGAGCACTTGATACTCTACTGTAAAGGGCTTCACCCTATGCCTACCGAAGACAACATAGATTTAATAAAGTCATTGGGTTTTAGAGACAGCGAAGGGAGAGTGGATTTCAAGACTGTAGAGATTACCAAGCAAAGATTAAGTGAATGGTGGCAGAAATCGAGAGAAAACTAGGTATTTTCTTATCCACTGATGGCAAGGGGGTTTCATAGCCTCACTTTCTTTGCACTGCGGAGTGAATATAGATTTCACATTTAAATATTCTAAGCTTAAATGGTAAAACAAAATGGCTAGGTGGCGTAAGCTACCGCCCGATCCAAAGGGCTCAGCCGTATTCATCCATCCATCCATCCGCGCGCGGCATGTGACGAAATCGTGACGTTTTTGGTCCTGGTCAGTCGAGGAGAGTGAGCTGCCCCGCCGCGTAGCTGTCTCTCCTCGGCCTCACCTCCTTTCCCCGTCTTCCCTTCCCTCCCCACATTCCTGATCCACCGCAGCAAGGGGAATCCTCCGGCGCAGGAAAACGGGGGACAGACGACCAAGGACGTCACAAAGGGATTATATTTTGCTTGTTTTTGTAATTTTAATATGCCTATAACTTTTAAAATAAAGCGAATTTCGAGAAAAGAAAAGAGTTCACTAAGCTACTACGCTCAGTGCGCTCAAGTTCGGTGCAAATTTAAAAAAAAAAAAAAACAGCAAAGAAGTCGTTGCAGAGCCCCTTTAAGAAAGCAAAAAGGGCAGGGGGTGTTTCGGGGCTTGGCTAAAATTATGTGAACTTGAAGGTCATTAGCCCCCAAGGAGTTCCATATTTTTGTACCACAAAACTGGATTAGACTTTCTCCGTGTGGGGGGTTATGACACTGTCCCATTAAAGTGCCCAAATAAATTTTCCCTAGTTAGGCGGGCACCTTTTAGAAGTAGTGTTATTAAATGACTTGTTATCGGTTACTGTATATACAGTGAAAGATTTATATACGGAAATCATACGATATTAATTAATATTAAGCAGAACCCCAGGAACCTATGGCTCTTCTTATTATTCCCATGCCCGATATGTCTCTGCATAGGGCCCTGTGGACAAGTTTTGCGATCGGCCTCGAATTTCTGTACACCATAATAAAGAACCGTAATATTCATCGTGGATTTAAATAGCCTCGGTCTCATAGTACGCACTTAAGCAAAAGTTCTGTTTCCATAAACTCGTTTTATTCACCAGAAAAAAATACAAAGAAGAAAACGGAATGTACCACAATTTTGCCAATGGGCAGAGCTGATCTTGAGAGCCGATATTTCACTCCCTGTACTCCGTGCCGTACCGTGCAGCGTACAACCTGGGTGCGCGTCTACCCGAATACAGATAGAGGAGACTTTTATGTAACAACGAACCGGACGTATCGCGGAGGAGTCAAGGTTAGCGAGCAGAAACGAGCGACGCAGACTCCTGCCGCCTGCCGCACACATGGTGGGAAATAGTAGAGCGGCGAGCCGGCTGGATCCAGTTGAATCCGGTTCCCAGGGCAGCAGACAAAGCCGACGAAGCACCCCCTTTTTTCTTTTTACTCAGGGCGGTCTTCCGTCTCTCGTCGGCAGACAGCTTATCTCGGGGGGCGCGCTCAATGGATGACGATGAGGAAAAGGACCCTCGAGGAGTCGCCTCCCATGTAATGTTTTGCGTGAAGTAGGATAGTAGAGAGTTTTTAGAATGGCGTAAGGCGAAGAAAGAGCGTCGTCGCCACCGCGCCGAGCCCAAGCCCGAGTTTTGAATTGGAGCGTGGTAACGACGTTTTCTTATTGCGTACGCAAAGCTTTGACGTGCGCTATCCTAATGTGATTGCGGACAGCTGCAATTTTTTTTAATCAAAAGGACTAAACTTGTCACACCGTTATTATCCTTTTTTTTTTCTTTTTGTGTTGAAACGATTTGGTTGTTTACATTCACGAATTTTGTATTTATTTGCCTTTTTATTTTGGGGTGGCCGGGACGAAAGGTGTGTCAAAACACCTGACCCAGGTCCCGTACCCCATTCAGGTTTCAGAGCGGCGCAGCTCTTACGAGGAACACACAGTATATATACAAATGAAACACAAGAACATAACAAAAATAACGAGAACTATGTTCATTTCTAACGCAATGAAATGTCTGCCAGCATTTCTACGCAATACTTTATACATGCTCGAAAATATAATCCCTTATTCTTTTTTTAAATGTATTTGCAGATCTTGATTTAGTTGCTATATCGAGAATGTCTAGATGAATATTTAAAAGTTGTGATGTTTGTTCTCCATAATTAGTACGTATTAGGCCTTTATCATATTCCACACGTCTCAAGATGTTTTGGGTACGTGTCTCTCAAGGAACATTGGGTAACAAAGTACTGCGTATTGTTTTTAAGAGAATTATTTTCGCAAAGTTGGAAAATATTAACTGTTGAATAGTGAATAAATTATACTTGTTAAAATAAATGTATATGTGATCATTATTAGCCCCGAGAAGTTCGCGTGGCGCCCCCTTACGGTGAACCGGAGTGACGTCACGGCGAGGAGAGAATTTTTCCCCAACTCGCCTCCCGCTCGCCTTGTGAAGAAGACTGTGACGACGCTAGCTGTCGGCGCGCTAGTTTCGATTTAATTTTTTTGGCGTGTTTTTCTTAGGAAGTGTAAATTATTATAAATGTCTTTATTGAGGTATGGCCTGTAGCTACAGGCGAAACTTCAACCAACATTTTAAGCATGGTTGACAGGGCAGGCAACGCATGAATCACAGCTGGTATATGAAAATAAAAAAATATGGCCACAATTGCCGGAGCATCACTATAGATTTACATCTCGCACAATAAATGCTGCTGATGGTCTGAATGAATTGGCAGGTTATGTATACTCTTTTTTTGTACCTCTGTTTCTAAACAAGATCGCTGAAGCAGAAAAGCTGCATGCTGCTCAAGCAACATGCTAAATACAGTCTGGGCCATGGGTAGAGAATCACAAGTAAGACAGCCCAACTGCAGGCGCAAAGTAAAAAAAACAAGCAACATTTATTATATACATTGCTCGCATTTCACCTTCGATGGATTCGGATAGTATTTCAATGGGCTCCAGCCGCTCCACTGGTTGGATCTGTACTCTTGTTTATATCATCCCTCAAGTAATGTACAACAGATGTAAGCGAAGGTGTCTAGCTCGTTATTAGTCCCTTAAGCCCTAAAATTGAAATGTCCTGAAGCTAAAATACCAGAAGCTTTTCTCACGCAGACTGTCGCCTTTCACAGGTTCTACATTTTCTGCTACTGGTGCTGCATGTGCCACTGGACAGACGTTCGAATGTTTGCTTTTACTCCTGTTTTCCTCTGTTGTCAGGGAGTCCAGCTGTAGGGAGTTTGGAGGCCGAGGAAGCTTTTGGGGACCTGCAGCAGTGTCTCTTTTAATTGGAAATGACAATTCAGACTAAACGGTGTATTTTCCGAATACCCAAGGCTGGAATAAAGAATATCAGGAAAAAAGTATAAACATTCCAAATTACGACACTATTGCTGTGCATATTTTGGGCAGTTCAATATATATCACACGGGCAACTGGGTGCAATTCGGCCGTTTTTGCTGCTACCTTGCAAACTAATTTCCAGTAATTGCGCATCTTCTAAGAAATATGCCTGCATACGTGTATAAACTATATAATTAATTCAGAAAGAAGCTACATTTATGTAAAACAACCCTGTTCTACGAGCACTTCAAAGATCATCAGACGCAGGGCCTTTAAAACATCTGCGAACCAGCGCACGCAGAGTGGCAGCGCAGAGTCGGGGTCGCGAGCTAATTAGCTGACACCCCCAAAGGCCCATGATATAAATGCCATTTCAAATGTCTTGAAAGCGGGATGTAATATCATCCTAAATCATTAACATGCAAGGAACAGAAATCCAGCGTCTGAAACACTTGCGCCACCGCTTCTACGACCCCCCGCAAGATTGCCTTGTGTCGCGTGGACGGACGGGGAGGTTCATCGGTGGAATTGCCTCCGACGATAGCTTTCTGGATTTGTAATCCAATTTTAAAGGTAAAGGGGTCAAGCAGGCTTATAACATGTACGGAGGCACGTCAATACCGGCCTAACTAAACGCCATGTACACCGGGTAAACGAAGTCCAGCTCCTCGAAGAGCTTGCGGCACACAACGCCAAACCAGGAAACCGGTGCTGGGAAGCGAGCCGATGCGAGATCGCGGAGCGGAGTCCTCCCCTTGACGTCACGGTACACCTCGCCCAATCAGGGCGCGGCGACCGCAGCGACGCTTGTGTTCGCTCTCGGGGCTAATAGCACATGCATGCAATGGACCGAATTGCTTTTTTTTTTTTTTGAGTACTAAAAGTTTTTTAAGGTTGCTTTTTGATGTCGTTCCCCAAACCAATGAACACCAATGTAGGTGAGCGTGCACAAGTCCACAGTATAGTTGGCGCTTAAACCATGTTGGTAGTAAAAGTCCTTGTTTATGTAATATGCCGATTGAGGGTGAGAGAGTCAAAGATAGTTTAGATACGTGAATTGTCCAGTGCAAATTCTCGTGAAACCATACCCCCAGGAACTTCATGGATTCAACCTTCTCTAATTTGTCTGAATTAAATTTTATATAGATGTCATAATTAAGTGCCTTGTCTTTTGTTCTGAAAAAAAATACATTTAGTTTTAGAAATATTCAATTCTATCAGGTTTGTCACTAGCCACGTTGGTAGTTTATTTAACCAATCATTTGATACACCAACTAACCCAAAAAAAGACCGTAATGCTATTTTAAAGGTCGTTAACGATGGAGACTTTTAGCAAACCGTTATCGTGTTTCGCGTATACTGCCCGTACGGGAGCCTTTGGAGCATATACGCTTTTAAGCGCGGCCACCGCGGTTACGGTATCACACGAGCGACGCGCTTAAAAGCATGCTTCAAAGGTTCCGGTCATGCGGTACGCGGAACACGGTAACGGTCTGCTAAAAGTTCCTATTACCCGCGGTCTCCTATAAAAGAAAAAATAGTATTTTCTTTTTTTTAGCATATGTCCTTGATGTTGCGGAAGAGTTAAGGATCTATAAAACTTGGCGTACAACAGACCCTTTTCAAAAGTCCGCGCCATCGCTTGTCCGCCTTTGCATGATCATGTACACTGACACGAGAACTGCGTCATCGGTCGGCGTGATTTTGGTTCAGCTCGTGCTGAAAACGAGCGCCGCGTCACCGTTTGGCGAGTACTCGGATCCAGTTACACGCTTCCTGTGTCCAAGAAAAGTTACCACTCGTGAAGCAGGCGCAAAGCTAACAGTTGCGGAAAGCGATAATCATCTAAGCATCCGCGTTCCGCCACTGCTGGCTTTGCGCCTGCTTCACGAGTGGTAACTTTGGCGCGCCCCCGAGATCACCACGAGCTTCAAGTCGTTCTAAAATGAGCTGATTTGGTGGTTGTCGATTACGCTCTCTAATCTCTAGTTTCTAATTTGAACCCTATGTTTATTTTCATTATTTAAAAGATAATTAACGAACTTTATATTAATTAGCCGACTTATCGCAAAGATTAGCCACCCACATATGTCCCCGCTGGCAGTGTAAAGGCCGGTTCTCACATGCAGCGAAGCGCTGATGTAGCGCTGCTCACGTGTCGTCAGCTACTTATCGTCTGCCACGAGCGTCAGCTAGTTATATCGTCTGGTGAACGCTCCCGTCAGCACGCGCTTAGCGCGAGGTCAGCGCTCTGCTTGTAGCGCTCCGCTTCATGTGTGAACAGGCGTTTACTCACCTGCACAAACCACATAAGTGCTTATTTTACAGATTTTTTTTGTGATAAATCTGTTCGAATTAAAAAAAAAAATCACCCGGTATACTGACAAAGCCTGGTAGATCGTTGCGAGAAGCGGCCGCCGAAATGGAAAAAAAGTGGAGCTGCAGACAACGGATGAGAGGAGAGCCACGTGACTGGCGCCCCGCTGCGGCGAAACGCCAAAACACACTTTTCCCGAGCGAACAATTGTGTTTCGGGTCCTCGCACCTGCAAATGTTATGCGCTGACGTCCAGGTTCCCCGAGAAATGGCTCCTTGATGCTCTGTGCTACCAGATCCTCGCGCTCCAAATCTGCGACCGGACACTATGGCTCCGTCGTCCAACGGTCAGGCTTTGTGGGTATAGAGGAACCTATGGCTAAAGTCACTGAATACTCGGAAAATACCGCCATTGCTGAATTCCCTGCCTGCTAGCCGGACACACAAACAGATACTAATATAAATACGACCAAAACAACACAGGGCGATTGGCTAATCTGTCTCCGTTGCCATGGCAATCGCCATCTCGGTCCATTCGAGTCTTCGAAGCTGCCATAGGGTCGTTCTAAACCAGTTGCGCCGAGATCACCTTGGAGCATCATCGTACCGGAAGCGTTCCTCGCCAATAGCAGCGTCCTTAGCACTGTGTATGCAATCAGCTTATCAGTCATACCCACTTCCACGGATTTCTTACAATAATATTGTTATTCTCGAGTATTTCAAAACCGGAAAATTATTTTTAGTGCCTATGAGCACCGACAGAGCATGTGGTGGTGGTACCAAGATGTATGCTTGTTTCGCCGGTGTGTGGATAGCAAAATCTAGCTATAGGAGGTATTCACTGGACGCCATATTTGAGGGCGATGTTTAGAGCGCATGCTCAGAACGAACTCACAATAATAGCCTGCTAAGACTGGCAACCTTGATGGTGCTAAATGCACGCTCCAAAAGGACTGCGGAAGCTCGCCGTCAGCACGCGCTCAGCAGCAGCGCACACGGATATGGCCGCCAGTGAACGATCCCTATACAGGAGACGTCTCCATAAAGCTACCCGTCACCAGCGAATTTAGATCGGCTCACCAAGAGCGGAGGGGTCAAGGAGAAATTGCTCAATTCATGAACCAAAATGGCGACCATACGGGGAGCTTAACGCTACTTTCCCAGGATACAGCGACTTTAGTGTGACCGAGCCATAAATGCAATAGCCCAATATGCAAACCGCGGCACCGCAGCGTTATCGTTTTTATTGCCAAGACTCATATTTGTTCGGTAGCACGGGTTATCGAAAGAAGAGCCAAATTACAAAGCACAACCGAGTGAGTGGCGGCCATCTTGATTACCGACGTTAGGTATCTAGGTCGGCCATATGTTATTACGCGCCAAGGTCGTACTTTTGCTTTCTCGAAGAGCGTTTCAAATGTCGGTCGCCCTTGCAAATTTGATGGGAATCCTACGCTTGATGTCGTCCACAGGTGACGTGACTATTTTAAACTAAGTATTTCGATCGTGCGAAATAATTTACCATGGGCATCCTAAGCCCCGACTTCTCGAAATTCAAAAGGTGTCTTCGGCATTTATAAAATTAATATTTATACTTTATTTTCATTGAGGATGTATTCATCTATATTTAGGTGTTCGAGTTCTTTCCGGTTGCCTGAACGTTTGTATTTATTATTCACTTTGTATACTTGAAATTTCACTATCACGAAAGATGGCAGCACTCGACGAGGAGCCAATGCCTTTGGACAAGCTTTATCTATACGCGACAAAAACAAAGAGTAACTAAATGTTCTTCGCAACTTTAGTGCTGCGCCATTAAAGGGATACTGAACCAAACATTTTATTGTCCATAACCAGTGGCGCGCCATCTTTTCAAGAGCCAGCAGTCGCCGGTGTGCGCGAGGAGACGCAACGAAATGGGCGTCATGATCCTCCATTCACGCTTTGAAAGGCAACGCTATTTTGTTTAAAGGGGCATTAAAGGGCATTCTGCGATCATCTGTTTTTGGCCATAAATGATTCTACGGGCTCTAAGCATCGTAAAACTCCAAAAATTACAATCACGCGACACCGATTCCCTTAGTAAAAACGAGATGAAATGTCGGGACACACCACTTTCTGAATGAATTTTCCCGCTTAGGAAAGGCGGGGCACACCCTGCAGCGGCAGTGTCAGGGCGGTGCCGATGGGCGCTCGTCAGACAATCGCAAGCCATCATCTGCTGCTGCTACGGGGGTATGCCCCGCCTTTCCTGAGCGAAAAAGTCCGCGCCGAAATGGGTGTGTCCCGATCTCTCACCACGTTTTACAGCGCAGCTTTTAGGCGCCCGTTTCCAGCTTGAGCGGCGTCGGCGTCGGCGTCGGCGTAGCTACGCGTTGCATTATGGGACGTTTCTCACAATGACGTCACGAGGGTCACTCGTGACGTCACCACACGTTGCATTATGGGTAAATTTCCCCGCAAAATTTAGCGAAACAAATTCCCCGCTAAATGTAGCGAAAACATTTCCCGAGAAGTTTAGCGGAAAAATTCCCCGCTAAATTTAGTGGAAAAATTTCTTCGCTAATATTAGCGGAACCGTTTCCCTGATAAATGTAGAGGGAAAAAAATTCCCGCTAAACTTAGCGGAAAAATTTCCCCGCTAAATTTAGCGGGAAATTTAGTTACAAATTCCCGCTAAATGGGAGAGGATCAGGAGAGGAGGGTACGGATGAGGAGGAGGGGCGTACCCTCCTCTCTGTTCCTTCCCCCCCCCCTCCTCCTCAAGAGCTGCGTTCTAATTCGGCGTTACAGGGGATTGTAAACGTCTTTCATTTTTTAATAAGGAAATCGGCGTCGCGTGATTCTAATTTTTGCATTTTTAGGATGCTTAGTGCCCGTAAAATTCGTTATAAATAAGGACAGACGATCGCGGAATCATCTTTAGTGTCCATTTAAGATGACAGTGAAATATATGGGCTCCGGGCAAAAGGAAGATAAAGATAGGATTTTCCTCTCCACAAGTGAAATCTACGTGATTGTTAGACAAATTTGTCGCCCACGTTTTGCACCAGACCCCACTGCGGAGATGAAAAGTCTTTCTTTTGTCCCCTTTTCCCCGTAGCCCACACATTTCACTGCCATCTTCATAGTGAATGGAGGATCATGACGTCAATTTCGTTGCGTGTGCTTGCGCACATCGGCGGCTGTTGGCTCGTGAAAAAGATAGTGCGCCCCTCATTGTGGACACTGAAATGTTTGGTTCAACATCCCTTGAAGTGCACGCAAAAGGATCCGACAAAGAGATATAAAATGTTTATTTCAAAAGAGTTATTTACCTGATCATAGGGTTCCAACGGGCAACTGTGTCGATGGTGAAAAAAACTCTGAATGTTACACTCTTAAACTTGTTTGATTGTGAAGGTACACCTAACAAATGAAGGTTGCACCTAACCGCTTTGCCGGAAATGGCATTGGGGGTCCGCGTCGCAAACAAACACGTACCCCACGCCCCATTGAAGGTCACCAAGAGTCGTCAACGCGGGCGTAATTACACGTCAGCTAGACGGAAGCTCTGACAGCGGCTTCGCGCTTTCTAAAGCAACTTTCCGACCCACCCACATCCCTTTTTATTTTTCTTTATCGAACCCTGGACACGAGACAGATGTTTACACGCGCACGTTAGTCAAGGTTGTAGTTTCTTTGCTGTTATTATTCCCAAGTGCTAAGATAAAACTAGTAAAAAAGTAGAGACGCAATCAACCTTAAAAAGTCACTAATTTTAAATCCTGATTTTTTTTTTGTGATCCGAGCTCAATCTGTGTGCCCTAAACGTCTTGAAAGACTAAAAACTGCAGATATGTGTGAACTTTTTCCCTATAAAAAACGCTGTAGATCTCACGCTGGACTGTGAGTTTGTAAACATTGGAAATGTCTATGCGTATACATGCTGTTCCGTCGGGTTTCATAAACATGACACTGTTGCTAACATGCTTTAGTGTTCCTTTTCCGGATTCAAATTCGCCTTTTTACGCTTCGCTGAAAGAGAAATTAGAGAGGATTTTTATTGTGATTTTTATGACATAAACTCAATCTATGTTCCCTAAGGGTCCCAGAAAAGACCCAAAATGCGTGACATTTTTCTTCATTAAAAGCATAACCAAACATCGCGGAATGCTTCTTTTCTGCGATCTATCTTAGAAAAGTGGCGTGTCGGGATGTTTAACAGTGCTTTTAATGAAGAAAAGCGTCACGCATGTTTGTATTTTCCTGTTTTCTGGGATGATGCTTAGGGACCATAGATTGTTCTCACATAAATTATTCTACATCACAGTCCAGCGTGCGATCGTCAGAGCCCAGCACGCGCGTGTTAGTCGCTTCGGAAAGCGAGGAAAGCACGCGCCATACGCACAAACACTCAAGATGGCACAGGCCACAGGCTCTTTTTATGACAGATCTATAATGGGGCACGAGAAATACCAATAAATCGACATCGGCGAAAGCTACGCAGGAGCACATGGTAGGATTCGCAAGTTCCAGCGAATACAGGGAGCGCTGCTGAAATCAAAGATGGCGGTCAAGAGGGGGATCAATTCTCGCCGTGGGCATCACAATTAATTGAAATCAACGTGTTCTGCGACATAGAATACTGTGTAATTAACTTCAGTATTTCATTTGTCAGTTTTTACAGCGGAGCTGTTAAGGGCTAGGTTCCCCAGGATCGTGTCCGTGTACAAAGCTACCTGGACAGCTACCGCCATCTGTAAGCGACGACGGCAAGCACACAGCCAGTCTGGTTTCTGCCGTCACTCGTAGATGGCGGCAACCTTTCCAGCTATAATAGAAGAATGGTTAGTTGGGCGCGTTGGTGGGGATTCATCGTAGGAAACAGCGCAAAAAAAACAGACGACGACGAAGAAGAAGAAGCACACAGTGTATCGAGTCTCCGCTGGTCTTCCTCTTTCATGAGAGCAGAAAGGCTAAAAGTTTTTTTTTGTTTTGTTTAGGATGCACGTGAAGCTAATCAGACACATGAAAACACCTTGGAGCTGCAGGTGATGCAGCGGAAGGGTGAACATATTCGGCACCGTCACGGTCGAAAGGGGGATCGTTTCGGCGTGGGCACTGCGTTTCAGCAAGGCCAGTCTTCCGACAGAAGGTGTGATGCGATGGGCAGTCGATTTTTGTTGTATGACGCACGGGCAGCCAGAAGAACATTTGAGGACACCCACCGCTGACTGATCGCGCCACGTAAGCATGGAAAAACGAGCACCGCGACCACTTTGCCACGCCGCTATTCAACCAGTACGTCTCATGTATATACTAAACGAGGCGCCACTTTGTTAAACGTGATTTACGTTATGTCGCGCTTTGTTTTATACGGTAACCATTCATCGCCAACGAGCAGTACAGTACAGAGGACGACAAGCGGTCGGAGACATCTTGCGAGACGAGCAAACGAACCTTGATCAATGCCCTCCTTGGGTAAGCGCGGAAAACGTTCGGAAACAACGAACCACACAAGCGGGCTAAGATCATTTCAGTTTCGTGAACATTATTAAAATATTCATTGTGTGTCTAATATATGGACCGAAATTGGGTCGCTACATTGCCACTTCGCAAAAACGAGTAGCTATACGGAAGCTCCGAATCATTCGGTGTAGGTTTTTCTCGGTACCACGAACACAAAGTGCATTAGGCACGGTCAAACACCGCACTCGTATGCAATCTCTTTACACTGGTCCACAAATAACGAGGAATAAGTTCCTGAAATCATAAAACTTCATTTAACGTCAAACAGCATAGTTTCGAGTATCTAGGGGGTTATTTATGCTATGCTCGGAATCGGGCGGATTCAAGACGCAGAAGCGATAGCACTTCGACCAATACGTTTCTACACCCCTAATACACAATGGACAAACCCTAATAAAAGAGCGCCTTCGATCGGGAATCGCATTCGAAGGAACAAGTCAGCTGCAAAGGTAACCGTGCAAAAAGCTTTCGGAGAAAAGCGATAGAATTTGCCAGAGTCTTAACGTGCACGCCCTAACACCCCGATGAAGTCTCTCTAACGCACGTAGTGTACTTACATTTGTCATATCCAAAATAAAGCAACGTTTAATTCCCATTTGTTTACAAAATAAATCTTCAAATTCTACTCGGGAGCACTCTTTGACGATCCGTCGACCGTGTTCTGTGTTCCGTCCTCGTTTGTTTTTGTTTCTTTGTGCGCGATTTTTAACCGTGTTCAACGTCATAAGGGCTACAGATATTGGCGACTCCAGCGAAATCAACGCCGCGCAGCGGCAAGGCCGAGAAGCTCAAGAGAGGAGGTCGTTTCGACTCTGCTATCGCTGCTTGGTTGTCGTGGGCAGCATAGAAACAAACATCGTTTCCAGTAATTATTTTTATGCTTGCGCCGTATCCTTTCTACGCACTGACTAGAAGAAGGTTTCTACCGTCGAAAAATCGCTTTGCTTTCATATGTAACACCAATTTTACGCTGCAGTGCAAGACATTTATGGTGGTCCACGTGCTGAACGACGAAAACGACCTGCTTTCGTCCGCCATGTTGCCTGACCAGCGCACCCCTTATACTTCGGTGGAGTCGCGACAAGCGGGAAGCACCGGCGATGATCGTGTCTATTTTTACGCTTTTACGGCCACTGTGCACGACCGAAGACAGCTCGATGAGACTCGAGAGTCATGAAACCGCCGAACACACAGACCGTGAAGACAACGTTCTCAGTGTCAAGTAGGAGCGAAGCAGCGAAGGTTCTTTGAGGGGGTAACCCATACACGCCACTAGGCCGGCCGAACGTGGGCCGAACGTGGGCCGAACATGGGCCGAACGACCACCGTCGAGCGGCAGACCCCCGGTAACGAGCGGACGCCGGCCGCGCTTACTTCGACGTCTTGTTGCCCACGTGGGGCTTAGTAGCACATCACGTTGCCAGTGTATCATATCGCCGCGTAATATTAGTTCTCGCGGTATTTGTGAGCCTCCGTCACCTACGTTTTGAGGCCGCAAAAACAATCCCCCTCATTTCGTTTCTAAGATTGACCGCCAGGGCGGCGACGTCCTAGCTGGATCTTGAGAATACCGCACAAAAACAAAGACTTGGATTAGCATCTTAATTATAAAAGCGCGAAGGACAAGGACAGAACAAAGATAATTTGGCTTCGCATTTGCGCCGGTTAAAGTTGAAGGGTGTTCAGCGATTGGCGCTGTCGCCACTCTTCACCCGTCAGCACCGTTTCCCGCCACGCTTGAGCGCCTTTGGGGCAGTGCATCACGCCACGTCGACGTTCGCATGATGAGAAGGCCATCTCTCGAGGTTTGCTTGCATTACTGGGGCGGTTTCGAAATGGCCGCAACATGGTGCAGCTTGTACCTTGAAAGTAGATGAATTGTACACACAGGTGGTCTGGTGGCAGAGAAGGGTAACGTCATGGTCTCGAATTTTTTACTCTAAGTATTGCGGGAGAAGCGACCGTCGTTCTTGCAGGAGACACGACGGGCTCGACAACACGAGGCCGTGGCTGATCGTGGACGCGACGCCGTGCGTATCCCCAATCCCTCGGAAACTCGTGCGCGCGCGTGCTTGGTCGTCGTGTCGTTCGCTCATACCTGCAGCCGCCTTAAAACTGCAGTCGGGTTATGAAAAAACAACAAAAATAAAACGGAATCACACATATATAAGAGGCACAGGCAATGTCTGAAAGTTCAAGAAGCTTAATTCCTGCTCGTCCTAGTAGTGTAACTTATGTACATTGCGCAAATGCACAACTAAAATCCCCCTCCCCCCCCCCCCCCCCTCAACACGCACCCACCAACCCGGCGCCCAGCAATGCCGCTTTTACGCAAGCGTTGTAGTCGAATTCGGCGCATGTGGCTCCTTCTCTACCAATGAGGAGTTGGCGGTGACAGAAGGAGGAAGGTGACACTCTTAAGGTATTCTCTGGCTTCTCCATTTACTTTAGGCACTCTAGTTGAAACTTAGTGCTGCAGGCTCCTTGAGACAGTAGTACGTTCCTCGATATTGAGTCTGAAAAGAAATGCGTTGCTCTTCTCGCTCGCTGCTGCGTAGAGCAAACACGGGACTGAGTACTTATCTTGTCGATTATCTATTCACCTTGACATTTATTCGCACCTCTCGCGAAGGACCTCTCGAAGGTGTCACGATTAATATTCCCTCACTCTTTTTATTGACGCATCTTCCGCTAGGATAAGCAAGTGTAGTACCACTAACAAGGTCGAAAAAAATATTGCGATAAATTTTAGGCCAGCGTGAGAAAGTGAAAATTTGAAGTGTGGCGAAGGTGACTCAAAAACAAAAAGATCGAGGTACACCTAAGCATTTTTTATGAGTTGTGAATGCGAAAGCATGCAAGGCGCTGCGTACCCAAGAAGACGTTTCGTATTTTTTCTTGCGCGTTTTCTCAGCCCGAACCTTTCGCGTGTTACTCGAGTGATAACTTCAGCACATGACCCGTGCTCCCCACGTGTTCAAAAATATTTTTTTTCTTTTTCCCAGTAATTAACGAGTCGGTGGTTTTCGATGACGCTCTGCACGTTTCTGAACGGAACGCGATGTTTATTTTCAGTAAATAAAAAGTTAATTGACAAAGTTTAGTTAATTATTCGACTTATCGCGACAATCTTGCTCGCTCTCTCCCTTTTTCTCTCTCTCTCTCTCTCTCTCTGTTTCTTTCTTTCGACGCGCCAGATGCCAGATGGTGCGGTGTGCCATCCCTTGTTCTCGGAAATAGTGACAATCCGATTATACGAGTCCAACTCAACTGCAAAATAGCCCGGAATGTATCACTACGACCATCCGGCGGAACCCAAGTGGTCAGGGCTCGAGCGCCGACGCAGCTTTCTGACGGCCTTCGTACCCTTGCTGCAACGTGGAAAGGAGTCACTGGAGAAAGCCCAGATGTAAGAGAGGGAGCAACCGAAACCACAGAGAGAGGTGGCAATGTAATGGTGGACACCTCCTGTCCAGATTGGTTGCTCGTGCGTATGCGTGTGACGTCTGGTGGCGAGGATAAATGGCGGGAGGAGAGGGTGTGATAAGCGAGACACTTACAGACGATCGATCGACACTCTCGCCTCCTCCTCGCGGCTTGCATATGGCAAACGCTAGCTGTAAACCACCTGACCCTGATGGGGCAGTTGGACACACTCTCAAATCCAGGCTCATTACGTGACGTGCAATGGACGGCTGAACCTGAGGTTTCAGCTGCCCTTATTTTGTCGTGTCGCAGCTGGCACGAAGCGAGAGACAATGGAAGGCATCGCGCGTGCGTTATTGTAATGTTGTTGAGCGTTACACTATAGCTATATTTTTGCTTTCGTTGTTTTCTTTGTTCAGAACGAAGCGTACTGACGTATTTCGAGGTCTTGTTGGAGCGAGTGTGTGTCGTGGTCGTTTCACGCAAAGTCAAAAAGATTGAGATAAAATAATGATGACAACTGCAAGATAAATGCAGTAAAAAATAATGAAACACGTTTACATTTTTCTGTAATGCGAAATTAGAGTGTAGCTCTTGAGGACGAGGTGGGGAGGGTACCGAGGAGAGGGTATGCCCCTACTCCCCCTCCTCTCCTCCTCTGCTCCCATTTAACTTGAAATTTTTGCTAAATTTCCCGATAAATTCAGAAAAAATTTGCCCACTAAATTCAGCGGGGAAAGTTTCCAATAATGTAAAGCGCGTCTACGCCCGGTTGCATTATTCCCATAAAGCAACGCGCGCGGTTACGCCGACGCCGACGCCGGCGTCCGGAACCGGGCGCCTCAGATATGTGATCTAAAAACCATTATTGAGCCCAATCATAAACTCCTTTATATCAGAAAGCCTGCCAAATTTCGAAGAAAAGTTTGGCCGATCTAAAGGGGAAAGGAGTGGGCGCGCACAGGGGCTTTCTTGGGCAGCGCCAAACAATTTCCCAGCGGTAAACTCCGAAAACACAAAGGCGCTCCTTTTTTTTTTTTTTTTTGGAAAAGAGAACATTTCGCTTCGACTCTCCTAGATTCCGTCCCCCTCCCGTATCTCCACGCGCCGGTAGCCTCATTTCTTTTTTCTCCGTTACGGCTTGTTGTTAATCCGCGGAGAGACCACCGCGCGTATCATTGGCGCTGGCTGAAATTCCCCCCAGAAGTGGCCATGCGCTTCAATACGGCCACGGGTAACCGATCGGTGCTGTTCCTCGCCTTTTTCCGGCAGCAGCGCGCTTGATGGCTCCGTGGTGGAGTTGACGGACTTTCTAGAATAAAAGAGGTTATGGCCAAACGTACCAGGAATTCCTCGTTGTAAAACCGGTACGTAAAAACTATCCTAACCGAGAAAGTAGAGGAAAATCAAGCGAATTATTCTTTCAATGATGACCGGAGGTGCATTTCGAATGGGCTCGTGCGTGGCCTCTCGGTCTCGTAGGGAAATGAAGTGGCAGGTGCTCGTGCAATTCGTCACACCTTACACACATGTATGCACACTGCGCGACACGGTTAACGCGAACAAGTGATCGCCGTTTTTTTGTTTTTCTCTTGGAATCAAAGTGCCATAATTAAAGCCACTACTGAGGTGGGAAGTGCTTACTTGGGGCACACACTTCAACGGCAGTTTCGTGCCTCACCAATTAACAGTGAAAGCAGTGCGTACTAGTGTTCCTTTACCGAAATCCCTCCCTGCCCGTGTCAGTACACTGTTAGCAAGTCCCGTGTATTTGGCGAATATTTGGGGTGAAAAACACGCCATTTACACAAATTACCATAAATTTACACGATGAGTAACGGATAATTCGTTCAGAAATCATGCGAGGTTGTAAAAAACGTGTTTTGGTTCGGTCATACACGCATAACCGTCTAGCCGACCTCAAAAACACGCATCGCCCCCGGCGACGACCGCGGCATTGCCGGCTATCGAAGCACCGGAATGCTTGGGGACACACTTAGAAAGGACCGTCGAGACAAATGCCGCGGAAAGAAACATGTCTCGGAGACAGATATGCACCAAAAGCAATTGCGCCATGTCGCAGGACGTTGGCGAAACCCACACTTACCGGGCTCGCCGCCATCTTCTGGTCGATGGCAATGCGGCTCGCTTCATGTCGCCCATGTTTGTATTTAGTTTAGGGGTCCTGATAACAGTTTCTTAGACACCACAAATAAGGTTATGGGTCTAATTATTCGTTCCAAACAGTTAAAATGGATATAAAAAGCGTGTCCTCGATGTGAACACGTGACATTGCAGTTGGTTTCGTTTTTGCTTCAACCTTCAACTGCAAGCGATCTGGCGATCTGGCCACGGCGCAAGCGCAGCGCCGATGTACGCTGGAAGCAAGCGCCGGTTGGCTTTCGTTGTTTTGTTTGGCCGGAGAAAATCTTGCAAGTACGCATGGCGTCGCTACTGTTTTGGTTTGACGGGACGCGAGAAGCTTCGCATAGAGCTTCGGAGTTTGCGAGCACATAGTGAAGACGTGACCGGAGAAGTGCCCCTGTGATGTTCCTGGAAGACGGAAAGTAGCATTCGTAATCGTCGTGTGTGCTTCGAAAGCGAAGGGAGTCACAGGGTCCACGAGTTCGCAACCACAAGCCAAGGTTCACGACAGCGCGGCGTTGACTTCGGCGATCTCGTTCTGTTTGGTGCAACCCGGCGATGCGAAAAAGAGCTGAAACATTCGTCGTGTGTGGTGCGGTGCTTTGTATTCCGGGTCTGTTTGAACCACGCTTTTAACACGGAGCGCAAATTGTTTGTTACGTGGTGGAGGTTCAACGGGTACAGTCCCGTCGTCGTCAGCTGATCCGGTCCAGCTGGTCCGGGAGGACGCAGCGAGCGTTTTTAAAAGTAAATCTTCCCTCGTTCCGTTTCGAACTGTGGAAGTATCCCGACACATACCGTGAGTAAGAAGCAGCGGGCGTTTTCAACAAAATTACGTTGTTTTAATTGAATAATGGACTCCGGATTGTTGTCTTAAATCTGCCGTTTTTTATGCTTCGTGTTGGACTGCGTTTGCATAGCGACGCACACCGCTCGAGTATGATTCGGTCCTGCAACGAGTTTGTTGCGGCAATCATGCGGCGTGAATAAATAAGGGCAAGGTTTCCTACCTGCCCACAGATGCATGTACTGAGACCATTTTTTATGTTGTGAACGTAGTGCTCTTTCTTTATTTTGGAAGACGCGTTGGTGCATTCATTATGGTACAATCACTTGAGAGTTGAGAAATTAGAGAGCGAGCAAGCTTTCTCAACTTTGTCTCTTTCTCTCTGGCACTGCCCTGTTTCAGTTTCAGTAGGCATATCTACTAGCAGGTACAAACTGCTCTAAAGCAGGTAAAAAACGGGAAGCTTAGGACGGTGCGGACTCCGTGTTTCGCGCTTTTCGCAAGGTGACAGGGTAAATGCTTTTGTGAGATATGCGGAATATGCAAGCGATTTTGTTACGCCCGTCGTTTGCGTCTCTCCAGCAAAACGAATAAGATGATCCACTACAAAGGCGCAATCACAAGCCAAGATTTAAGATAGCAGTCGTTTGCTTCGGTGATCCGTGTAGCTGTATTTTACCCTGCTCTCTGCAACACCGTGTCATGACGAAGAGCTGGAATGGTCACGGTTTGTGCTGGCCTCCCGGTTGACAGAAACCCGCGTCGCCCGCATCGGCACCGAGTGCGCTTGGGCTGTTGATGCTCAAGCCTTTCATCCGCGGCTTGTCGCCAGCTCATCCTTCTGCTCAACAGTGAGGAAGGGCGAGAGTAACCTCGGAAGTGAATGTAAATCCTCGTTCATTCAGTTATCCGGTGTCAAAGTGTGGAAGATGTCCAACGTGTACTGAGGGCGGGAACTACGAGCGTTTTGCCTTGCTTTTATAACCGAAACCAGAACAACGAGATAACTGCCTTGCGTACTTTAAAATGACGGAAGCAATAAGTTTCAACAGGTCGAGTACGTCACCGGGGATGTAGGCGAGACGGTGCACACTGTTTAAACGCTTGCAGTATCCACGAGTGGTACCAGGAAAGCGACGTCAACAGAGAAGGAGCTCGCGATTCAGCATAATACACTGCTACGGGCCCGTGTATCTTCAAAGTTCGGGGTGGTGGCAGTATAAAAAAAAGACGCATCAGCGCCCCACACCAGTGTTCACGAATAACACCGGTCACAAACTCCCAAGCCCCACCGCTCTTCTCGACACCGACACGACATACGACAACAAACTGCATCAAAACGCCCCAAAAGTGAAGGCGTCTGCTCCCGTACTGCAACTGCTGCAACTAGCGGAAGTGAAGTGTTGGGCGGATGTCCGGACGTCCTTCACAAAAATATATAAAAAATGCTTTGCGCAAGGGTCATTTTCATTTATTATTGTATACGTAATGACAAAATCCCAATAATTTGTTTTTGTATCTGATTCATGCTAGTCGGACTGCTCATAACACTGGTCAAGCAAGAAAATAACAAAAATTTGAACTTTTTCATGACCGGTTTAAGATTTATTGTTAACATATTATTATTTATTGCAACGGACTAGCATTATAGATTTGGCCTCCATACTTTTTAAATGCAAACAGTTCTAACACACGGCTGTCCATTGCGCCGTGTTTTGTGTATTCTTCTATAAATCTGTAATGGTCAGTGACCAAGGAGCTCACCCGCACATGTCAAGCTTATATGCGCCGCGGGGAGAAATAGATATCGAGTAGGAAGTGTCGGTCATTGTGTCGGTTGTTGTGTATGTGTATATGTCGGTGCCGTGTAGCTGTGTGCTGTGTTGCCTGCGTTGTATGTAGGGTTGCTGTGTGGCCGTGGTCGTTCCCAGTGTTAACAGACTCGTCTTTTTTTTAAAAACAGGCTGCTAGAAATCTCGATAGGTGGCGCAAGTTACCGCCCGATTCTAAATAGTTTGCTCAAGTTATTTATCCATGTGAGTTCGGCGTTCGTTTTTTTCTTTTTTTGTCTAGCGGCTCGTTGAAGCTGTTGACGCCGCCGACTGCCGACAACACACGTACGTACCTTTGCAAGTAGCTACGTCCGCCGCTTGGAGACTTTACTGTGTATAAAAGACATCGAACGAGAACTAACGCGCCCTGTGTGCTTTCAATTCGGCTGAAAGGCGCGCGGCTCGCTGGGCTCGTCTCTCGCCTGTTCTCGGCCGCTGGCCGCCATGCTTCATAAGGAACACGCTCGAAACGGTTTTGCGGAAGGCAGACACGGTGGAGCGTGTTAAGTTTACACAGCAACTCATGTGTAGACGAAAAACACAGATGGCGTCGTGTAAAACGAACACGTTTCGACGTGTCCGCTATGGGACAACGGTTTACGCGTCTGGGCGTGTTATTTTTGCTTACAGTGTATGGTTTAGCATTGTACCGACGTGCGGCGATCTAATCACTATTGCAGGATGGACGTTCAAGACCCTGGGTTAGGAATCTTACTGCGCTGCAACAATGACCCATTTACAGGGAACGCATCTTCAGTGAAAGAGTAACCACCCGCTGTCTAAACGCTTATTCTACAATTTTCTCTTTTAACTTCTGTCTCTGAAATTAGCGGCTCTGGACTATCCAGACGCTACAGCATGATCCAAAACGCAACGTTTAAAGGTTATGTTAGAAGAGAATAATAATAATAATAATTTTAAAAAAAGATTTCTGATAGTCGAAAATCGAGGTACCCTCTTTCCTGGGCACTTCCTTACGTTCTGTCTCGTTTGTACAAACTGCACGTCGAAAAACAGGCATGGGCTACACACTTCCTGCACTGCAAGAAGCGAAAGCGAAAAAATATTTTATCTATCCGTGTCTCTGGGTTCATATTATGATGTCTCCTGCCCTAGTTCACGTTCTCGATAAGTGAGCCTGTTACTTTTATTCCTCTTTTTTTTAACGCCGTTTTTTTGGATTTTTTTAAAACTTTATTATAACCGTTTGTACGGGTTGTTTCCGGTCGCCATGTGCGTCATTCGCAGAAAACATCGACAAATTTACGGCGCATATTTTCTCCATTAATTGGTAGAAACCAAACTGATACAGCTGGTACAATCTGTTTCTGCCTAATCCAAGAATTCGTAGGGGAAACAAAATGTAAACTTCCGATTGACCGTTTAGCGTTTAATATTATTTTTTTTCTTTATTACTTTGTGTGTCAGCAGTGCAGATTTAAACAAAAAAATGAAAGCCGTTTACAACTCCCTGTAACGCAGAATTAGAGCGCAGCTCTTGAGGAGGAGGAGGGAAGGTTACTGGGCGGTGGGTCAAGTGACCTCGGGTGGCGGGGGGTCACGTGACCTTGGGGGGTCACGTGACAATGCTGATGACGTCATCAGTGACGTCACTGGTGACGTCATCAGTGACGATGCGGATGCCGGTGACGTCACTAATGACGTCATCAGTGATGATGACGATGCGGATGCCAGTGACGTCATCCGTGGCGTCACTGATGACGTCATCAGTGGCGATGACGTCAACGGGGGTCACGTGACCTTGGGAGGGGGGTCACGTGACCTGGGTAACCATCGTGACTCTCGTGAGGGTAACCCAAGTAACCCTCGCGAGGGTAACTCTCGTGACCCTCGTGAGGGTAACTCTCGTGACCCTCGTGAGGGTAACTCTCGTGACCCTCGTGAGGGTAACTCTCGTGACCCTCGTGAGGGTAACTCTCATAAACCTCGTAAGGGTAACTCTCATAACCCTCGTGACCCTCGTGAGGGTAACCCTTTTGAGGGTAACTAACCCTCGTAACCCTCATGAGGGTTACGTGGGTTACGAGGGTAACCCTCGTGAGAGTAACCTTTGTAACCCTCGTAACCCTCACGAGGGTTACGAGGGTTACTCGCGGTTACGCCGACGGCGACGGCGACGCCGCTCAAGCCGGGAACGGGCGCCTAAGAGCTGCGCTCTAAAAACAATATCGTCACCGGTGATTGGACAACGGTAGCTTTCGAGAGAATGTGCGATTCCGAGAGTATGTCTATAAAGTATAAACCTTTCTCAAAATCCTGCTGCGTGACTTTCGTTTGCTTTTGTGCACAGCTGTCTCCTCTACTCCCGGTTCTACAAGTTTGTCATATAGTCACTAAAAAAACATTGAAAATAGGCAGAATAAACGCCGTTTTAATTTTTTTTTTCTTCGCCGGATCGTTTTATTATTAAAGGCCGGACACCAGGTACCCGCGTAGTCATCCGTAACAGATACGCTGAAACACGTGAAGCCCTAGCACGGAGGTCCAAACTGCTGAAGAATTTGTGTTCCTCCCTCTTGAAACGGCTTATTTCTTAGGTGTCTTTTTTGTTTTTGTTTAAGCCAATAAAAAACAACAAAAAAAAGATTAATGTGTGGCAAACTAACCTGTCAGAAGTCGAACTGGCGGGCGTTTGAGGAGGAAGACTGTGGCCATCGTGTGACCTTGGGTATCCGAGATGGCAAGGCTGAAAGCGCTCGAGTTTCCACGTCACCTACGAGGGACCGGCGCGGGGCACACACTGAGCGCGAGTGCTACGCAGGGGTTCCGCAGACACTCGCGTTTATTCAGTGGGAACGCGAATCCCAGTCAGTGACGTGGAAACTTCAGTGCTACGGCCTTGCTATCTAAGAGGCGTAGCGACATACATTCCCACAGAAAAAGTTACAAGGTTTGTTTAAACCGCAAAACTAAACTATGCATTGCCGAACGCTGATTCTCCGCCCGGAGGTAGCGCTAGAGTTCCGAACCAGATGCCAAAGTTTCGGCACTGAAGGTTATTTTATTCGAAATTTATGTGATTTTTTTTAAAGTTTCAAAGGGAGATTGGCGGCCGACCGAGAGTCTCGAATACGTGGAGCTCTGTGGTGCCAGTTACCAAAGACGGGCGAAAATGCGCCCCATTGTTTCGTTGAAAGTTTCAGAAAACCACGTTTGAACAAGGTAAGGGTTAGTGCTGAAACTGTGCCATCTTGTTCGAACCTCTAGCGCTACATTTGTGTGGACAATGAACGCTCGGCGATGCGTAATTTATTTTTACGGTGAAAAAACAAAACAAAAGAAAACTTGTAATTTTTTATTTATTTTTTTTTTTTCGGGGGGGAAGGGGGGGGGGGGGGGGGACACACACTGTACATGCTGTGCGCCGCTCCTCTGCCGTTCTGGAGACAAAGTTTTTGTCACCTTAACACTCTAAAACGTATCCGTGCCCACCGTTACTCCGTATATGTTCTCACGTCAGTCGACTCTAACGAGTTGCTTGAAGCTCGGGCTCAATCGTGTCCAGCTGATTCGTAAGCGGCAACGACGGCAACACACCGTGCATGTGCTTCGTTATCACAATGAGACGGCATTAACAAGTGCCAGTAATCGTTAGAAATCTCGGTGAGAAGCGTTTTTAGGTCCTCTTATTATTATCAGGTTGTTCTTCCCTCGCTCGGCTGTCAGATCTATACTCCGCGACACCTTTTCTTGGCAATGCAGTGGAAGGTACAGGCCCGCGTCCCCTCTCCCATTTTGAGTGTACACAGGCTCCGGGGAGAGGAGGAGAGCCTGCGTACACTCAAAATGGGAAAGGGGACGCGGGCCTGTACCTTCCACTGCATTGCCAAGAAAAGCTGTTGCGGAGTATAGATACACGCACCGGGATTTAGATGATCGCGGGGCAGTTTTCGCCAGCGCATGGAGGTAAAGATCCTAGATGAGAGCTTCCTACAGGTAGCGACATTCTTTGAAGCGCCGACTGCGTGACGGTGCAGTTTTTAGGAAGCGAAGGGCTACGCACAGTGGAAGTTGGAGCTGGATGACGCCATTTTCTTCCAGTGGATTATGCTTCGTCATTCGTATTGGTTTCCGTCACTTTTCGTCAGAGCCAGTCACGGAAGCAAAGCATGGTACGCACCCTATGTTTCGAAACGTGGTACCTGCTGTCTTTTGGCGCCCACTTTTCATTGACTGACTAGCTTTAGCTATACTGCATAGCACTTCACCTCGGCAGCTTGTCAGTTTCAAGCCAGAAAGCACGGTCGATCGTATATGTTGTTGTTGATTACGAACTTTATGGCGGAAGATGAGCATTGAGCAGCCGCGGTAAATGGTGAGAGGAAGTGCATTAATATAGAAAAATTAAAGTAACTACGTTGTCTTTTCGTAAGATAAATGAGGTAATTTGCTATATAGATATGAGCAGTTGAATTCAAGGTTGACTTTGGGTAAAGTTTTCCGCTATCTGTCTCGTCGATAAACTTGTTCGTGTGTGTTTAGCGACTATTTCAATTATGTACGACCCAAATCACGCAGTGTCCGGACTGCCACCCTTTCATATCTGGCAGTTGCAAACAGCACTATCTTTTCAGTACTCGCACAGTGCTGACAAAAATAGAAGCAAAATGAAAACCACATACCGGTTGTTTGGAAAAACAGAACCGTGTTTCTTTTTGACGTGCACTTGACGTGCACCACTAGCGGTTGCACGTCAAGTGTCAGAACTTTCCGTTATCTAAATCAAAACTTACGAGCGATTTCCTAAACTTTTCAGCGAGGAAATGAAGACAAACGGAACCCGCGAGTACATGGAGTAAAATGGCGAGTGCTGCAGGAAATACGGCATATTTTCTCATTGAATTGTTTTCCCCAAGTTGCTTAACAAAAAACGAACTCCACGTCTATTGGTGTTCCCGAGGCGCGTTGATGAACGCGTATATTTTATTTAATGCGCCCCTGCTGCGCCCGAGACTGCAGAAGCGCGAAATTCGAGCGAAATTGAAACGCAAATGAAGACGGATGCTTGCAATCCAGAGGCACACGCGACGCACCCAAAAACACATCTACGACACGTGCTTTCGCCCAAAACAAAGACGAGACAAATGAATATTGGCGGCAGACTTTACGCGGACGCGTAAAAACGAGTTCCTTCCCCCCGTCTCGTACATCAGGGACTTGGCGTTAACCTAACGACGAGACAAAAATATACACCGCCAAATGAAACAAGCGGGTGGCTCTGACAGCTAACACTTATAGGGTTCGCGCTTATGAACCAGACTCCAGAAGAAGAAAAAATTGTGTAAGCTGGAAAAAAAAATAATTAAAACTGATAGGTTGACTAAGAGGTTTTGAGACTGACGTGGCAAACGATAGTGTCAACTTTTCGAAAAAGGTAATGATAAAATAGATGGACCGACGTGACCCGGCAAAAGGCCAACGCGATATTGCAACAGAACTTGGCAGCGCTCGTGCATTGAGAGTAACGGTTTTTGATTATCAAGTCCCGTCCAGACACTCGTTTTTAATCAACCGGCGAGCAACGCTCTCGCCTCAGCGGCCATCCCAAGCATTACGCAACTTAGCATATACGCAAAAGGGGTGCTTTCAATCCGAATCAAATAGGGTTTTTGGAGCCGAGTCTTAACTAGCTGCGTTTCCGCGTTACATTCCAGCGTGACATTTAACACATAGGACCGATACGGACCATGGACCGTAGGGGCTTCATCGTGTCACGTGACGTCATGACGCTACACAGTCGCGTGACGTCACACAGACAGTATGTGCCCAGCTCATCTGCCACATTTCTGTCCATCTTCGAGTTTATCAGATATAATTAAGGCGCTTTTTTTACGAAAATAAAATAAAATAACAATATGTTTTTCATCTAGTTTAATCCGGAGGCGAACGGACGATAAGAAAGGGACAAACATACAGCTCGGGTTTTTGCGGTGTCCTTACGCATATTTAAAAGAAAGATCAAAAAGGAAATTCAGAACTTTTTTTTTTTATTTTTCTTCTCGTACTCTCGACTGTTGAAGTTTATCGGCCGGAAACTCTTTTTTTTTTTTTTGCCCGTCGGGGGTTTAAACATAGATATATTTTTTGTGCAAATTAAGATTCGGATTTAGCTTTGTTTACTGCACCAGCACTTTCGCTTAACATTTTGAATAAACGTGATATCTCGCAGGGGCCCGTAACTAGCTATTTCCTCTGATTACGAGCTGAGTGTTGTATCTGAAAGGAACATGGCCTATTTTTAACAGAAATATATTTCGAAACTTCAACAAATGTAAAATCGTTCATTTTTGTACATTTTTGATTTTAGTGTCTAGGACGGTACTTTGGTGATTTATCAACACATATCACCTAAAAACGTAATGTATTGCTTAACTCTCCTATATTAAAGGAATTCAGTCTTGTCTGAATACATTAAAAGAAATGTAGATATAGACTGAATACGGCATTGATCTTGTTTTCCCGAGTGTCCCAAGTCCCAATAACACAAAACGTTTCTTTTTCGCACTTGACATAACACTAATCCGTGAGACTTTGAGTTTTATTTCAAATTTTAATTGAGGCAAGGTTTCTCTTCGATAATTTCACAGAACAAACGCCTCACCATAGAAACACCAAGCAATGCAGTACCTCTGTGCTAAAGTTATCCCATGTTGTTGCTGATTACGGTAATTTACGACCTTGAATAGCAACGGTGCGTAAGCCATCACACACCTTAGTGGAAGGTCACAGTAATTTACCACAAACATTTATTATTTTCACTACCTGTCGTAGTGAAAAAAAGTATTAGAGCTGCGTCCAATAAACCAACAAGTACCGGCGGGCGTCCGCGAGAAAACCGAACCCACTGTTTCGCTCTGCAAAAATGAGCCAGACATCGCAGAGAGCGCTAACTCCGTCAGAACGTAGCTTCAGCTGTTCGAGCAAGATGCCAAAGTTTTAGAACCATTCATAATCTTATTCAAATCTTATAAGCGATTTTCTGAAAATTTCAATGGAAAAATGGCGGCCGACGCGGAGCTTTCGAGTACATGGAGCTCTTATGGCGAAATAAACCGAAAACGTGCGAAAATGGGCCCCATTTTCTTTTTTAAAATTCACAAAATCACTCGTAACTTTTGAATAAGATTATGGTTGGTGCTGCCACTTTGGCATCTTGCTCAAACGGCTTTGGCTACGTTCTGACGGAGTTCGAGCTCTCTGTGACGTCTAGTTTATCTTTGCGGTACAAAAAAACAGGGTTTTTTTGTACCGCAACACTCCTTCACATTTGGACCCTCTTCGAAGGACCTGACGACCTTGACGTCATCCTAGAGTTTGTCCTGGACGTCGACATTGACGCCGTCCTTGAGGTCGTCCTGTAGATCGCGCTAGAGGTCGTTCTAGATGTCGTCCTAGACGTCGTCTTTGACGTCGTCCTTGAGGTCGCCCTCGAGGTCGTCCTAGAAGTCGTTTTAGACGTAGTCTTTAACGTCCACCTCTATGACGTCATTCTCGACGTAGTTCTTGAGGTCGTCCTTAAAGGGGTAGGGAAACGAAATTTCAGCGCTCATTTCCTAGCTTTAATGTGTTGCATGTTGCACCCTAACCTCAAAAACACCAGTCTTCCGTTGAAAAGGAGAAAAAAAACTAATTTTAAAGCTAAATAAACGACTTTCAGTGTGCACCTGTTGGCTGCATGCGGAGCCTATTTGGGAGGTAGTCTAGCAACGTTGTGGAATCTGCTACGTAGTCGAGACGTAGCAGATTCCTTCGGAGCAGCGCCACTCTTTGACATTTCAACGTTTCAATTCTTAGCCTTCTTCCTGAGCCCACAAATCGCGCATTTCACCGAATGGTCCAAGAAGGTGGAAAGGAAGGACTTCCCTCTTTCTCGGACCCTCGTTCGTGCAACCGGAAACAGCCATTCTCCCTCTAGGCTCCTTGCATTGACGTCACATCGCATACTTTTGAACACCAAGTAAAAGGAGGAGAGGGAAGCTGCTTTTGTAAGAATTTTGGTTGACAGATTAATCTCCTATAATCTTCTGGGGGGAGAATAACGACGCCTGTACAAAGCCGGGAGGCACAAAGGAGGATCCTGATAAGAGGGGAGCTCCTTCTTCCCCTTTTCTCTGGAGGGCATCGGAAGTGACGTCATGTGCAAGCCCGTCCCTCAAAACTCGGAAAAAGTTGCTTTGTCCACCACGTTCAGCCCTAAGCTGACAGTGTTGTGGGAGCTACGTGCTCCTTGGGCCAGCCGCACGCTCGTCACCCCACGGGTACTTCGAACGGCTCGGTTGTAACGCGCTGACGCTATTGACACCACCACAATGCTGACAACGCCACCAAGGGCAAAGCTCATAACCACGCCAGCCTTGCTACGTCACGTATGCGGGGAATCTTTTCTTTCTGTTTTTGTTTGCGCCGGATATCCCATGACGCATCGCGCTCTCCGTTCGCTTCTCTTCGAGCGCTTGCTCGAGTGGACCGTTTGGAACAAAAAATATAGCCAGTCGTTCAAAATACAAACGTGCGATTATCATTTACGGTTATTATCCGTCATGATTGACTCATTTACGAACAAAATATGAATATTTCAATTTTTGTTTCCGTACCTCTAAAATCGCCCTCGAGGTCGTGAAAAAAGAGAATCTAAAAAGAAACAGTACGTGAAACAATGTAAATCATGCGTCTGTCTTTAATGCACCACCACCCGGGCTTTCGCCTTCAAGTCGTCTTAGGGATAACATAACAGGCCTTCCAATTTTGTTTGTCAGGCCGTTTTATCTTACTTTTGTTTTCTTTTGTGGGGGAGGGGAGTCATCCTGTTTGTACTGTACACGGCTTCCACAAAGAAGCCCAAAGCTGTTTCAACACTCTCTTTCAAGTATTTCTCTGATTAGAGGGAAGCAGCCTTGATAATTCCATAAATATGACGGACTAAAAAGCGCGCCAAAAATTATGCATGAGAATTTCGAGATTTAAAATTTTTTAAAATTTCGAGATTAAAATCGTCCCGATTAAACATAACTTTACAAGTGCTGCCACGGGTTGATTGATTGAGATCTGCGTCTAATGTACTCTATTTTGGCCAAACCTGATTAAAAAATATGGAACATTCACCCCCCCCCCCCACAAAAAAAAAAAAAAAAAAAAAAGAAGTGGTAAGCTTTGATCTCTAAAAATATTCGCCGATGAAAACCGAAAATTTCATTCTCAAATAAAAATGAATAAAAAAAAAAAGCCAAATTCACAATAAATAAATAAATAAACGAAAACGAGGAACTCTTTTTTTATGTTACCCCGCCACGCGACGGCGGCAGTCAGTTTGAAAAAGGATGTCTCCTTGTATCGGACCGCGGCGAACCTGAACCAGAACCGGCGCGCCTGCCAAACAGCGCTGCAGTTTCAACCCCACCTTTCCTATCATATTTGCTTGCCTTTCTTCGAATGCATGCAAATAGGGTTTATTCGCGCGCTGAACTATCACCCAGAGCTATCACCCAGGCAACGTTGCACCCGAGGTACATAATTCGTTCATGGCGCTGCTCACGGTCGGGGCCAAGGCCTCCGCTCCCCCTCCTCTAAATTGACGGTGCAGTGGAGGCTACGTGCTCAATTGCCTGCCTACGTGCTCAATTGCCTGCTACGTGCTCAATCAATTGCCTGCCTCTGATCATTGACCTTGCTCTCCGCGAGTGAGTAATATACGAGGGGGTGTAATCAGGTGGTGCGGCCGTTTTTTGAAAGCTGGATAGAAGGGCACACAAAGCGCACCACGTTGCAAACACCTCCACCTTAAGGCCCTCTACAAGTTTTCAATTGACACCTTTACCCTTAAATCATTATTTTAAAGGTTAGCTGATTACATTTATTTCAATAAATAATTAGACTCAATACAACAATTACTGGCTCATTACTGGCAAGTAGTTTGCTTCCTATTTACTATCAAAAAGCGATGTGGTCAAGGAATAACAGAAACTGTTTTCTTACAGAAAGTAAGTTTTAACTGACTGTTTTTTTACCCTACAACTACGTTTATGAGAATAACGTAAAGTCTTGTTTTTTTACCGAGAATTTCAGTTTCTATGGACTATTTTTTTACCAAATCAATCTGTTTCTTATAAATAATGTAATCTCTGTTTTTTCACAGAGAAGTGTGCCTGTAGTTTAGCTTAACAGAACCGCTTTGGTATTTTTACCGAAACTTTCTGGATATTTTCTGTTGTATTACATACATTTTTTACAGTGTATTTTATTATTTGAAATTGCATATTTTTTTTAAAGTTCTGATTGGACAAATTATATATAAAACAATTTTCACTTTTCTTTTTCAGAAAATTTCCACTCTAATTAACAGAGGTGAACACTTTTGTAGTAAATTGTACAGTGTCGATGTATAAATAAATAAATAAATTAGATGTCTGTGTTAAGACAGCGCAAGGTTGGTCTGCCTTTGAGGCACGGCGACGACGGTTTACGCTGTTGTAGATGAGAAATTGAGTCAGATGCGGTATTACTGCTATAGCCTAAGGTCTGCAACCTGCACCACGCGGAAGTGATACACGACCGCACGCCGGTACGACGCTCATCCAGATCGAAACGGGCAGGGGCGGCGACTGAGTCAATCCCACCCAAGAAGACCGAGAGGCCTGGCCATTACATCGTCGCTTTTGGATCCCCGACCCGATCTCAAGCGGCAAACATGTTGCAGCTTGACAAGAGTATACGACGCAAGTGCGTCTTGGCGTCGCCACGTTCGATAGCGTCCCACACAATGTGAGACGCTGCAAGGCGCGCTGACGTGGATACATTAGTAATGACGTTTAGAGGAGGATGTGGGGAAGGGGGGGGGGGGGGGGGGTGACGTGCAGGCCTGCTCTTCTAAGTGGTATAGACCCCTTTCGGAATTTCGGCAACACTGAAAAAAATTTAGCCGGAATAGTAAAACATCTAGCAACATTGGGTGATCGCCGCCATTACGCAGGGTACGACCGGTCGGCGTGCAGCGCAGCCGCCGTAGCGTTTTGAGCTATGGCTTGTGCGGATGTTTTCCCGATCACCTGTTGGTCTAATGATCTATCGATACTGTCACATATAAGTGACAGAGAGGTGGAGCAGTTCTACAGGAGCCGGTCAGGCACAAACCGGTGCATGGAAAGAAGCTACAACTTCTTCGTCGAAACATACGTGGTCCCCGCATCGATACTAGGGCTAACTACTCACGGAACAGGCAAGTTCTTTTTTGTTTTGTAGTGATTTTTTTTAGTAACATTCCATAATTTGAATACAGTTCATCATAGTGATCGCGCTTTTAGCGTGGCCACTCTGAACGACCCGGTACGCTGTACCCGTCGTGAGCTTGTCGTTCGGGGACAGCCGAGAACTCGCTCGTTTCGTTTTTCGTACCCCTCCAATAAACTTACGACCGCGTACCAGTAACTGCAAAAGGTGCCTCACGAGTCACAACCTTGAGTGTTCAAGAAATCGCAATCGCAAGTCGTACAGAACAGCAGAAAAGGTTGTACGGGTGGGTGGAGCAGCATTTTAAATTCCTTGCTCGGTCACCTTTTAAAGACTAAGAAATTAAGCGGTTTATGGCATTGCACACAAAGCTACAGAGTAGACTTTCCAGAACCACTGATGTATTGGGTTTGTTTCACGGCGTTTGTAAACGTACCACGTTTGTTTCAACACACCCGAAATGCGACATAGCAAAAAAAAAAGAAAAAAAGTGTGCTGGAATTCATCTTTATTTGCACAGAAAATATGCAGAGCTGTTTGAGTGTCAAACCGGTGTATATATATATATATTTTTATCCCATTCAGTGCAGGAAGTTTCTTCATCAAGGGTTCCTGCTACCGAAGCAAGAAGACCCAAGAACAACATACAATGTGTTCAGGAATAAAAACCGTTGAACAGAATAACAATTGTTGAACATGCTCTAAACACCAACTCTTTGGCTGCATTCTCACAAATTTCCAAACTGATTAGTAGCGTAACGCCCCTATACACCAACTCATGTTTACAAACAAACCGGAGCGCCCCTAGCGGACGCCACCGGCGCCGCGCATGCGCGGTGGATGGTGGGCAAGAAGCCCGCCGCCGCCCATAGACAAACCATTGAATTGCGTTGTTGTCGGCGTCGGTGGGAGTCCCCGTGCTCTTTTTCGCGTCGGAATTGTTGATTCTACGTCCTCCTAAGAATGTCTGACTACTTGAGCGGCTTCAGCAAAACTATCGAGGCAAAACTTTGCGTGAATAATGTGACGTGCGGCGATTCATTTCACGTGGACGCCGCAGAATGGGCGCTAAAGCCTGACTCCCACGATAAGATTCTGCTCGCTATTTTAAGTCGCGACGTCGCTTGGACTGCAAAAGCGTGGACCGTAGCTGAGATGGTGGACATCGATACTGAAAACCGCAAGTAGAATCGGGCATTACAAGTCGGTAATGGCCACTGGCAACAATGATCAACAACTTCTTGTATCTGTTTACACTTAGCCGACTTACCCCAACCAACCTTCAAATGTGTTTTGAGGCCTGCACTTAGTTCTTATCGCAATTACCGGGTCAACGTTTGGTTTACGGGCCGCTGTCGTTTGAACGAGCTGACGACAAAAAGCAGCCAAGTTTGAAAGAGCAGACGACAGTTCGAACGCACGCGCAATGGAGTACGGGCAGGAAGCACCACGTCCCGCGTCAACAAACCATTCGAATGTCACGTTGTAGGCGTCTGTGTGAGTCTGCATACTCTTTTTGGCGTTGGAGTTGTCGATTCTACGTCCTCATCGCAATGTCTTACCACTTGAATCGCCTGAGCGAAATTATCAAGGCTCGTTACGCCGCTAAACTTTCCGTAGATAATTTGACGTGCGGCGATTCATTCGCATGAACGCTGTAGAAATGGACGCCAAAACCATGAAGAGATTCTTGTAGCTATTTTCGGTCGCGACGTCGCTCGTGCTGCAAAAGTGTAAAAGGTAGCGGCGATGATCGACGTCGATACTGAAAATCGGAAGCGGGAACAGACCAAGCGTAACAAGTAGGTGATGGCCACCGGTACCAATAATTAACATCTTGTATATACTGTTTACACCGAGCCTACTTAAGCCTTTTGAGGCCTGCAATTACTTCTTATTGCAATCACCGGATCAAAGTTTGGTCTACGGGCCGCTTTTGTTTGAACGAGCAGACGACAAAAAGCAGACAACTTTGAAAGAGCAGACGAAAGTTCGAACGATCAGGCGGCCGTGTGAATTTGAAGACGCACTGAACCCGTGGGTGGTCGAACAACTTGGGGGTTTTCTCTCGTTCATGTTAGAACAAAGCGAATACATCTGGCGACCACAAATTGTGGCCCGCACACGCAATCGTAGTTCGACAGCGTCTGGTTTGCCTTTTTCACGGCTACTATCCACGTTCTCGGACGAACGGAGGGTGCAAAAACACATGAAAACTGATCTTCGAACCTTTCCAGACTGTCTTGGTAAAGCCCCCATCGCAGCATTTTGACGAGAAGGCAGGTCTTTTGTCTCGTTTCTTCCAAAGGAACACAGGAATGCATGTCTGGCACGGCGACTTCTGCCCACCGCCCCAGACCGGAAGTGCGTCCGGCGCGCCACCACCGCGGCGTGACGTAGGAGAGTTGAGTTGGTGTATACGTCTAGCGGTACGACCTTGGCACTCTGTTCAGGCTACCACTCCAAAAGTTCCCACGATCGCAAGGCGGGTTCGAGTGATCTTCAGATTCGGTGTTCAATGCATTTAGTCTGTACACCCCCTCCACCCGACGTCTGTTTTCTGGAAAACTCTTTACCGGCGTGAGTAAAGGAAACGAACTTGCGGAAGAAGTAATCATGCATATACACGCCGAACAAGTACCTAAAATGGCCTCGGTTGCAGTGAAGAAGCACTGAAGGAGGGAGCCGCTCGCGCATGCGAGCCGCGCACTGAGCCACGGACGTACCTCTCTAGTTAAAGACGGGGCTCGACACACGGGCACACTACTACAACATATAATCGTTTGCGATGCTTCCGCTTACGGAAGATAAGAGCGTTTTCTTGTCTAACCCGCGAAAGTTTTGTAAACAACACGAGGACTCGGTTTTTCTTTTTGAACACTTTAGAACTTGTCTGACACGTACCTTTTTTCCGTCTCCGTCAACGTATCCATCCTGCGTACACAAAGGTACGCAGCAATGCGATGGCATATTGATGCGGCGCGCGCAGACTGGGACTCAAAGTGTAAGCAGCACCGTTATAGGCGATAAGATGCAGGCGGTTCTGGCGGGACCCCTGCGTGATGGCGGCGGACCTAGTTGCAGTTGCGTGCAACAGGTGGCGCTTTACTCCGAAAGGGGTCTATTCATTGAGCCCAGGATCCCTGGGTCGAGTTCTTTCGCTCCACGTGGTCCGAGCTGCGGTACGCTAACACACACTGCCACCGATCCTCCCCCCCTCCCCCCCCCCCCCCCCCCCCCCCCCGAACTACGAAAGGTATAGCAAATAATATGGGCCTTAATTAGTAAAATGACTAAATTCTGCAGAAGAAAGTAACAACGATCCGTGTGAATTTTGTTAATGAACACTCTATTCGCAGCTTTTAGCGATGGTGGTACCGCGGTTTGAGAATCGCGCTCTCTCTATACACCTTTCCGAAAAATGCTCCTAGGCCGCCGCCATGTTACTGATGCTGATGCGGCTGGTGCGACTCTGGCGCCCTCTATCAGCTAGAAATGTTCTGTCACTCTCTGGGACTGTGAAGACCTGCTCAGCGCGGTTCTCTACCTACGCTTTTGCGGTTTTGCATTCGACGTTTTCTCGCCCCTTTTGAAAGTTTCCACTTAATTTGTTTTATGCGTGCTGCGTACCCTTTTTGTGTTATCTTCCATTGTGAGAAAGAAGGCTGGTAAGTGCCTGCCATTCAAGCTTTTCTGCTCGACATTCACGGGAAACGAAGAAGGTGAAGGACGTCGAACGACCCTCGACGCGATTTTGCGAACATTGTTCTCCCCCCCTCCCAGAGATAATCCGCGTAGAATCCTCAGTCATCTCCGAAAATAGTTGTCCGGGTTGGGGTGAGAAACGGGTCAGTCGCGTTTGTTTCTTTGCCTTGATGCGGTTGTGAAAAAAGGAAGCTCTCCCCAAAACGTGCCCCCAAACGAAGTCATCTCGGATTCCGTCCGATCGTCAAGATGTGACTGTCGTCGACGGTGACTGTGTTATTTGAGATCTTTCTCAAATAAATTCTTTTCGGATAACGCTGCATCGTGTGGTACGTACGATATATTGTTCGAATGTTAACACTTCCTCAATTGTATGTCCGTGTCCTGTCCATCGGTAAACACTGTATTTGTGAGCGTGAAAAATGCATGCCTTTCGGCCCTCTTCTGTTGCAATTTATTTTTGACAGCAAAGCGCTTTGTCGTTTCACATGCGGCGAATCCCGCGGCGCCGTCAATACGTATCCTAAAAAAAAAAAAAAAAAAAAAAAAAAAAAAGACTAGAACTAAACATTTCAGTCGCATTCGTTCTGTCGCGCGCGGCCCCAAAAAAAATAGTTTACAGCTTTTTTTTTTTTTTTTTTGCTTTTTTTTTTTTTTAAATCTGGCACAATGCTTTCTCAATGTCCTCGGGAACATACATGTACCATGAAACACAAAATATAGCGGGAAAATACGAGAATTTAGCAGCCAGCAGCGTTTGAAACTGCGCCTACACAGGCTGCGCCAGTTGAAATCACAGTCCCCCTCGGTTAGGGTTAGGAGGGACGCCGGTGAGAGTCTAGCCTCAAACTCAGTGACTGGGCACGAAAACGGTTTGTTGCCCCTGGGGTCGAGTGTTTTTTGGAAAGGTGTATATATAGCTCCGGGATGATCGGCTTCCGAAATGAAGGTGCTTATTGCTTACCCCTTGCTGACGTGGAAGTATCAGGTGTGGCTTTTATTACATCGCTCCTATTTCGCAAAATCGGAATTACTCACGCGTCGCGGACCCAACCCCGCACTGCTGTTCTACGACGATCATCCAGGCGACAGCCATTTGGATGGCAACTAGTGCGCCCCCTCCCTGTAAGCCGTGAAAGTTGCGAATAGTTCGCGAGTCACAAACATTTGAAGACATTACTTCCGTAACTGCTAACTCTCGCACTTTCGCGTCGAGGGAGGCTCGGTTAGGGTTTGCGCGAGGACGGTATACATTTTAGTAAGGCGAGAACGCCATTAAGATCGGGCGGATATGGCGGACCGGAGTCTATTAACGGCTCCGTCTTGCCGTCTTCTTGGGAGACGAACCTATATTGAGCGACACCGCGTATGTCGTCATCGGTTCGGAAACTCAATCCCGGATGCACGCGGGAAAACGAAATAGGAACCAACAAGAAACCGAATGAGTTGGCGAACTGGAGCCCTTTCAAAAGCGTCGTCACTTTCATTCATCACTCGAATAAACTTTAAAAAAAAAAGAAGGAGCAATGCGTGCGTGCGAACGCGCGCGCGAGCGTACGTCTGCTTGGGCGCAGACGGTGAGTGTGGGAGTAAGCACGCTCTTTACTCACTCTTATAACGTATGTGTGTACGAAGTGACGTCGGTCCTTTTTCTTCGTGAGGTGCCGCAGACTATCCATGACCTCGCTAATGTTGACATCGAGTCGGTTGATGAAGGGGGCTAATAACTTCATGCGCAGGGCACACTACAGCAAGTTTCGCGAATGCAGAAGGGAACTTCGTGGAAACCCCGCGGACTCGCCACTCGAGGAGAGGTCTGCCCACCTAGCTAGACAAGAACACTGCCGCTACCTCCAGACACGTGCTGAATTCTTAAATAGCCGGGCGTTTGTGCAGCTCTATTCAAGAAAACAAAACAAACAGAAAACAAGGCTTGATGCTGATGTTATTTTCCTCTAACGCTATTTGCCAAATCTGACATCACTTCTCCCCCTTTGCCTTTTCCGTTCGTTGACTTTGACGTGTCGGGTCTCATGTACTGCTTCCTTGCAACACGAGTGTGCAGTAGTGACGTGTGTAAATATATACAAGAAACTCCCACAACTGTATGGCGCTGGCACAGCAGGCACGTAACGGAAAAGCAATGATGCACCAGAGTCCAGCCGGTGCGGGCGTTTCTTTCGCGAAGGCATTCCTGAACTCCGAATCATCGAACAATGTAGGGCTCTGTCGTGTTGAACACGAGCGAAAAGCATTTTCACTTCTAAGCAGATCTCAGCACTGATCTATCTTACGCTTCGTTCGTCAATTACGTAACATCCTATGGCAAGCAAATCACACCGCGATAAAAAAGGCAAATTAAGCTTCTTTTTTTTTTTTTATCTAGCTCAAAAATCAAGTTGTTTTTGTTTTAGTAAGGCTGTCTTTACATCAATAAAACGCTGCTAATTATACTGTACTTTAGGTTACAGTAACATTCTACTTCCGCATTGCCCGCCTCGGTGGCTCCGAGGCGAGAGCGCTGGCCTACGGATCCCCAGGTGGCGGGTTCGAATCCCGACCGAGGTGCCCGCAAATGAGGAGGCCTATTGCGGAGAAGGCGCCGTGTAACCGAACTTTCGGTTGCACGTCAAAAGATCCCCAGGTGGTCCAAATTAATCCTCAGTCCTCCGCTGGGGCGTGCCAGATGCCCGTCGTAGGTTTGGCACGTAAAACCCCCAAATTTGGCTTCCGCATTGTTTCCAGTGATTGGACGAGTTGATCAATCAATCTGCCACCTTTCAAAATACATCCATAGAATCACTTTTTTCTAGCAACAGTGATTTAAATTAAATTAATCTTATCTAGATCAAATCAATCTGATATAAATCCAATTATTTCGATTTAAATAAAAGTATCTGGAATTAAATAAAATTAATCAGATCTAAATCAAATTAATCTGATTTAAATCAAATAATTCAGATTTAAATCAAAGTAATATACTTTATACCAAAATGATATGCTTTAAATAAAATTATTGTTATTTAAATTAAATTAAACTGATTTAAAACAAATAAATCTTATTCTTTTGATTTTATTTTCCCTGACAACTCGTATTTACCCACTTTGGGTATAAACTAGATAAATAAACTTATTTTCGGTCTTAATAATACGAACACAAGCTTCCTCAAAGACGATCAACAAACGAAGTAATTTATTGGTGAAACCGCATGGTCAAATTGTACGTAAATACATGCAGCGAGGGCTTCACTATTGCTTGTCGTTGGTTGCCCTTCCTGGAAAAGGGTACGAAAGCGACCGACCGCCGGTTCGATATTTCGGTGCTTTCCGGCCGTACGAGTCACTCGTCCTTCTCTCTCTCAATGCACGCCACGACCGCGGATGACAAACCCGAAACCATTCATAGCTCATGTGTATCTCTCAGTGTGGGAAACACTCTAAAAAAAGCCCGTGAGTCTGCTTTCCCGCACAACACTCGGAGAGCCAATCAGCGCAACTTACGAAGGCAGCTCAGCCAATGACGATGCCGAAACATCCGTTTAGACCAAAAAACGCAGTCTGAGTTGTGACATTGAGCAATGCAAAACGTCACGCTTGCATGGCTTACTGTCACAACTCAGTCTGCGTTTTTTGGTCTAAACAGATGTTTCGGCATCGTCATTCGCTGAGATGCCTTCGTAAGTTGCGCTGATTGGTTCTCGAAGTGTTGTGCGTGAAAGCAGACTCACGGGCTTTTTTAGAGTGAAGTAACTTCAGTACATTATACTTTCAGTACTACTTCAAGTAGGTTTAGAAAACTTGTACTCTACTTGAGGTACTACAATCTCGGAGTATGTAGTTGTACTTTATTTAAAGTATTTTCTTTTTTTGCTACTTTCCAAGGAAAGTACAACTCCCGACTTCAGACTACATTCCCAAAGTTTGGTCTCGTTAAATTTGTATCACAAAACGATACTTTGTCAAGTATGAAGTTCATAAGTATATTATGTTAAATAGTTCGTCAGCGACAGTAAAAACTGCTTTGTGGCCACTTGACTTTATGCAATATTCGTCGCCATTTTTGGAAATGACTGATGCACCCCCAGTTACCCCTGGAGCAATGCATGCCAGTTAAAAGGAAAAAAAAAAAAAAAACACGATTGAAAAAAGGGCATTATAAAAGAGTGTGCTAAGTAGTTGTACTTTAAATTGAAAGCATGTTGGATTTATAGTACTTTAGCTCAAATACATTGTGCCATGGTGTACTTGCCATTGTACTTGAAGTATATAACCTCTCATTTATTTTGTAGTTTACTTCAAGTACCTTTTAGAGTTAGTTTACCCGGCAGTGTTCCCTCTTACGCATAAACGCAAAGGAAAAACCCTCCCATTACCACTTCGAATAAGCAAAAAATCTCAGAATCGTGTTATTTTTTTTCTCTCTCTTAATAAACAGTGTCTTTTGTGGCTTCGCTTTTAAAACGAGATATTTACACGAGAACCCCCACGCGGGCCTTTCTAGCTCGTGTTGGTCCGACCGTGTGACGTCACAGTTTCCAGGGGCCGTGTCACGAGACGCATGACGTTACGTGCCGTAAATTTCCCCCTAAATTTAGCCGAGAAAGTGACGACACACGGCGTGGTCACGTGACCTGACGGTGTCACGTGGCATCAATTTTCCTGACGAATTAAAGGGGGGGGGGGGAATCATCATGGTGACTCGGTATCATGTAGCGTTTCAGATTCAGAGTGACCTGACACCGGGGGCGTTAGCTGACATTGCAATATTCCTGCTGGGGGATATCTAGGCGCTAGACAGTATCTATAGAACATGCAGCTTGTTAAAATTAAAAAAGCGCATTTTCCGGGCAATGGTTTCCGGACGATACGTGCGTAAAATTTGAAATTGTAGGCTGCGGGGACAATCTACGCGTGCGCACTATACGGGAATTTTGTTTTTCAAGATCGTTCATTGAGACGAGACGTGACGGACTTTGTGAATGGAAGAGTACATTAATTACGATTTACGTATAATACAGGCTCATTTGTGAGCTAAAAAAGCAGACATTTTTCAAGGTGTGCCGTGTATGAGAAGGTTTTCGCGTCGACTAAGCACCAGGTGCGGACTATTTTAGTCAAATAGCTTTTCGTTCTTGGCCTAAATTGGCCCCCGGCGAACTACACACCGGGTGCGGATATTGTCCGGAAAATATGGTACATGCCGTGTCGTTGCATTTTTATTGCATTTGAGGGAATGTTTTTTTGATCTTGACCTTGATTCGCTTTTATGGACGACTCGCGTTCTGGACGATATATCTGGCAAACGGAGGTATCCGTATTTACTAGACATTACTGCAGGACCTCGTACACCACCGGATTATGTTCACTTACGAATTGGGTACGCCGCAGCTTAGCTAACCTGGAAAGTTTAAATTCCGTTACCAGGGGTCTCATAGATATGCGCGAGTAAAGGAAATGTCGATTCGGCACCTAAGAAAACGAAGATACTGTTCCTGCACGCGTTCATTCAACACTGGGCGGCCCGGGTAGGCAAAAAACAAATCATCGGCTTTTTTTTTTTTTTTTGTAATTTATTTATGAAAGTGGGAATCCAGCATTGAAATGTACCGCCTGGACGGCTGCTGTACAGAGGGACATTTTACCGCAGTTTACTTTGAACACAACGTTCCAGCTGTGAAAACAAAAGGCGTATAGAACGGTAATGACCTGTTCGCGACATCGCGGTTGATAACTGAGCATAATCATTTGCTGTTGCGTCAAAAAAAGAAAAGTGGAAAAAACATGTGGGAGGGGGAGGAAAATCTCGCTCGCCCTCACCCCCCTCTCCTCTCCAATAGTTCTGACGCCTCTGGGCATTTGTTTTATCAATAAAATTCAGTTAAGAAGTGGCGAAGTAGGTCGTCAATAACTCTTTAAAAAATGATATGTGAATAATACATACCTAACGAAATTGTCAGGGAAATTGGGTTCATGTAATCAATAGACATTGGGGATTCTATTATTCGGGATTCAGTTCTTCGGGGATTTGGTTTTCCGGTATTCGGCTTTTCGGGGTTCAGTTTCCTGGGGTTAATTTGTTTTCGAAATTTTGTTTTCCAGGGTTCGGTTATCCGGTAACTCTTCGCATATATCATGATCAAAATAAATAAACACATGCAAGTAGGCAAAGTGACTAAACGTTTTGTGACGTGTGCTTTGTGAACTTCATAACCCCCTTGGCTTACTTTTTTAAAAGAGAAAAAAATAATATTTACACGTTGTAGACATATGTTTCCGAAGTACCACCGTTAAAATACTTGTATCAAGAATAAAAAAATACCGCCTTTCTTACTTTACTCTGTTGACACATTTATTGCAACTTTTCACAAAACTATTTCACTTTTGGTAAACAAATAAATATTGAAACCTGCTTTCCGTGTTTATCAAAATAAATTCCTTCATAAATGTCAGTGCCATTATTTTCCTTTCTTTTTGTCTTTTGCTTAATGGGAAATGTCAATTTGTGTTGAACTCCTCCACGCAAAAACTAAAAACGCCGAAACTAAAAAAAAAAAAAAAATCTCTTACTTTAGGCGGTTGAAATAACACAGTGAATATAATAGCTAATAAATTCGCTCCAATAAACAATTAGTGTTCTGAAACGAATTGCACAGTAAATCAAACTAATCGAACTGTAAAGCAGTTAGATAAAGAAGTACTGATATACCCGCCGCGTAAACGAAAGTGCGAAACGAACAAGGAAAGGGAACACGTAGAGCGACGCTACGACGGCGTAGCTACGACGCGAGCAAGCAATGACAGCTTCTCCACTCACCTCCATTCAAACAGGTGTAGCTGCCGTTCTGCATGGCTGGGTTCGTCGTCTGCTCCAATCCGCTCTCAAACCAAACAATCCTTCGATCTCCGACGATGTCCACGCAAAGTAATCACGCAAACAACACTCCCGTAGACAGTACCGAAGTCGAGTCGCATTCCTCGAGACCGTTATAAATATATCCCGACTTTCAAAAAACGTGTTCGGAGCTGACGCAACCTTCGATGCCGGTTACAACGAGCCGGCGTATGTCACCCAACTGTTCCACCGAGTCCACAAACCGACGATGCCGAAGCCGCCGAGTGTAGTACGTCCGTTGTCGTCGCGAACAAACTGCGCACTGCTGGTTGATTTGTCACGTAGTATAGCGGCCGCTTGTGTCTATCAAAGGATATGGTGATGTTATGTGAAGGCGATGGCGGCGAGATGTGGCTGTGGTTCGCGTCCGATGCCTCTCTGAAGCGGGAACGGGGTTTATTTATAGAGAGGAGAGACGCCAACTCGTCCACCGGTCGAACGCCGTGGCAGGAAGGAAGGCTGGTCGGTAGCGGATGAACACAAAACCGGCTGCTAAGTTGCCGTGGGAGCGAGAGGGAAAAGAAAGGAAGGAAACGAAAATTGGCCCCACGTGACTTCTGCGTCACACTGATGTCGATGCTTTCGCACTTGTTCTGTTCCGCTGTTGTGCCGCGTTGACAAGTGACAACTGCCGGCGGACGAGCCGCGCTGTGATTCTTTTAGAATTACTGTAGCTCGAAATCGACGACATTCCATGAATAGAGCTGACACTAACTTCAGCAGAAACTTAACTTGGGGGTCGTTCCTTCACGTGACGAACGGACACCGGCCAGAGCTCGGACTCCAGCGACCCCGGTGTCGCGGGCTCAGAAACGGCTCGTGCGGTCGTAGCGCCATCTGTGATTGTTTTCGAACAACGCGGAGACACTGGCGGCAGTTTTGAGAAGGCTTAGAGCACCGAGAGCACTGTCCACGTGCTGAGAAGAAACTGACATGTAACTTACAAGATACCACAAAACTTGCTCTAATTACTTTGCTAACGAATATATGTAAAAAAAATAACAAAAAGATACACGCAAAGTACCGTTCGAGCAGATTCCCTTTTTCTATAAACAAAAAGCTTTACACTCTCCCAGGTTGAGTCCGACCCCCATACCTCATTTCAGATTTTTCTACGCAGAGTACGCCAATAGTACCCACCGCCCCTTCTGCAAGACAAATTTCAACCCCCCAGATGTGGAATGCAGGGTGAACCCCTTTCTTGTGCACAACTGCTAAATTACTTTCACACATTCGTGGGCTATCTATTTTAGTGAACCACTGCAGCGAAGCGTGATTCATGTTCTTTTAAATTTCCATGGAGATCAACGTACAAACTCAACCTTCTGCAAGGCGGATGATCCTCTAAAAGCTGGTTCCTTTCATCTCCCGAATAGGAAGGTGAACGAGACGAGTCTCCGCGCGCACTTTTTTGCGCTGTTCAAACTTTGGAAATAGGAAACGTAAAAAGGGCAAAGGACACATGGGCCATGTTCCAAATCTCACCCAAATGGATCTGAGTTACTCGGGCTGGTCTTGTCACGTGACAATACAGATTGTAAAGTGCTGGACGCGGGTAGGTTATTGAACGCCAATGTGTGAAACCCTTACGCTAGAGTAAGATCGAGTAAATTTTGGAACACGGCCATGGTGAGTGGGAAGGCAACCGAAGACGTCACGTAGCTCTTAAAAACCCTGACTTCGTAACATCTGATTTGTGACGAAACAAAAATGTGATTAGCGGAATTCTCAGCTTCGGCCATCTTGCAGTGCAATGATATTCTGTTTTCTTTAATTATTATTATTATTATTTTTAGTGAGCAGAGATATAGGCCTTTTTTCGGATATATGCAAGGTAGTGCTAATTTCTAAAACAAAATCCCGTTATTGATAATCATTACCCCAGCTGCACATTTACCCGGCTCATACTTGGGCCAGTCTGGAGCAAGCTTGGGTCAGTCTTGAGCCAAGTTGGCTCTAGCTCGTGCCAGTCTGGTCCAAGTCTGGGCCGAGGAAGTGTGCGGCTTCAGTAAGAAAGAGAGAGAGAGAAAAAAAAGAGAAAATTTCGCACTGGCCAGGAGGTTCCAAACAGAAAATCATAATTTCATTTATTCTATGTACAAATATTTTCCTCAACAAATGGGTGCTTTTGACATCTTCCACTGTTAATATGCCATATGAAAAACAAAAAAGGCGGGAAGGAACGTATGTCATATAGATAAGAAAGAGAGAGATAGAGAGAAGGGTTTATTAGGGAATTACAGAGAGGTTAACCTGAACGCAGGTTCTAGTGGGTTACTCTGTACTGGGGAGAAGGCGAAAGGCGAAGAAGAGGTATGACGATGAGAAAGAGAGACGGGGTGAAGTTGTCCACGAGGGTGTCAATGTTCAAAGTCTCACATAGGTATTTTTAAGCACCCCACTAAATGGCAGATAACTCCGTGTTCGTGAGGAACACTACTAAGATTTTCGTGGCCTTCATGAATTGTCCGGCTGTGTCGCAGGCACAAAGTACTTCTGATTAGCTGAAAGGCCGCGATTCCAACGCCATATTGTCGATCCTCGTTTAATTCATCGCATTCACACACGAGGTGTTCAAATGTCTCTTCGACTTTGCAGCTTGCACTGTTTGCGGAATCTCTCCTTTCAATCCAACAAAGGAACTGCGGTGTACATACCACACCAAGCCGTAGTCGATGCAGGACCCCCTCCAGCTGTCTTGAAAGTCCAGATGGAAAGCAGAATGCAAGTTGAGGATCCAGGGAGTATAGCTTAGGATGGTGGTAGTGTGGATTAATCCAGTAATTTAAGGTTGCAGTGCATCCGTATTGATGGTACCTGACAAGATTCCCACGAATCGTTGCAAGAATCAAGAGGTTGATTTTGATCTCGTGGGCCTAGATGAGCAACGGCGCTATACGTAACGTCGTCACGTTTTGGAGTCGAAGTCCGCTTCACTGTAACCAGAGCTCCCTGAAGTTATACTTCAGGCAGCTCTGGCTGCTTGAAGATAAACTTCAGGCAGCCAGAGCTGAACTGAAAACGAAAGGACAAATTCATTTCGTCGTCGGACAACGGTGGTACGCTTGCTTGGATGGGACAAAACGATTCATTAGAATTTAGAACCCGCTTGCTGTTGGGTGAGACGCCGACAGAAGTTTTCGGCGACCTCCGTCTCAGGCACATTTAGGCGCAGAGATAAAGCATGGAACTTATATCGCATCGAGGTGTCCGTATACCTGACGCGCCATACGCCAGACTACCGTAAGACATTTCCTTTGACCTAATTTTGAGCATATTTGACCCTTCCAAGTTTGTGCAGATATTGACCTATCTTTTTCTGCGTGCGGCGAGAGTCACGTAGATCCTTTATATCTTTGGTCCATCAAGACCCTCTTTCGGACCGACGACGCTTAGCACGTATATGTTCATATTCCCCATCGATTGCAGTCCGGGTCGCAGGAAGATTGTAGCTTCTGGTTTCACTTTCCGTAGCAGCAGCAACACGCGCACTGAAGTCTTGAGGGTTAGTGGAATACTGGCAGAAAGGCTTCATTGATGTTTGATAGACTTGTCAGTTTGCTCAACGAACAGCGTAGCGAATTTTTCGGCATGAAAATCCCTTCAGGATGGTGTAAGTTGAGAAATGGTCACTACCACGGTGTTTCGATATCAGTAAACCAGAACCAGAAGGTAATAGTGTTATTGTATTCAAAATAAGTAATATTTTGTTCTAAGGCAGCTTTCCTCCTTTTTCACTTCCATCTTGTCTTTCTCTACGTGCTCTATTAAATCGACAGTTGTAAGTAAGGGCTCTGTACTCTCCCCCTCGTCTCTTCTTTGTCATTTGCACTTTTTAAACCACCGTCTAGATGTACAACAGTCAACCATGAACTGACTCCGGCCTCGTCCTGGGGTTCCGTCGCCCGAAGCAGCACAAACTGCTGGACAACGTACCGGCTTGAGAGTCGAGACCGACGTATGAGTCATACAAGACCCATTTTTCCCGCAGCTTGGGACAAATAGACTGGTAGCTGCTTCGATAATGACTCGAGTGCCCCGTTGTTCAGGCCCGTATTCCGAGCATGTATCAGACACGAGGGCTGCGTGAATCCGACTCATCTCGTATTAAAAATTAAAAAGAAAAGAGTGTTACGTCAGCGTTTGACGATGACTCGGCTCCAATCACACGCTTTGTACCCCCCAAAAATGGCGACAGCCAATGTTGCTTCATGGGGTTTTGAAAATAGTATGTTCAGAAGCAGACGACAACTTGAGCAAGACATTATATAAGCATCTTCATGCTCCTCATCATCGTCATCATCATTATCATTATCGTTCGGTTTTGTAGGGAAACTGCGCTTAGCCTAAGAATGATCGGCATGCCAATGCAACAGCTGCTATAAAATGGTTACGAACTGATTTTCCAACCGTTATACTATAAATACTAGTGACTGCAATAAATAAAGAATATAGTGGGACCCGGAAGAGGAATCTGTTTTTGTTTCGGTTCGTACAATTTAAAATAAAATGTGAAGTAAAAACCTCAGTCGACTTTTCCTCTTTACTCAACAGGTAAACAAGCAGTCACGTGGGCCCCGGAAGTGAAGCGCTTTTCGACGCCCGTTCTTCTGGCACGCAGCCAACACAAGCAGGGCGGTACAAACGGGGAGCGCGAAGCGCCAAATCGTAAGCTGACATCGGCGGTCTCCAGAGGGAAAGTGCGAGAAAGAGATCGACCGAAGAGCGGAGCAAGAAATCCGACGATACAGGTTAGGGGTGTTCGCCCTGCCGCAATAGGGGGAAGATGTTGGAGTGCTCGTCAACTTTATTTATGTTTTTACCGCGCGCGATGCCGGTGGCCGTCCACGCCAGTACACCGCAGACGAACCAAGGGGGCGGAAGTACGACATTCATGCTTTCGCATTAACTCATAAAAAATGCTTAGGTGTCCATGAATTTTTTTTTTAATTCTGATTCTTTGAGTATGTCTCCCGCAATATGGTACCTTCGGGACCATTAATGTGAGCGTCTCTGCTCCGCCGTGCCGAAGCGGCCGAAATACGTGGCACATTTCCCTCTAGATTATTATATTAACTCCACGAAAACAAGCAAAAGAAGCAATAAACGAGTGTTGCCAACCCGATAAAAATTGCTAAATTTGAGACGCAGGGTGAGAAAGACTTTGCATTACGACTTCTTTCCACAATCGGTTTAAGAATTGTTCGATAAACAAAAGAGCTCTTAAAAGTAAGCTCTCTTCTTTTCGGCTCAGACTGCTCTCCTGGGCAGAACGATTGCTTCGTCCTGCTGTTACCGCTGATTTTCTCGTGTGTTACCGCATCTGCAAACGTATACACCTCCATCGTTCCGATCTTTTGAGAAACATTTACGAACAGTTCAGAGCTTCAAAACAACCAAATTCACATGTTTTGTGGAAAGTTTCGTTTTACGTGACATCAGGGACGCGATATTTTCACGTGACACCCCTGTGGTGGTGATGACGACAGCTAAAGACTTAGTTCTGGTTTGAAATGGATCGTTTTTGGAAATAAACATTTTCAGAAAAATGAGTTAGTATTCTCAACGCCGTTCAAGCATGTCTGCTATCCGCAGCGCGAGATTGGACATGCATAAAATGAGCTGCTTTTAAGTTGCATTTACCACCGTAACAAAAGCGGAGGGGTGCAGTTGAACAAACTGGCACAAAAAAGCAGTCTCTTCTTTTTTTCTTTTTTTTTTTGCTGGAACGCAGACTGTATTTGCTCTGTCTGGACCTAGTTTTAGTAACGTCCTTTGCAAACCTCTACATATCCACAAATTGGTTCGCCCATGTGCTTTGCAGGAAAGTAGACGCTCCAACTTTCTTAGAGAGTGACGTACTTCGACGCAACTTGATCGATCGAGAAGTAAGGTCCGGCTCTTATAGTCGGTTACAGGTCAAGAAGGTAGGAGAAGCTCCTCCCATACGCGGTGATGCGCCCGTTTCAAATCTCTCCGCAGTCGAAAGAAGAGTTCACTGGAAACGCTCCTTGTTCCGCTTCAATGGATTCCAACTTGTCTCCGATCCCACTTTTCCAGAAAGCGACCTTTGTATTCATTGAAGGGGGAACCGAGCCCCTGAAAGCAGCCTTTGTATCCATCGGGGGGGAAGCTAATCCCCGAAAGTCGCGTTTGTTTCCGTCGGTGGGGGGCAACTCTAATCTCCCTCTCGTGCTTTCCACAATGCTAAGTCAAAGTCGAAAGATGAAGCAAATATGTACAGAAGGGCAAGACCCTCCTCGCGCGTTGGCCGCGACGTCACGGAAACGGTGGGACGCTATTGGATGCGGAGGTGGCGGAGGGATATCTGATTCCCTTTGAGGGGCATTTGCCGCTACCTTCTTAACCTGTAAAAGTACACATCACACAAAAGCTGAAACTCGGTAAAAATGGGACGCTACACTGTTAGCGAAAATGTAATATTTCGCCTGTTTACACCCCATTTTCACTCGTTAGCATATTTTTACACGCTCTGCTAGTGATAAATCGTCAAAAAATTACTTGGGGTAGTAAAAATTGGTGTTTCGGTTTCGGTTTACACGTCTAGGCGTGTAAGCAACACTGAAAACACCCCAGCCCAACACCCCAAAACGTCGAGCGCCATGTTGCTTCTGCCTTGAAGCGGTACGGCGGACGTAGCAGCCGAAGGTGAGTGTTTGACTTTTTTTTATCTAGTTTGTATAGAATGTAGCACGTCTCAGATTTTTATTACATGACATTCAAGAACGTTAGATTTGCTTTGAGCAAGCCGGCTCAGGCGTTAAGCCCGATTCACACAACCGGCGTTTAGCCACCCCGTCGATTGGAAACGACTCGACTGCTCGCCGGTTCTTTTGCGCGAGCTTTCGCTCGGGCGCTGTGAACCCTATGAACTGTGGTGCTCAAAGCTAGCACAATTAGGCACGGCTAGCGTCCCGGTGGAAGCTGCAGAGAGCGGAAACCGAAGACACCGTCGCATAGGGGTGGCGAAGCCGCGATCCTGCGCTGATCGTTGTCCCGCCGCTCTCTCCGGCAATATCGACACTTCGCTGCTGGGTGTCTCGTATTTCGACGTTTTAGAGAAACTTGGCATTGGCAAGCGCGAGGAGTCTCTATATCGTTTTCTCCGTCGCCTGCGTGGAGGAAACACGGTGGCGATAGAAACATATGCTCATGCAGTCAGTCAACTTGGACAATCCCCCTGTTCCCTCAATCCTATCGCATTCTTTGACTGCGTTTGTGACAACAACGTTTCCCCAGTGTGAAAGCTTTCAGTCACAACGGGCTACAAACTGGGTTGTGCATTGCATGTAGCCCTGAGGGAATTCTTCGCCGGAGACACCAGCACATTAGTTTCATTGGTAAGGTGACCGGCCACTAACGTGTTTGGCAAATGAAGCGATCACGGGTAAGTAGAAATGCAAACAATGTTGAATGAATATTAAGGTGGTTGTAGCCAGAGCCTGCCAGTTGAAATCAACCTTTAACAGTATAGTCTGCAATAACTTCTTTTTGCACTTAGGATTGCAATTTTAAACACAAAGCCACTCCACATAGCTGTCGAAAATCGTGTAAACAACAGCAGTCATCGTCCCCGGTTCGGATGAGCGAAGCCTTAGCTTGATGAAAAGAATGGCGGTCTATACTTCTTGGTTGTTTCAATCACAACCTCGCACAGCTGAACAGACAAACAAATCAAGGAAATATATCCCGCACTGGCTTGCAAATCACAGCACACAAGCAGGGTACATAGCAGAGCAGAAAACACTGGCAATGAGCACACGGAGGCATGCAGCTTCCTTTCTTTTTCCCTCGGCGAATGATTGGTTTGCTGCAGCATTCCGTAAGCACGTCGACATTCAAAAGTTGAGCCTAATCTGTCTTGCAGTGCCTTGCGGAACGGCAAGTATCGCCCACCATTCCACAAGGCACTGCAGGACTCGCAAATGTGTGAACAGTGCTTTGCAATAAAGGCCATGATCGGGCAGCAGGTGCCCATCTAAAGACATTTAATATTGATTGGCATTGAACTAACCTTTGGGCTTCATCACGTAGCAAGCATGGGTGAGGTATAATTCAAGAACATTTAATGTTCGACGAGTTTAATACGTTGTGGTGCTTTCCCATCTGTTTCGGTGTCACGGAGTGGGGTTCAAATTAATAAAAATAATTCAATGATCCACTCTGAGAATAAACGAGAAATTACGGGAAAAGAACAAGAGAGCTAAGTTCGACCATTGACTAGCGCTAGGTCCACGCCTGGTGTAGAATCAGTAGAGAAAGATGATGACACAGGGAGGATAAGCAAACAAAAGATTAGATTTAATAAAGTGAAAAACTAAGCTGTACACGGCAATAGAGCACTCAACACAAACCACACTCCAGCTCAAAGCTATGGAGCCCTGCGAGCCAGAAACTAATACTAAAAAGACTCGACGCTCATAAAACCGGAATAAGCCAACAAAACAGTGACGAAAACCCGACACTAACAACGAGAGCAAACCGAGATGGAGCTCGAACGTTACCGCTACACACATGGGATAATCCCCCAAAACAGTCGCGACAGAAAGTAGCACTGTGTAAAAATCTTCCCAACATTCAACAATTCATACTTCAGAGCCAGAGAATGCAGTAGACAATTCCTAGAAAACCAGGCTTAGCTTTCCGGTAGGTGCCGAGTCGAGAGCAGTCCGTAGTCTGGAGTTGTCGGCCGAAGAACGGCGTCTCGAAGTCCAGCGGTCCAATTAGAGGCTTGATGAGGTCGACACCGCGCACCACACAGCCACACACGCTTCAGCACAACAAACTCAAACACTTGTCCGACAGGCAGGGCAGAAGCCAAAAATTACACGTTCCAAGACTCATCTGCAGGGAGTAACCGCGTTGAGTAGCGACCCGGCCAGCTCTGGGGTTGGACTACCTTCTTTGTTCCCGAACCCCTTTTTAAAGGCTCGTCTACCGACCAACCTCCCGTTTCCCCGCCTTTCGGGTCAGTCAACTTTCAAGAAAAACAAAGCTACACAGCAACGACCCAAATGGCAAAACCTATTACATTTTTCAGACAACCAAACATATGTGCCCATCCATTCCCCCTTACGAGTCCAAAAACATCAATTATCGCCGATACATAGAACACGACAGGCGGCAGACTGAGCAAAGCCGCCGCCTTCAAAAAGCGCGCGAGCCAGCTAAACATCTTTGTATCCCGGCGGCGCCCCTGCATGTCAAATCGGCACCATACGCGAGCCAGCATACGCACCCCTCCGTCCGCGAGGTCAAAGCCACAAACTGTGACCTGGGATGATCTACGTCGCCCGTTAACAAAAACCCATTCCGCAAACGAGCAAATTCGTTGGGGACTTAGAAAGGAACTACGACGGGACGAACTGAGATTAAAAGTGGCACCACACTCCCCCTTTTTGACCGTACCAACACTTAAAGTGGTCCAAAAAAAAGATCATAAAAGTATTTAAAAAAATGAAGAGAAGCCTGAATTTGTGACACCCGGTTTCTCCATCCTGTGTTTTTTTTTTTGTGCTTTTTCTATTACGAAGCGAGACATTATTCCAGCCGTAGGCACCAGATGTAATTCCCGTCTGCGATCATAAGATTATAGGATCCTAACTGCCGGCAGCTAAGTGTCAATTACATCCGGCTTGTGCATACAGTGCAACATCTTTTGCTATTCAGCCGATCATCACTTTACAGCCTGGGTATCTGTTCTTGTAAACGACAGTAGTGCTACATGTTAAACAGCTCTAAAGCGATAGAGCAAACTCATATCTCATTATCTTTTAGCTGAATAAACTGTTTGTTTGGTTATGCTTGTTATCCAATTTTTGTTTTAAATTTAATTTTCTCATATAAACACCTTACATTATAGAAAAAAAGTCTTTTTATAGTACGGAGGTGTCCATATTAAGAAGACATGACTGTATCATCTTTGAAACTAGTTTGCCACAGCCAGTGTTATAATATGTATTGATTTTTTATGCAGTGCCTGCCTTTCCTTGCCCCTTGTGAGGACGACTGAGAAAGCGACTTTGCGCCACAACAACGGATGGCAAGTGTCCCAAGTGTCGTCACCTATAGTGGTCATGTGCTATGTGTTCGCAGCATTGTAAGCCGACCGTGGAGCACTTTCAAAAGGGAACTTTCGCCATGTGCACAGTATGGCCGTGTACAATACGGGGCACGTACAGTCAGAAGAATTATGAGGGGGAACATGCGGGCGCGTGTCACTTGGTACAGGCAGAGCAGCCTAGCAAGTGTCATGCTTGTGCACTGAGGGGCCCTGGTTTGAAGAGCCGAGGCAGAAGTTTCAGCGGCGGTGTCACCGCCCTAGCGGCTTGTCGCCGAAGCAGAAACGGGGTTAGCTAGCTTTGCTCGTGGCTGGCTTTGTGTAGTGTGTGTAGACCGGGAACGTAGGTTTATGAACTTCGGCAACAAGAATACTACACGGCTTTGGTGTTTTGGTATGAGCAACAAACGTGACACTATCTGCTACGACTAGCTACGACCACCCACCGCAGCGGTGAAGGCATCCAAGAAGCAGAACCTGTGTATTACGCCGTTGCCGTAACCCAACAGTGCTCATTTGTCATGGAGGGCTTTCCGCCCAGAGACTTTGCTCGTCACTGAGTGTTATTTCCCGTGTTTCTCTTTGTGTGCGCAGTGGCTGGACGGGCCTCATACAGCAGTTCTTCAGTCTCAAAGGTGACTAAAAGTTGAGGGTGGATGGACTTGCAGCAATCCCCTCGGTTGGTGCGTGTGACAGAACCTTTGTACGGCATCATCGGGAGGATGCTGTTGTGAGCTAGCAAGTTGTCCAATTGTATGTTCATTATGCTAATATTTGAAAAAGCTTGTTTAAAAGGATGCTGGACCAAAATTTGGATTTCATAAAATAAGGCCGCGGAAGCTTTGAATGGGAGCTCTACAAACTCCGAAACATCACTCATACATTAATATCTCAAACGGATGGCCGTATTCTTGGAAAGGAAAGGGCACAATCAAACAAGAAATGTGACATCACACTTCTCCTGGTACACTTTAGAATGAGGGGAAGCGGCCTCGCTTCTCTCATTCCCGCTTCGGTTCACCTGCTTAAGGGGATGAAGCCTAGAGGAGAGGGAATGAGAATCGCGACATCACATGTCTCGTCGGCCTTGTTGAATCCCACATGTTTCCAAAAAATACGGCCCTCCGTTAGAAATAATGCTCTATGTGTGATGTTTTGGGGGTTTTGCAGCGTCCCGCCTACCGCCCCAGTGTTGTTTTGCAAGCTTCGAATTTCGGTTAAGCATACCTTTTAATATGAATAATTGTGTCATCAGAATGTTAGAACATGTCAGTTCTACACAGCTACTCTCAAACATTTTCGAGTGGTCTCGCCTGCCAGATTCAAAGGGGGGGGGGGGGGGGGGGGGGGCAACATGTACATGTTTTTATGTCTACAGCACAAATAGTTCCTATCATGCACTCTAAATAGCTGTCAATCGACAGACTGGGTAAAAGAGTGAGCACAAACAAGTCCAACTACCAACAATGCTGTCCATGGCGAATCTTGGACACCATGTCTTACGTTATGTGGCCTCAGCGGTCTTTCTATAGTTCTTTTCATTGTTGCCGGTAGAGCAGCTACCGATAGGGGGGTTGCGAGGACGTCAACTTTGAAATGCAGTTTCTTCACATAATGTTTGCACTTTGGGAAGTTTCTACACATATACCTTGAAGTCGCTATTGTACGGATGAAACAACTTTGTAAGAGTGTCTATGAAAACTTGGGCAGGGTTCTCTTTAACGTGCCTGACTTACAACAAGGCTGTCCAACTTGAGAAATTTCACTGGTGGGAAGCTTATTTTCATATAAGAATGGTGTACTTCTTCACAGCGCTGTATGTATCCAACAGAAACTCCAGATGTGTTCAATAAAAGTAGCATTTGCTAATATTGTGTTTTCTGTGTATCTGATGCACTAGGTTGTATTTATTTTGAACGCTTGCTACGTTTAGGCTATAAAAAATAGTCTAAATTTTATGTCGACAAGCTTATTGAAAAAGAAGTGTTCGGTCTGAATAAAAGATTCCAGAAATTACACTAAAATAAATTGCTACTTGGGGTAGCAAAAATGGTGTTTTACAGTCGACTCTCATTATTTCAAACTCCAGGGCCCGTTTGCTCGAAGCGCTAACCGCGGCTGAAGTTAGCCGCAGTACCTAGGAGAGGGATTTTCAAATCACGTGACTGGCTCGGTAGGGATGCGGGGAAGCGTGGCGGTGCCCCGGTGAGTGAGCGCCGCACGCTTTGGAACGAATATGTCGTTGTAGCTGCAACACCGGGCGCGTTAGTCAGCAACGAATGGTGCAGGAGGCTTTCGCTTTGCCTTACCTCACTTCATCACAAAGCATGAGCAAGGCTCTTGCCGCATTTTTTAGATAGTCTTTCGACTCTGGCCATTCCTAAGCCTAAATGAATGTGGTAATTGTCGGCTTAGCAACATCTTTGGAAAGCGGATTGTCTTGACTCTATCGGTCGGGTATTGATTGCACAGAAAAGCAAACAGCATCCTTATAGACCTTTTTCTAAATTACCCAAGCATCGAGAAGAACGCTGGAAGTATAATTCTGCAGTCCGCGCGCACTGGCCTTCCTCTTATAAAAGATTCGAAGTAAATAATCATAATAAATATTTAACCAACGCATGTGCAAGACAAAATTTGTTTTAGACTTTTTGCTTTAGAACAGTTACTACTTCAGACGCCAGCACGTGCAACGCGTGTAACTACACTTGTAGCATGCGCCTCGGTGCTTGGGAAATTTAGAGAAAGGTCTAATATGGTCTATTGGGACGCTGTCTGCTTTTGTGTGCTATTAATACCCGGCCGATTGAGTCAAGGCAATCCACTTTCCAAAGACATTGCCATGTCTTTGGAAAGTGGAGTGCATTGGAAAGAATCGAAAGACTATCTAAAAAATGCGGCGAGGTCATATGCTCATGCTTTGCGATTTAAATGAGGTAAGGCAAAGCGAAATCCTCTGGCACCATTCATTGCTGACTAACGCGCCCAATATTGCAGCTACAACGACATATTATTTTCAAAGCGAGCGGCGCTCACTCACCGGGGCACCGCCATGTTTCCCTGCATTCCTGCCGAGCCAGTCACGTGATTTCAAAATCCCTCTCCTAGGTACTGCGGTTAACTTTAGCCGCGGTTAGCTCTTGAGCAAACGGGAGCTGGAAGCCACACACTTTAGTTTGAAATATCAGAAGATTGAATTATCAAAATTCATCTAAATATTGTCACGAATAAAAACATACTTCTTTATTAAACTTAAAATCAGTGTGTAATGCGCCGAACTTGTGCTGAGAAACATAAATTAACAAAGACTTTTGATGGTGTCGAAAGGACAACTGCCTCAAGCAGCCAAGCGAAGGTACTTTTGTAAGCGCGTGGGTATCTAAAAGTTTCTGAGCTCGAACAAAAAAAATTTAGAGTCGTCTCATCATTCCTGTCACGCAAACAAAAGAAAGGACATGCGCTGGCGGGGTCAGCGGCATGTGAGTCGATCACGCTGCTGACTCGGCTATTTGCACGTGGCATTACTCCCCTCTTGTGAAAGACTCGTCGTCTTTATGCAACACAAAATTAAATTAACAGCTTAAACAAGACTAGGTCAAAATACAGAGTCTCGTAAATAGCAGATTTTCACAGTCCTACCGAGCATACCTAGTTCAGTTGAGTCGGAAGACGTGAATCGCCTACGGGTCGCAGAGGGCAGCGTGACAATGTTGATGTGCCATTGGCCAACGACTTACAACTTAGGTCTCATGTAGCGAATAACCTTGAGGTCGAAGCACCACTTTAACAGTTCCTTGCTGCGACGATGAATTGGTGTTTAGATTCACAGTGGGTAGCCAGGCTGAAACTGGGCATCGTGACAAAAATTGTAGCAGTCATCGTCAGGAAGTTGTGGCTTGCATCAAAATGCGACCAAGCTGGCAAACTTCCTCCGTTCGTTGAGTGACATACCAGGCGTCGTCGTCCAGTTCGTCTTCGTGACAGATACCACACTTGCCGTAGGTATTGTCGTCGGGTTCATCATCAAGGTCGCCGTCAAGTTTGTAGTCGTGGTTGTCGTTAAAGGGCAACTCCGGACCATACTTTCAATTTTGGGATTATGGCTGTTTTTAGTGCAGTCAGCGTCCCTGAATTGCAAGGTGTAATTTTTTCCTCGTTATTGTGCGTAGTTTTAAAGATATGGACGCCTCAAAGTTTTGTTTGGGGCACGGCCAACAAAACCGAAACTAGCCGCTCGAGGCCCTGGCAGCACTAGAAATCAGCCGCTATGTGAACGTGACGTCAGGATCGTTCTCGTTCAACGAGTACGCAGGTTGATCAGCAGCTACTTCTGTTGCGCTAGCCGTCTAAAGGTAGGAGGTAAGCTGATTTTATTTTAATTCTGTATATGTGGTAGATATCCAGCACATGTAGGAAGAGTTAGTGCGTATACCCAAAAGCTAGTGACTGGAAAACCCGTAAACTCATACAGTGCCGTACTCGGCGGCCGCTGCCGCCGTGCGTGTGCCATGCCGTATTTGTCGCTAGTATACCCAAAAGGTAGCGACTGGAAAACGAGTGAACTCGTTCAGTACCGTATACTCAGCGGCTGTTGCCGTGTGTGCAGTCTTCCGTACTCTGTCGCTAGGCCTAAATTGTCATCGGGGCTCCGTGGATGGAGCGGCGTTGCTCTACGACGCGCTGCCAGTGAAGTACAGTACTGGGGGCCCTCTCGCTTTTGCGCTGCGGGTCAGTAACAGACACGAAGCTTTGAGGCTTTCCGGCACGGGCTGCTGCGTTAGGGCTGTACATGTCTGTTTTTCCATTCTTTTTTCCTTGGGCGCGTAAAAGCCAAAGTCCACTCGTCGAACAGCGTTTACCCACACCTTCTTCAATTTCTGGTACGTTGGAAACTTGTGAAAAAGCACCTCCGGGTTGTGCAGCGGGTTGTTTGAGCAGCCCACAGCACTACAAGTTCTACTCGGCATCCTTCGAGGAACAGCTGGGCAGTCTTGGGCGCTACGAGTTGCTCGCTAAAACCAGTCTTTGAGTCCTCACAAGTAAATAAACAAAAGGCTATACCGAAGCTATACGGGCTACAGATAAAAGCAATGGCTAAACATGACAATCACAAGTCCAAGTAGCGGTGGTAGCGGCTCAAAGAAGCGCACTCCGCGTAACGCTTGGAGGAAGAAAAGAACGATACTGACATCGCGGCCCAATGTTGCTTTAGTGATCGGCAACCCGCTAGCCAACCGCTAAGGTGCAGCGGCTCGCGGCGGGTCACATTTTTATTATCGGCATTAGTTGAGAATGCGGCATCCCACGGACGTAATATTTTGGCTGGGGTCGTATTTTGTGTCACTACAGCGATACCAGTAATTTCTTTAATTTCGAGTTTTGGCCGGAGTTGCCCTTTAAAGTCATCGTCCGGATTGTCCTTGGATAACTGTCAAAGCCGTAGTCGGGATCGTCTTTTATGAAATTGTTTGAGTCTTCGCCTGGGTCATCATCAGTGACGTCATCAGTCTCGTCACCACGGTTGAAGACTGTTTGTCATCGAGGCCGTTGTCAGGTTGGTTGTTGACATTGTAGCCGAATTTGGTCTTTGGAGTTGTCGTCCGTTTCATCATCAGCGTAGAAGTCGTCATGATGTTTTCGTCTAAGTGTGGTAGCCAGGGGCTTTGTCAAGTTCATTGTCCGGGTCGCTTCCGAGGCCATAGTTGAGGTCGTCGTTGGTGTCAGAGTTGGAGTCGTCCTCGGATGATTTCAAGGACGTCGCCTTCACGATCGTCGTCTTCAGAGTTATCGTGTTCACAGATGGTACGCTTTATGGGCATAGACTGCGTTACCCTGCACATCCACCAATATGTCATGAACAAAAACAAACTTGATTAATAAAACTTCAGATCAATGTTAAATGCAGCGAACTTGTGCCGAGAAACATAAAGTAACAAAGACCGCACATACTTTGACAGCGACAAAAGGACGACTGACTCGAGCAGCCATGCGAAGCTCTTTTTGTAAGCCCGTAGGTATCTAGAAGGTTCCGAGCCCTAACAAACGAGATTCTCGAGTCATCTCAAACATTCTAGGCGTGCAAACAAACAAAAGATTCCCCATTCCACCCAACTCCATTGCAGAGAATTGGAATTTTCTAATACTAATTCCATTCCTTTGAACTCCTGGAAAGGAAAAACTGGGCCCATCCCCACTCCTGGAATGGCTGAACTGCTGCATTCCATTCCTCTCAATCCCTCCCAATTGTGAAAATGGCACTTGACAGCTAGTACTAAGTTACCGGAAAATAACGTCGGCGTAAAGCTGGCGTTGTGAAATGCGTAGACAACTGCAAAATCCAAAACCCTACCCGCAATCATTGATTTTACTAGGTTGAGCTTTGGTCGCACATAGCACTAGTGGCAATTGGTATGGGGGCACTGCAGATATTGATCGCTCCACCAGGTGTAAAAGCCTCGTAACAGAGAGGAAAACTAAGTCGCCCATCTTTTCCACAAAAGAACCGTAGATGTCCTCCACTTTTACGAGATACATAATAAGTGAGGAGTCACGTGTATTAACGAAGTGCGGGCGGTGTGACATTGTCCCTGCCTGGTGGCCTGCAACTGGTGCTGTAATCACACATGGTCCCAACAGCCTTATGGTTGCATCTCGCAGCACCAGGAACGACACTATGGCTGTGTTCCAAATCTTACCCAAATAGATCCGAGTTACTCCGGTGGGTCGTGTCACGTGACAACACAGATTGAAAAGTGCTGGGCACGGGTAGTTTTTGGAACGCTGAGGTACAAAACCCTTACCCTGGATTAAGATCGAGTAAATTGCCCTTGTCAGCCTACAACTCTACAGTTTGGGTTGCTTCACTGGGGTTGCCACTTTCATCCTCGAAGGAACATAAGCAGTCAGATAACCAAACCGTCAGCTACCTAAGTGCAAAAATGCCGTTTCGAAAGCCCCTTTGACGGCATCTAAGCAGCTCGCATTAGAACAAAGCCTATTCCATTCCTACTCTATTCTGGGCAAAATGTAACTACTAATTTCATTCCCATTCCATTCCAGTGCTGCCATCATTTTATTTGCATTCGATTCCAGGGTTGTGGAAGTGCGGAATCGTTCCAACTCTGGAGTGGCAACTCCTCAACACTGGTGATAGTCACCAAGGCACCCAGTTCAGTGTGAATTCTGTCCTCACAGCCCATCCAAAGCTGTTATTACTGTAACAAACTCCAGTACGACGAAGTAGTTGAATTCGGAAGCATGTTGTGCAGATTTGTACCTTGCATTGTTTCCCGTATTTTTTATTTCTTTTGTATTTTATAATGGACAACAACCGTTGTAATCTCGGTATTGTTGCCAAACCTGAAGGTTTTATCATCGGTGCACTTTTAAATAAATACATATATGCCACAGCCGCAGCTCAGCGATGAGCACTTACACTGCGACTTTGGTGTTTTGTAAGTATTCATTTTGATTGCGCGATAATCATGTTTGTCTTCTGTTAGAATTAAAAAAACCAAAACAATATTCAACATGATGGATAATTTTGGACACCCGCGGCATGTGTGATCTGAGCATTTGTTCTTTTCATCTGAAGTGTGTCTCTTGCTTACTACCTATAGAGTATACGATGTTGTGGACGGAAAAGATGCTGCGACCGACTCCGAGCAATAAAAATATTCTGTTTATTCTCATGTCGTTGAGCTCGTGGTGACGAGTATGAGTAGCACTGTCATCTTTGGCGATGCCAAGGCTGAACCGATAGACTGCCACAGAGCTATCGCCCTCAGCTCTGCACTGTGAGGAATGGCACGATTTTGTTGAAGTGATTGCGGCTCCAGAGAGGTGTCGTTGCTGTTGACATGTACCGCAAGCAGGATGACATACTAGAGAGCAGGAAAGAGAGCGTTTGGAAGCCGTGCATGGTAGTTGACGCCGAGGTCAGGAAATGAGGCAGCAGACGGGGGAAATCGACCCTGTCGTGCTTTCAGTCCGGCTCGATCAGTTTGAGTGTACAGCCTCGGATTGAAAGGGGGATGCCGGTCGACTGCGGGGCCGATGCAACATCCCCTAAGATGAGGAACCGAACTGAGAGCGAATGCCTGACATGGCAACGATGAGGAGACCCTGGTCGGCTAGCAACATGCCTTGTGAACAGTGTGAAGATGTCAATGAATATTCACTTGCCAAGCCGGTGGGGCAAGCAAGGTGGTCGCAGCCCATTGCTGGGAGATGCCGGTGCTAGATGCGACAGAGCAGAGTTGGTTGCGGAGGCGCTGCAGATGTGGAGGCTGAGAAAGTTGAATATGTGCCTACTGCATTTTCGTCCGAAAAGGCAGAGCCATTGCTGTGCCCTTGGCCACGAAGAACATTCCCCTGGATAGCAGGTGCTCGGAGTCAATCATCATGTCCAGGTCACCAATCTGTAGCACTTTCGATCTTGAGAACGGAAGAGACGGTGCAACAGACTCTGAGTTTAACTGTGAAAACATTCTCTTTATTCTCGTACCGTCAAGCTCGTTCCGACGAGTAGCTTGCTTTTATACACTGCAGTCATTAGCATTATAGTTGATCTAAGTATTTTGCAACACTGTTAATACGGCAGATTGGGCGAGTTGGTACGGCATAATTACGAACCAGCGCACAGGTAGACCAGTTACTCAAAATCCAAATACACAAAAATATACACTCGCACAGCGCTGATGTGAGTTTTTTGTGTTTGGATTTTGGGTAACTGTCTACCTGTGCGCTGGTTCGTAATATTGCAACACTGCCGTCTTTAGGCGGTGTGGAGGCTGAACCGGTGGACCACCAGAAGCCCATATCTGTATCTGTTTCATATATTGAGTGCCTTTTTGCACGGCTCTGTGTTTACTTTTGTCTTCCAGATTTTTACTGCTCACTTGTTTTTTTTAATTTTATTTAGATGATACTACTGGCCATTGAAGGCCCAAGTAGGAGTGGGGTACAACATATGCATTCACACACCGACAACAACAAACAAATAACACGACATTAAGAGGTTTACAACAACTAACCAGCAAATATACAGGATATATATATTTAAAAGGGGGGGGGGGGGGCAGCACAGCATGCATCAAGCAGCATGTAATTCAATCATTTGTAATAATAGATGTGAAATTTAAAACTCATATTTAAGATTGAACATCATCAAACAAATGTGAATTTAATTAAGCTATAAAGTTTATATAGACTGTTACTTTTTATACAATTTTGTCTAGATTTTTCAGGATACAATCTGCAAGTACGCATAAAGTAACTGGAAAGTTGAAAGAAGCAAATTAGAGATTGCAAAACCTACTTCTCAATAGATATTTTTTTCCCAAAGTATTTACGTGGTAGTGCAGCTGAAATAAGGCTCCTTTTTCAGTTTTTTTTTATTTGAAACACCTTAAAAATACATTGTTTTCTAAGATTTTTTTTTATTATTATGCTTGGAAAATTAAGTTACCGATTGTGTTCGGTTTATTCTAAACTATTTATATGAAATTCCAGAGTGCTTTTGTGCATAACAGTGGCTAGATAAGGTTTTTATAATTTCTGATAAAACAAACTGACTAGTTTCTCTTTAGTGACCGTTTCGCCAAGGTGACAGCAGAACAAGTAACGGATCCCGACGTCAAACTGCAGGAATTTGAGATATATGTTTTCTTAGCGAATGCATGCACGCCACTGTTGTGACATATTTGAATATCCTTATCGCTTGCTTGGGCTCAGCGGGTAATGCAGGTCGGCACTAGCGTGAGTATAAAGGCTGAACTGCATAAAGCGATTTAGCGAGCGACGGCGACAGCGACGAGTCAGCGACGTATTACGAAGATTTCTTACTATCGCCCATCGCGTCACTCGGTTTTTGGATTTCTAGAAAACATCGTTCCGCTTTCATGCGGCTTGCGTCGTCGCGCGAGTGACCGAGCGTCAGCGAAGCGGGTCGCCGTCGCTGTTCTCGTCGCTCGCAAAATCGTTTACATTCGGTTTATACTTCACGCTGTCAATAATATCGACTCGAGCGCGCATAATTTCATTTCCACGGGAGCGCGTGTAAATCAAACCCTAAACCAAGACGGGGGCTGCAGCCAGCAGCTTTGAGAGCGTCATACAATGGATTATAGTTTGACAGAAGCAAGCACACACTTCGCTAGCGCATTCCAGCCTTGAGCCCTCGAACTTCCGAAAACGAAACCAGATTTTGCTACATTTTGGCTAGCTCGAAACATTTTTTTTTAAATATAGGGTGTCTTTTAGCTATAATCTAGACTAAGAGAAATGTGTACCTTCCCAAATTATATTTATGTCGCCGTACTATATAAGTAATAATTGTGTAATATCGTTACGTTCATATAAAATACGGGGGGTGTCACCGGACCTTCGTCTGAAACAAAAAGTCTGCTATATATACCGAGCGAGTTTCTATTACAATTGAGTAGGAGTGTCGGGTTGCTAGTGCCTCTGTTCGTTGTTTGTGTATGTAGATGCTTGTATGTTGGTTTGTGGTATGTGCTGTGATGTGTGTGTGTTGGTATGCTGCCGTCCGTGTTCGAGCGTGTCACTTCCACAAATGCTGAAATGTCCTTCATTTTTGTAGTTTTCCGCATACTCACTAGGTGGCGCAAGCAGCCGCCCAATTTTATTTTAGCTTTGTTTGTACGTAGTCCATTTATGTGTAAGGAACCACACCAACCACACCACATAGCTACAGTATAGTAGAAAAGTAACCGCGTGTTTAAATGGCGCATGGCGCCGGCGTTCAGTTCGTCTTCGTTCGCTGGCCGTTTCGGTAGCCGATTCGTACCCGGAAAGCCGCAAAATTTGCGTACACACGAGATATGAGTGGATACGTCGAAACGTCGCGTACAACTTTGCTCGCGGTAAAGAGGTGAGCGGGACGTCGGTAACGCCGGTCGGGTAGGGTCGGGTGGGGTCGGTGTCGGAGCTATTCGTCGTCGCTCGCGGCAAACGGGCTTTTTCAATAAAGTTCATGTCTGTGGTCGCGAAAAGATAACTGCTGTGGAAATTACCCGGCTTCGGTGACAATGCAACCGGCTTGAGGCCTCGGCGATCGGCTGAACCGCCACGCGAACGAGACCTGCTCGATGGGGAAGCACGCTGGTGGATGCAGTCGATGGTCGCTCCCACTGTCGCGTAATCGCCGTAATGGATACGGCGTCGGCGCTTGGGGGTGAATGCTTGCGGTAGTTCAGCACGTATGGACGATTACGAACGAACACGTGCAAACTACGCTTTCGCTGCGGCGAAAAGCCGTGTAAAGCGCTGGGCCTCGCTCGTCGAACCCGTCTTGCGTCAAACGGCCGCCATTGTAAAAAAACACCCCTAGACGTGTGATCGTAGAACGAAGTACACGTTCAAAGATGTTCAATTTACACGAGACCTCGGGTGCAAACGAAATACACCGAGCCTCGCGTGTAAAACGAACACCATTTGGGGAGTCCGCCCTGGGACAATGGTTTACACGTCCAGGGGTGTACTTTTTCGCTGTGTGTGTAGCGGAGGGGATGAAATGCGAACGTATGTCCAGATGACGTTACCTGAACTAAAAGGTGGAAAACGAAAGCAAAATTTCTCAATGAGCCGACCTCTACCTAAACCTAATATTGATCAAATAAGAATATGATATTGTGGAACCCTGTGGCATTCATTTTATTAAAAAGTGGTCGGGACTAAAGAAAACAACCTCCCCGTTTCTTACAAGTTTTTTTTTATTCCCTTAAGGGAGGCCATAACTGAGGGAGGCAAACTTTTTAACCGTTTGTCTAATTTCTATGAATATCAGAATATACCCATAGCTGGGAAGGGGATGACTTGCATAGTTCTTAGTTTACAAGTTTATCATTCAAAGAGTTATGTAAAAGAACATCAAATAAACACTGCACCCCATGAGGAAAACTACTCTTTAAAAAAGGTAATGATAATAGTCAGTTCTCTTGGTGGAACATACAGTATATCACCCTTGTCCAGCTGATATGGAAATAAATTACAAAAAAATCACACCATTTTCAATAGAAACTCAAAATGTGTAAAAAAAGCTTTTGTTTTTTGTGTATGCATTAGGTGAAAGATACTGCAGCTTTTCATAACAAAAGACCATAAAAAATCAAAACGCAAGGTCACAGCCGCATTGCTTGCAAAATTTCTGCACAAAATTGTCGAAAATTGGCTCCACACATGAAATTATTATCAAATGATAGTTTTTCTGAACCGAGATTTGATGTCAAAAAGTTAAACTGAGATAAACGCGTTTGAAAGTTCAGTAAGTTGCACTTGAGATGGTGCTGGCATGTCGGAAATAATGTATTCCTCGAAAAATGCTTCAGTTACTGGAGTGAAACGTTTGGACGGCATCCATTAGAATAATTGAAAGATAATCAAGTTACTTGTTAAATATATAAGTTAAAAAATTGCAAAATTAAGGTAGTTTTTTTTAATAAATGAAAGAGGCGTTCACAACCTCTAATTTTGGTCTGACGAACATTAGGCTAGATGGCGCGTTAGCTAAACAGAAATAATGTTTTTCTTTTGTAACTTAATGTCACGTGCTCACACTTCACCCCCCCCCCCCCCCCCCCCCCCTGGTAGCGTCACATTCTCACAGATGTTCAGTTTCCTACAATGCGTAGTTCATTCATGCAGGCGGAAAAGCCGGGTTCAGTTTTCTCGATCGAACCCTGTTTACCTGCAGCTTACATAGTGGTGCCCTTGCTAAAGCTCAGGTAGAGATATTTTAGGTGCAATTCTACCAAACTTTTTCGATTCCTCCCGTTTTAAAGGAAAGCTGAGACACTTCTTGAAAAAAAAAATTTAGAGGTAAATTTTGGCATATTTTTATCCTGTGAATTTGAATATCACGTTCGTTTTCTCCGAATATGCAACTAAACGTGAAAAAAAAAACAAAAAAAACACGGAGAACCTTCGACCAGTCGTGAGGTCATACTAGGATCTTTTGGGCCACCAAGTGCGTGTCGCTCGTGTAGACAGCGAGTGTGATTGCAAGCTTGCCAGGTATATTTTTCCGCAATGGCACCAGTCGTGACGTCTCTTTCTGACCTTTTTCTTGAAAATAGCAAGAGTGCGCGTGCATAGCCTTGACAGGCATGGAAGATGCGCGACAGCAGGCATTCTGAAAACTCCTAATATGACGTAACGGTCCGGGAAGGGGTGTGACGATGTACTTTAAAAAATAATTTATGCAGCCTCCTTGCACCAAATTGAAAAATCATCTAGATATTTGTGATTCTGGAGGCCAAATAAAGACGATTTAGGTGTTTTCCCTCAAATACAGAACCGCTTCAGTTTTCCTTCAAGTCTCATGGGTTCTGCATGCAGGTAGAAAAAATAATCAAACAATTCAAGCAGGAATATACGAAAAATATAGGTGAGGCAAAACAAGATTGTGCAACAGTCACGCATTTTTCGCGTATACCTTCCAGCGGCGTGGAGAGATCAAAACGATGTTTTCACGTATACCAGAAGTGGCGACACTAAAGTTGGCTGCGCCCTTGTGGTTCACCCTTAAAAAAAAAAAAAAAAAAAAAAAAAAGAAAAGCTAAAGCGTTTTTGCTTTTAAGGAGTTAATTTTTTTAGTCGTTTTTCTTGAAGAATATAAATAACACCATGTTTTGTTCTCAAAACTACACTAAACGTATAAAAAAAAATAAAAAACAATTATGCAGCGCAGGCACGATTCTAATTGCATCTGTCGCTCAACTGTCAACTGGAACTCCTTACTTCGTTTCGTCTCCGCTTCGCATATTATTATTATTATTTATGAATACTACTGACTCCACTCAAGGAGCCATGGTAGGAGTGGGTACAAACATGTAAACAAGATGCAGATTTATAATTGAAAACTCAATTAAGTATAAATTCAAGAGAAGATACAAAATTAGCTACAGTTGTGTTGACGACGACATCATTTGGTAATTCGTTCCATTCTTGAATTGCCCGAGGGAAAAAAGAATATCTAAAACAGTCGTTTCTGAAACTGTATTGCTTTAACGCTCTTGTTTGGTTTAGACGTGAGGGCCCGGTCGATAATGGCTGTATATAGTTAGAGCTTTGAACATGAAGAGTGCCATTAAGGATATTGAACAGGAATTTCATTCTATCAATTTTCGCTCTCATTTGCTACGGTTGAAGCTTCGCTCCAGTAACTAATTAAGTGGACGATGTTACTCTACGATAATCATTAAAAATAAACCGAGCAGCTAACATCTGGATACTTTAAGCTTATTAATACCGTTTTGTGTGAAAGGGCACCAGACTGAACTAGCATATTCTAGCACAGGCCTAATAAAACTTTTATACGCAACAAGTTTAGTGTCGAAATCGGCAAATTTTAATTTACTACGGCACGCAAACCGTAGGAAATTAAGCTCCTCGGATTCGATGAGGTGCCTGCATTTTCCGCAGAAAGAGGCTTAAGCGCGAAACACATGTACGACGAAACCGTCCGATCCGACGTCCGACCGCGCAATACGACGGTCGGAGGCGAGGGTTTTCGTAGCATCGGAGAGCGTTGAAAACCCTCGCCTCCGACCGTCGTATTGCGCGGTCGGACGTCGGATCGGACGGTTTCGTCGTACATGTGTTTCGCGCTTTAGAACTGTTGGACTGGCAACCATTTAGTGAAGATGAACCTCTTCTTCCGCACCCACTCGTTCCGAGATAAGAAACTAATGGGCGTGGAAGAAGAGTATCTTCAGTAAATGGATGCTAGTCCAGCAGTCTGCTTGTCCTCTTTTCTCTCTCTCTCTCTCTCTCTTCGTGTATACTCCTAGCTACGTTCTGCTGTGATCCTTCAGAAGCATGAATAGCTCAGTATCGACGATGCGCAACGCTGACCCGCAAGTCGAGGACCACGCGCGAGAAACATTTCGTGACGCTATGTTTTCTCTTCTCATTTTACGGCCCCCTCCCGCTGCCGCAGGAAAAGGAAAGGGGGGGGGGGGGGGGGGGGGACGTTGTCTTAATGCAACATCAAAGGCGTCTTTCTAGGTGCTGCGGCCATGAAATAGCTTACTTTTGGGATATGCGTGGTGCTCGGAGTCGAACTAAAACAACTCAAGTGTTTTTAATCAAATTCAAAACCACTTCAGCTTCCCTTTGAATCGGCGGTCCCACGGCCCTAACTATAATACCGGTGGCAGCTGTGCAAACACTCCTGTTTGCGGTGCAAACGTCGCGTCTAGGCACGTGCCACGTATTTCGTTATTTTTTTTGCAAATAAATGGCCAAGTCATCATTAGTGTCTCAGTGCAGAATGCGACATGCATTTGTCAAAACTTAACGCACAATAAAAAAAAAGTGCAAGTTTTTATGTTTCAAAGACTTGCCTCTACGTATTCCAAGCTTTTTAACTTGTATTGAATCCAAATCGCTTTCTTATTTTTTAATGAATAGTTCAAGGACTCGCGGGATACTGTATTTACGTTTCTTTCAAAATTAGTACACTCACGTTTCTTTTTAATATTTATCCGCAAAGTAATTTTTTTTATGCGATTTTGAAGTGTCGTAACTCAGTTTCCACCATAACGTCGCAAGACATTTAAGGGAATGCTCCCGGTAATCGTAGGAACTCGGCATAAAAAATATATATATGTATTAGAGGTGCAACGCCAGCAGTTTTCTCGTAAACACCATTTGATTATGACAAAATTTAAAAAAAGAATTCCTTTCACGCGTTCTCTGTTTTCTCATAGCATTCTAGCATCTGATCTTTTTTATTAATGTATGCTAAAGAAACTAGGCTGGTTCCCTGTAGCGGTGCATTGGTTGTATTTAAGTTCAGGTTTGCTTCAAATAGTTTTAAATCATGGGACTTCTTCTAAGCTCGACTTTGTGCGCAAGAAACCGGTTTCAGAGAAGCTACGACAGCTATTTAGACAACTATTCTTTAATTAGAGCTGTTCTCGTTGTAATTAAAATCACTTTCTATGATCGTAATTTTTTAAAGCGTACTAATTGTCCTAAATAAAAAAGAACACTTAGGTTGTAGCAGACGACGCGCACTTGCGCCATTTTTTGAAAGGTGCCAGAAATTCGAGGTTGAGAAGTTCAGGAAAAGTTGCGCTGACTTTTCCTGACTATACCTGACGCAGATGATTCTTGTCTTACATATTTTCTCGCGCTTCTTCCTCGTTTTTGCAGAGAATCACAGTTTCGTTTGAGCTCAAGCTCAGACCTTGGAGGAAGAAACCGGAAGAAACACATTTAGATGATGACTTTGGCTGCTCTTCCCGCGGGGAGCGAGCGACCAGATCGTGTTCGGAGCCAGCCTCGAACCAAGAGTAGTTTGTTCCGCGCCGCCGCAGAGGGTGCTGAAGTATGAGGTCCCTCCTCGGCGGCCACGGTGTCGGCGGCGTAGCGTGCTCGCCTTTTTCACGGTGTAGTGGTCTGTTGGGGGTGTGCGGGGCAGTGGCTGGCCTCGTGTTTTTCTTAGGTGCTGTGTCGATCACAAGTGCCACAATCGTGCACGTAGGTGAACCTTAACTCGAAGAAGAAGAAGAAAAAGAAAGAGAACACAGATTTACGGACTCTGACGACTTGGCGGCGGCGTGGTGGCGATGAGGTACAACAAGAAGAGGTGAGCGAGGAAATACGGGACCACCGATGGGAGAAACAACCGGAGCGGTCGGTTTGGGAGTAATCTCATACTTGGACGCCATCTATCCCCGTGCAAACAAGTTTTGCAAAACGCAGTTTTTTTTTTTATATATAAACCTTGGCACATATCGTAGTGCAAGAACGTCGGAAGGGCAGTCACGAAGCTACAAGAACAACACCAATGTCTAGAGTGCTGTAAAGAGCAAAAACCTTGTTTTATGCGCAGCCCCTTTCTTAAATCACAAGAGCCTGCGCTTGAGATTATTATTTCACATTTTTACCGCTGGGAGCTAGTATTTCGGACAGTCATCCATTGGCGACCTGAAATGCTGTTTGGTTTAGCGCTATTTAATGTCTGAAGCAAGAAACGTTTGTTATTCCTGGGAGTGGCAGCTGCATTGTTTAAACGCGAGCTATTACTCTGGTAGCGCCGCTATAGCCTAGTGTCTGAAGCAAGAAATATTGGGTAGGCCAGAGAGCCGCGATCGCATAACATGCAAGTACGGCGGAGGCTGCGGCCTGGTGGGCCAACCGGAACGTGACTACGTATCACCGGAGTGCGCTTTTACTGCGAAGACGTATCAGACTTTTCGCTGCGTCATGCTCCAATATGTGTGCGTTGCGCTCGTATACGTTGCGGAAATCGAAGCTGGCGGCACGCAATGGGGGGCTTATAATTCACCCTTTGCCAAGTTACACCGAGGCAGGGTTCCTTGTGTTCTCACTCTACTGGCGCCGCCTGGCTGTTACCCCGGCAGGTTATACTGTCACAAAAAAAATTAAACATCAACAAAAATAAAAAAAAAAAAAATCTTCACGCTTAAAAGTCAGAGCAACCGCGTCCTCGCACGAACCCTAGGGTCCCACATACAGGGCGAGGGTAATTATGAACAACCGCAAAACCAAAATTTGTTAGGTTTAAAAAAATTGCTACAGAACAAGAGGCCGAAGGAAAGAGATTCCTATTTTTGCTAGACCGCTTTATCTTGCAGTGAGGTCCAAAGGCAGCAGCGGCATATCCTCGGGGCGATGAAAAGTCGTCCGTCGGAACTCGTCGTTCCGTCAGTCGAAGAAATGACATCAGACACACACACACCACACGCAAACACGCAAACCTCATGCAGAACGTGGAAACGAACTTGAATACCCTTGCGCCTATCCGTAGTGAGAATATGAAGGCTCTTCGTGGTTTCTGACGTTCCGTGCAACGAAAAAATTAATCTAATAACGAATTGTATCAGATGCCATCACGACATGCAAAGGAGAAAGCAAGACGGACATCATCGCATCCGTGAGCGACCATTGAGACGGGCGTCTCGATGGAGGGAAATTTCACGAAGTGAGGGAAACTTCGCTAAAAATAGGGAAATACGGCACATCGTATGGTCGTTTGAGAATCCCCAAACATAGGAATTTTAAACGCGGTTTCTAAAATCCAGACGAAACATTTGACCGCAAAACTTAGGAAACAACATCTTTAGGATTTATGGAATAAAAGAAAATCAAGATGAGGTCGACACATTTTCTTTTCGTGACACCTTTAAAGGTGCAGCGCGAACTTTTGGTCGCAATGCCTCACTGCATGGTAGCCTCAAGTTACGCTATGCTAGACTGCCCGGCCGTTTACTGGCTCTTCATGCGTGAACCTCAGGCCTTCGCCGCACGCATGAAGTGTGCGGTTCATGCCTGAAGGGTCAGTAAACGGGCATATACGGTTGCTGCACCTCCTGCTAAACCTTATGAGAGACCACATCTGTTGGATATATAAACCACGCTTGAAATATAACTTTCTCCCGTTTAGCTCTTTCCACTCAAAAATAGTTAAAAGAGGTATTGCCTCCATGTGCCTTGAGGCATCACTTCGAAAGTCTTGTGCACATGGTGATCAAAAGAGCTTCACAAAACAGGTGGCGCGGTTACAAAAAGCGGGCTACCCCAGAGCACTCTGGCTTAGGTGGCGGACAGCCCAATAAAAAAGAAATCAAAAGCACACGGAGGCAATCTCGTGAAGGAGACTCGGCGATTGAGGCCGGTGGTCATCCCGTGCGCGCACTCGCTGACCAACAATCTGCAAAAGGTTGTTGATAGGTTTGAAGTACCCGTTGCCTTTTCTGTCCCCGGATAGACACAGATCCTTGTAGCACAAAACACCGTAACATGTTCACAGAATGCACCACGGAAGTGGTATATGAAATGTCCATGTCATGCGGAAGGCCCTACGTCGAGCGGACGGGCAGATGTTTTAATGATCGCGCACGCGAACAAGCAGCGGCTACACGACATACCCCATCAGGACACCTTGCTACACATCGCAGTCGCTGCACATGTTGTTACGAGCGGCGCCTTTCCTAATCCCCCAAGTCCCGCCAAACTGCATCGAAAGACCGGATGCTTCCTTTCGGGAGCTATGACGCACTCTGCTTCATCGTTCGGGGCTCAGCAGTTGCGTTTTCCAAGTTCCTGCCTCGCCAAGTTCCTTTCACCTCCAGGCGACGAAAGAGCGGAGGGATTCGGCTCGGGGGATTGCACATCACCTGCACCTTTCTTTGGATCTGCGAGGGGCGCCTTGCTGACCAACGCACTCAGCGGGCTTTCTACCAGTGGATGTCATACATCGACAGCTCGCCCACTACCTCAGCTTATCGACCACCGAGCCAGTTGACGCCATTGTTCTACTTGGGCGGCCTGAGTTACTTCCCGGATACAGCAGAAACTTTCGAGGCCGTTACTCATGGATGCTGCCCTCTGTTGCCCTTAAAAAGAAGGAACTCTGATTTGTTTAGCGGTCTTGTTTCGCGACTGGCATGCCCGCTGGTCGCCTTGCTTCTGCTCTGTAAATATGTAATTAAACCGTCTTCCGTCATGATCACCGACACCTCTCTTTCTTCCGACATTGGACGGTTTCCGGCCGCTGACTCAACCGGCAGCTACCACTTCAGCCGAGAGTGTTAACAATGTACACCGATATTTGGTGACACAAGAATTTTGTCTAGGTATCCCGATCGGATGTATAGGCATTTCAACATAAAAAAAAAAGATTTAATTAGCGACATATACGTGTCATTATCGGCGAAAGAGTACGCTTTTTCGGCGAGAGGGGCTGCACCGGATGTAGGAATGACTTTGTATTTTTCCACGAGTATATAAGTGATGGGCTTTCAATAAATGTTTGTTACGAGTGCACCCAGTGCGTCATTTTCTTACAAGTTACGTTACGTCTAAGTCATCGAAACATTCGTGTCTTGAATGTCGCGTGTCATGTTTTCTCCTTGAGCTAGTAGCCTCGCATAATGTGAAGCACAGAGGTTCCGGTGATTTCAACGTAATATTTCGTAACGTAACTTAAAAAATTGGGGCAGTGTGAACCAGCCTTTTGTGTCCTTGTGTAGTTTCGGCGCTTTGAATGTGATAATGAACCAACTAGCCTTTATTGCCATTTTAATGAATAATAAAAGGGCAGCATAGACAACCCGCAGAAAAGGCGCCATGACGAGAGGGCCAAACGCGCGCCGTCATTGGTCGAGATAGGAGGTAAACAAAAGCACGTGGACGCGTTTAGAGGGTAAACAAACGCACGAGGTGTGCAAGCAGCAGACGACCTTGTACGCCGTATGGATCGTATTCGTACCGATCGGAGATGCAAAACGGTTCCATAAATCTCTCTAATAGCTTGTAAAGTATTTGTTATTAGCTTATAAATAATCCGTTAATAGGTTAAGTTAACGATGACACCCTATTAATGGGTTGTCGGGCGAGCGTGTACAATTATACCATTTACTTTTGTTGTGTTTCCAGTTGGCAGTGTCCTGTATTCCTTCAAATGCATCAATTCGATTATACAGTTCCGGTACAACTCCGCGCGTTGTAACTGCCTATCAGTTTTGTATTAGGGAGCACTACCATAATCGAAAGCGCAGAGGACCGTGCGATTTATATCTCACTGCTTTATTGACTGTAAGTTACGATGAATTCACCGACCACCTCATTTCAGGGGCAGTAAGCCAATACCTGGTCCATCGATTCAAAGTGTATTCACGCACGTACGTACCAAAATATGGGAGGTCGACCGTCCGTTCACCATCGTCTCCTAACGAAACAATATTTAAAATGACGCAAGTATAACTTTAGATGCAAATGAAGAGATAAAACCTCAATTTCTTTTATATATTCATGCAAAATTATAATCTGGCACTCGAGAGCGTGCCAGGTGACATTGAGATGTCATTTCGGTTGAGCAGGAAACAGTATAGATTATTCCGGAAATAAACAGGTCTCTTATCGTCATTTCGACGCACTGTGCGATCCGGTGGTTTGGCGCGTGAAGGATTACCCCTAAATATAAGGAGAGATCCATATTCGTGTAGCATTGTGCGCTTTCAAATCGCAAAAAAATGCTGGACAATAACGAAACCGGGTACAGTATGGCTTTGTGATGTGTTCATTCTGTTTTGTTTGTTTTTTTTGTGTTCTGAACACGCACACACAAGCAGTAGTAAGAAAGGAGGAACTGGGTCAATTCCAGGGCGTACGAAGCGTACGAGCCGGCCCGGGCGTACATCGGAACAGCCCCACAATTCTCCGCGTCGCGCGGAGCGCCATGGTATCGACGAGAGGCGTGGTGGGATTGGCCGGAAATGTCTACTGATGGTGGACTCTCGTAGAGCTACGTGGAAATATCGTGATTTCCGCGCACTAAAGGTTGGTGCGCACATTTGCGTTTCCGCGTGACCGACCGCGTTACAATCGCTTACGACTGCTTGCGACGAGCGACCGATTTGCGACTCCAGCGACCTATAGGGGGCGCCACCACCAAACAAACATGGCGACTGGAAACAGGTCGCGTCGGCTCGGCCAGGCCGCCTGAACGGGTGGCGCATTCAATTTAATAGATTTCCTTTTGTTTAATAGCTCATTTTATAGGTATTTGAACTGCGACGGTTAAATGTAGCCAGTGCACATAAACTTACAGATAATAGTTTTTTTTTTTTTTTTTTTTTGCCGGTGCTTTTTGTTTTTTTTTATGTCAAACTTTTGTTTCTGAGATTGCGTTAAAAACCGAAACTATGGGCTTCGGAAAGACGGTAATAGACTCTAATTAGTTTTGATCAGTTAAGGAAAGCGGCGATGACTACAGAATTGTTCCACCGAGAGTGATTTTTCAGCTAACTCGCATGCCTCGACCACGCGACTTATCTGTCGGCGAAATCGAGCTTTTGTGCGTATCCGCGCTTAAGAAACAGCTCCAGTCGTCTGCTCGGTCAACAACACAGGCTGCAGGAAAATTACGAAAATAAAGCAAGCGCTTCTTGTGCCAAGGAACATGTTAACCCGCTGGCGCCCCACTAAGCATCTGATACTCGTATTTCAATTCAGGTTTAGTAGCAATCAAAAAGTCATTTTGACGAATATACGGGTTATGTATTATATTGCCTACTATTTCCCACTAAAGCGATATTAGTATCATCTTCGGGTTGAAATACGAGCTTAGTTGACTAGCTATTAGGCGAACTGCTGAATAAAAGTATATTTCACAGACAGAGAGATACTACTTAAACTCAGACAAATGCTTCTAGCCGGGAGCACGGAGACGAATGCGGAAAAACTGAAGAGAGTCTTTATCGGAGATTCACGCAAGAGTTAGAACCTCTCTGCATTGAACATAACTTCGAACCCTGAAAGCTGAAATCGAGTATTTTTTTGTGGCCGGACAACCTGAGCAATGTAAACGTACATTTCTGCTGGCTTCGACGGGGGTATAATATAAACATTGGAGGCGCGATAAATCATAATATCGTGACAGCTTCTAACTTTGCGAGACGCGTCCCCCACCTTTTGAAAGCAGACAATTTCCCTCATTAATTGTATGCAGCGAGCAGGTTTTCCGGGATCAAGTAATTGCGAAATCAGCCCAACTCCTTCGCTGTGGTCCAGAGGCGTCTTCGGCGAAAAACAGCCAAGATGAATAACCAACGCACCGACCGGCGAGGATGGCTCAATCTTGAAGCTAATCGAACACAACAAAACTCAAGAAAAGCAGCTATCGAACCTTCCCATTCACTTGACTGCAACATTGGTGTTCCCCCCTATGAAACACCTCGTCTGTTGTCCTCAGTCCACTGTTCTACATCCTTATAAAGAAACCACTTATGAGTAACCAAGTATTCGCCACTTTGAATGTGATTCAAGGCAGACAGGAAATCAAAATGCTTTTTCGCGATTCCTCCCCATCGGAGAAATCGAAAGCACGCGACCGAGCGTTATGGAGTAAATGGGCTTTTAAACCAGTGATGGAAGGAAACAATCTACTGAGGCTTCACCACGCCAATCAACACTCAGGCAAACTTAAGAAATATTCGGACCTTCGTAAAAAAAAATATTACGGTCAAATTACATTGTTCGCCCCCGCGCCGACAACATGTGTTCACAAAAGCCGCCAGAGACGCGGACAGGCGCAAAGCGATCTGTTCCGGCTGGTTCCCGGTTTTCCCGCTTGGTGGCGTCCGTTTTGCTGGAGTCGCGAATATGGCAAGCGCCGCCTATCGGCTTACCGTGGAACATTTCAAATCTCCGTATGCTTCCTCATTTTTTACGCATTATTCTTTTGCCACGGCCTCCAGATATTTTTGCCCATCAAGGTTTGCGTACAGTGGAGCAAGATTCTCATCCTCATTTTAGTACTCATTTACATCCGAATTCAAGAGGCCACCTGTCCTTAGATTTGTGACTTTCCTTTCGTAAGTGGGCGCACTTACGAATGGAGGCGACGTAGCTACCTTACAGATTTTTTTTCTTTTCTCTCGGTGATGGGCGATGTTTCCTACGTCGTCGATGTCTTGTACAGTGTGCCGGTAGAGAGAGACAGCCGAGTGAACGGAGCTTGCGTCTTGTGATGGCTGTGGCCGGCAGTGGCGAAAGAAATGACTGCGCTGCTCATGTCTACCCTTTAACGCGGCCCCTTGGGGTGTGCACGCGGTAAAGGCAATGCATTTCGGTGTCGTGTCAGGCTGGGTTTAAAGACCCCATTCCGTGGATCAGTGAGATTTGAACATATGCATTGGCGGTTTTACGTATGAGCGAATTCCAAGCAACGTCTAACCCACTCTGTAAGCCTTGGGGTACAGCGCAGTGTATAGCCGGAATAAGACTGGAACAAAAATCAACTTTGCTGTTAGAGATTGCACACCGAAACAACGGTGAGTCAAGCTCAAATTTAATAAAGACGCCCCTAAAAGGTGTGTGCCTTTTAGGAGCAATCGAATACAAGAAAATAGTGAAGATGCTGGCATTTCTGCAGAGGGACCTGATATGGAAAGTGGAGAAGTGGTCGCAAGCGCCGCCGCGTTCAGAGAGATCGCAAGGCGCAACAAGCATCAAACGCTTCTCGATATTCTGGACGCCTAAGAAACGTTTTACTTTGTATTAACTAAACGCTTTCGCAGCACAGGTAAAGTGAATGTGGCAAGGGACCTGTTTTCCAGTAAAACCAGTGTCAGCGTTTTCTTACTTGGAAGGTGTTCGTGCCAGGTAAGCTGATAGCAGACGCGGCATTGCCAAGAAAACAAGACGCAGAAGGAGTATAAGCAGCAAGTTGCGGCAGCACTGAAAGAGGTTTCGCGAGCAATTCCTCAGAATGAGCGTGCGGGGCGAAAAATAATGCAAGCCTGTAGCTGCTTTTGGCATTAACTGCCAAGGAAGGGCCACAAGGAAAAAATAACTTTGCATCGCTTGCGTATACATATAAGGAAAGTTCCCTTTACATAGCAATCGCGTCCCAAACAATGTAAGGAAAAATGTGCGTAAAAAACTTTTACTAAGCATTGAACGTACCTTTGTGGTTTTAGTTATATTATCTGAACACATGGGATCACGTGACGAACGAGTCAAAATATTCAGTTTTTCTTTTTTTGACCTCTTGGTTCCCTGGATCTCTTGACTCGTTGGACCTCTTGACTCGCCGTGGGTTTCTTGACTCTTTGAACATATTGATTTATTAGAGCTCTCTACCCTGATTGATTTGTTGACTGATGTTAAACGGACCTAAAAGTCTAACGAGTCCTTTTCACTTTTAAAACGCAACCTCAAATGAATATTCCAGTACGTATAAGCGCAGTTTTCAAATCCCAACGGGCCGTATGTAACACGTAAAGCGCCCATGGTTCTTAAAATTCGTCCCAAAACAGATGAGAAAGTGCAGTGTCACTATAGTGCAAATACCTCAGTTCTTCAGCGATTCTTTTGTTTTTAAAAGAACGAGAAAAAATTGGGGCAGAACCAACCATGTTGCTGTTTAAGTAAGCGATTAGTTGCAGACAAAACTGAAAGAGTCAGTGTCATTAACGTCAAAAGCGTCATCACCGGCCTGCTTTTGTCTTACAGTCTCTTGAGGAAGTATGAGATTTTCCGCTGGTAGTACTGGAAGAAAATTTCACAGGCGTAGCCTTGTTATCGCACTCACAAACTTGCCGTATCGAGAGGGTGTACTGGCCACACTCATGCTGTCGGTATTGGCCAAGCCTGTCTCCAAGAAAGTCAGTCGAGTTTTGTAGTGAAGCACATACTTCAAGTTAAGCTTCTCGAGGCAATATCGGGAGAGTTGTATATATATTTAACGTTTACACCGGCCTCGCCGAAGAAAGCAGAACACTCGTCGTGACAGGCGACTTTATTTCGGTGACATGTTGCAACAAAAAGTCTTCAGGACGGTCCGTCGGCGCTTTTCTAGACGTGACATACAATCGGGCGTGCGCACTGTCCTGCTTCTCGCGCTGCGATAAAACACGTTACAACGTCCACCTCCTTAGAGGCAAGGGCCCAGAAATAATGGCAACCGAATAAAGTTCCGTATTTGTTGAATGACCGCAGAGTCCTGGGTGAGAACAATTCACGATTGTCCGTTGTACGAATCGTCAGCTGCATACGCTGCCAAGAGCATAGGCGCTTCTTCGAGCCTTGACGTGCGCGCTCAGTGCTCCCGTGGAGCCTCCAGCCCAAGGGACTTCAGTCTTAGGGAAGGTTGACGGAAGGACCACAAATGTAGGTGCTCTGGACGCCTTGAAGTATACACTCGATGTTTCGGACCTTGGCCTATTATTCCAGGGCATTCGGCGGATCCTTCAAGCCAAGGGACTTAGTTCCAGGGAACTTGGAAGGGAGAACCGCAAGGTGCAGTGGACGCCTTGAAGAGCACAGCATTTGGACCCAGAGGTCCAGAACAGCCTTCAAGAAAATCTTCCGGTTAAGAAACAGTAATTCTGTATCGTTGACAGAAAGGCGTTCCGGCTGTGGATGCAGGGGACTGCAAGAAAGCTAGACAGTCGAACGAGCTACAACCAGAAAACTCGGCCAACCACCAGGAGAGGCCGAAATCCTGCTTCCAAGTTGCCGAGTAAGAGTAACGCTAAATATATTATACCATAATACTACATTTTCCCTTGTTTCCCAACTAAAAACTGCACAAAAAAAAGTTTTATAGTTACAAAAGTAAAAAACAAAAATATTTACAGAGAAGTAAAAAAAAATTATAATCAGACCGCTCTAATAAATAGTCGCCTTGTGAATTTTATTTACACGTTTAAAATCAAGGAACAATCATATAAAAAGGAAGAAAATAAATTAACTGTATTTAGACTGCTTGGCTCAAACAGTCGGCGTTTGAATGGAGACTTTTCTTCTTGTGCTTTACCTCAAAGGAATAGGATTGTAATGTCAGGCTACAACGTAACAATCGACCCTTTTTGGAAGCCATCTGATTCAGCCAAGTTGGCGGTTTGTGATCGGTGCGAAAAACGAATTCCGCACAGTCAAGGTAACATTAAGGCTTCTCTACTGCCCAGATCATACATGCACACTCTTTTTCAAACGTGATGTATGTTTGTTGCCGTGCCGTCAGTTTCCGGCTGCGAACAGTATAGGGTTTTCTTATTTCTTGTTATCAATGTGGCTCAGCACGACACCCAATTTCTTTCCACTGGCATCACACTGTGCCAAGAAAAGCCTCGGGAAGTCCAAGGGGGCTGATTTAAGCCGATTTCAATTTCTCAAACGCTTTCCTTCGTGACTCGTCCCAGACAAACCTGACCAGCTCCTTTTTTTTTTTGAGGAGCTGGTCAGGTTTGTGGGAGGTACCCACAAACCTGAACAGAAAATGAGGGACGTATTGCTGTTAATAATTTACCAGCCCAATAAAATGCATTAGAGGTACACTGGCAGGGTATTTATTCTCCCCAAGTTTATTTTTATTTGTAGATGACTTATGAGAGCCCAACTACCCATATCAAAATTTGAGGCTCAAAATTCGTTTTCTTTCCGCCCGGAAACCGCAGATCGAGAACTGACCGGTTTGAGTCGCGCTCACTCTCTTCTTCGTGGTCACGTTCCGTTCTCTATGGTTTAGACGTACATACCAAATAATAATAAAAGTCGTGGGCTATCGAAATTTAGAGCTAAAAAAATATATATATATATGTATGATACCCATTTTTTGTGGCTTTTAACAATCTGCAACTACACTCTAAGAAATGCCTTGCGTGTCTACTTACTCGCAAAACACTCGAAGAGCCAATCTCTGCGGCCTACAAAATCAGCTCAGCGAATGATGAAACAGAACATCTGTTTAGAACTCAAAATTAAGTCTGCGCTGTGGCGTTCCGCATTGCAAGTATGACGCTTTGCATTGCCTAATGCTACAGCGCAGACTTCATTTTTAGGTCTATAAACGGATGTTCCGCCTAATCATTCGTTGAGCTAATTTCGTAGATCGCAAAGATTCGCTCTGAGTGTTTTGCGGATAACTAGACGTGCAGGCATTTCCCTGAGTGTACGTTGACTGGAAAGCGTTGCACAGAGAACCGGAAGCACTCTGTGCATTCTCTGTGTAATTGCCAACAATCCGTCGTATCGTGGGACTAGCGGGCTGGACAGCTGAACGAAGCGGACTAAGCGAAGGTGGCGGACGACGGGTGTGGGAACTGGACTTCAGACCTGAAGCTAGACAGATTCGCCGGTACTCGGCAAATCTGTCTAGCTTCGAAAGAGACATCTTTTATTGATCGAAACAATTAGGATCTATTTTGTGCGACAGGCCCGACCACCGGGCTCACACACGAAGACGTCTCCGAGTCGCTGCCCCTTCTTCTGGTTGAAGACATCGTTTGCTTTACGAACACAAATTGGTAAGAGACTGAAAAACGCGGAACCGTCAACCACGACGTGCTTGACTTTTGCGTTTTTTTTTTTTTTTTTTTTTTGCAAATTGAGGCGTGCACGTTTTTCGTCTAAATCGCACGACCAAAAAAAAAAAAAAAAAAAAAAAACGTTGTAGTTACGTGACTTCTACAACTCTCTCCTCCTCTACAATTCTTCTTCCTCCCCATCCCAGTTTCGGGTTTAATTTCAAGTAGTTGCGTTTTTTGTTTTGTTTTTTAATAAAAAACATACCTTGACCTTGTAGCAAAATATTTATTGGGTAGTCTTCTGACGTCATAAAAAATGGCCTAGGAAAACATTTTAAAAAATGAGGGGGGGGGGGGGGGGTAGTGGGTCCCTAAGGCCTTGCTTGTCTCGGGCAATGGAAATTCTTGGATAGCTTGAGCGACGGAGATTCTTGGACAGTTGCAACTTCTGGGGACGTCTGTGCCTTTGGCCAACCAAGTGACCTAGATATCTCACCTCAGAACGCTCCAACTTCTTGCTCGCCTTTGCTGTTAATTCCGCCCTTCGCAGCCGACATAAAGCGTTGCGGAAATATCACTTATGATCTTCCCACGTGTTGAAAAAAAAACAAAGCAATATGATCAAGGCACGGCAACGTGAACGATTCTGTACCAGAAATCAATTTGTTTATAAAACGGGACAAAACAAACGAAGCGGTTTTTTTTGTTTTTTTTTTCGCAGCCGGCATTCTCCGAATGGGGTCCGAACGCGGCAACGTTGCTAACCCTATTGGTTAGCTGAACCTGCGAATACCCATGGACGAAGTCTAGAGTGAAAATGTAGTTTTGCCGAGCTGACCTGCTTCATACAAGCTTCCATATTCTTGATAGGACCCTCCGTTGTGACCGTTACCGAATTCAGCTTTCTATAGTCAACACAAAGGCTGGGATCTTTTCTAGGACACTCTACAAGGATCTTGGGCAAGGCGCAATAGGGCTCGCACGGTTCAATGTGTCCTAGACCTAGCATTTGCCGCACTGCCTTGAACAAATGGGACAAAGCCAAGGTTCAGGCACCAAGTCATATAGATTTATTTTTCTATGCGTTCTGTCTCGTACACATTTAAAAGGAAATGTAAACAAAGTTGAGCTAATTACGTTTAATTTCAATTAACTGTTCTTAAATGGCGTTTATGCACGTCTGTGTACGTCAGAGTAAACCGTGTTAATTCATAATTTATGAAAAAGTAACGCAAAAGCGATGTCCATTACTTTTTATCGCTAACGGTAGCGGTAACGCGCGTTCCTTTTATTTGCAAGTAACGAGCGACGTATTTCGTTCCTTTTTTTTTTTTTCGGTAACGCCTACTACACTGCGAGAGAGATAACACTCTTCATGCAGTGTCAGCAGGCTGTGTTTCATGTGATGGTGCGATCAGTGTGGCCGCAAAGTTCATGACATCCTAACAATGTCCACGGGGTCATGAAAGGGCTGTGCCGGGTTGACCATTTTGCGTTCGAGTTCTTCCACACACCAGCGTACTATTTACGAAGAAGCCCGTGTTCGCCCACACCGGCCGTGGCAGGTGTGGCCGAACAGAAAGCAGGTGCGCGTGAGGCAATGCATCTGCGCGTGCGCACTGCCCGCAGCAGCGCCAACGCAGATGCGTGACGTAAGAGAGTTGGCTTCTCGTATAGACCGTTTTATCGTTGCGCCATTTTAAGTACTGTAGCGCCGTCTAGCGAGTGTCAGGTTCCGCGGTTATGCCGTGTGTCATAAAAATATTAGCGCGAAAGAGAAAGCACCAGGGAGGTCAGCACGAGGCCCCAACCAACAGCACCTTCCGATTTTTAGGCCTTCGGCTCACCTTCAAAAGTAACCCTCTACGCTGGACATACTCGCCAGGATCACAAAAGAGACTTCTCCAGTACGATTCGGCTCACGCAAAACTTTTAAAAAGAGGAATTGCTTCCAGTTGCTTTACCAGTCGTGCTTTCATTCAGTAGCGGAGAGCTTTGATGTGCAAGCATTACGGCTCAAACCTTCAGGCTTCCACACCTAACCGACCATGAACGTGTAAAGAGAAACGATACCCACCTGTGGTCGTCACATACATGACTAGCTTCCCCCAGAGCTTCAAGAGGGTAGCATGCAGGTATGATGCCCGGGTGGGGTGCTATCTGCTGCAGACAAGCTAAGAAGACTCTGCCCCAAAATAAACTCGCGGCGCGACCAGGCGGACAAATGTAGCGTGAGTCATGCTCACACGTACATAGACTGTGTCATGGTAGAGTTCTGTATGGGATACCGTTCTCATGTGGAAACGTTTATGGCTAGACCGGACGATACGTCAACATCATGCTGAGGGAGCATGAACTTTCTCTGAAATCCTCGCCATCAGGTCACCTAACCTTACATGTGAGGGACTGTGGGTGCGCCCCGTTGTTCGCTAGCGCAGGGGTTCTGAGGCGGTTCCATGACAAAAGAACTAGAGAAACCTACGAAGCCAAGGCCCTAGCAGCAAGAAGCGAATCCTGCATAAGCGCGTCATCAGTGAACTTGTCACCCAAAGAACTACGATGCCTCCTTCATTTCTAAAGTATTTTTTTTTGTCTGGACCTTTTGTTTTTAATTTTTGAAATAATTCTTCTTTATTACTTTTTTTATTTTGTATTAACGTCTTTTATTATATCAGTCCTTTTTCTAAATCCTTTACTTTTCCATTTTTTATATTTTTATATAAATTTATCTTAGTAATTTTCTTCTCTTATCTTTTTATTAAAACGTCAGTTCAAAGTAGCGCGTGTCCTGTCCTACCCTCCCTTGTCCCTTTCCTATCGCGCTAATATTTTTAGGATGTCAAGCCAACTAGGCTACCAGCTTATTTTGTTGCATGCTGAGGGGTTAGAAACATTGGCGCATAAAGTTCTTCAACTGATTGGGAAAGTTTCTTGCTCCGCATTGCGGCATCCGTCTGTGCGGAGATGCAGAGAAAAGCAGCACACGTGCCACCGATAAAAATCCAAGATGAGTACTCAAAATAATGTACCAATTAACACAAAATAAGTTTCCTTCCAGGTTTTATTTTTTGTTTTAGATGCAGTACACATATAATATGTTTGGCGTTTCCTGTACTCCACAACAATGAAATATAACGTCCCCAAGGACGCGCGAGATAAGATCGAAGGCAACTCTCTCCGGCTTGCAGATGTTTGTAAAAGTTTTAATTGAGGATCCCGTGTCGATGAGTGTGTCCTTGCTCTAGAACTGAAAACATCGAAGTCGAGATGGGCACACAGCCGGAGCGAGTCGATCAACAATTCGACGATTCGAAATCGATGCATGAGCATGTTTCAGCAATAAAAATTGAAGTTTGCCTTTTAGCTACGTCGTGTATTAATTTGCAAAATAAGAAGAACCGTCGCGTTGTGACGGTCAACATAAGTTCACGCCTCTCTGCAATCGCGCAGGAGATAGTGTTTAAGAAAAACCGATAGAACTAACTTCTCGACGATTTCCAGCCACAACAGGTGGCGGAAATGAGCCATCAACTGAGCGTTGAAGATGAAATCGAGTGTCACCACTGCAAGATATCAGCATTAATATAAATTAAGTTACGTAAAGTTACAAGCTGAAACAGCGCTTCTCACGAGAAAGCTTGCGCCCACCTTGCGAGCGTAGCCCATGTTTATCGACCGTACGGCGGAAAGTTCGACGCGCGCTAGAGTTGAGAAATGTTCCGAGCACACTCGAGAGGATGGTGTCGGGGAAACGTATTTTCTGTTTACGGTCGCAACCCCCTGCCTCCGGAGGTTTTTGGTCATTTGTAAAGCGAAGGAGTTTGAAGGCACTTCAGCCGCAGTGGCCTCGTCGGATCAAGGGCGGGAGACAGACGTCCTCCGATAATATTATGCGCTTTCTGTAGTTCGTTGTGCAGAATATTACCGACCAAGGATGTCCCAATAACAACGGGATTGTCGTGATTTATTCCGCTAGCTCTAATTAGATCTTGAAGAAAAAATAAAATGAAGGAAACCGCGAAGAAAACAACCGAACTTGCGAAATACAGGCGTCCAAGGCGCTCATCGGGGTCTTTCGCGCGTTCCTAACGACCCAGTAAAGAGGAAATCGCCGGCAGCCTTTTCCCCTTTTCCTTCTTGCCCTCTTTCAGTAAAACGGTCTATATATTTACTGAAAGAGGGCAAGAAAGAAGAGGGAAAGGGCTGCCGGCGATTTCCTCTTTACAGGGTGGTTAGGAACGCGCGAAAGACCCGGATGAACGCCTTGGACGCGTGTGTTTCTCCAAGTTCGCTTGTTTTCGTCGCGGTTTCCTCTATTGTACTTCTATATTCTTTATTCCTCTCTCTCTCTCTCTCTCTCTGTATATATATATATATATATATATATATATATATATATATATATATATATATATATATATATATATATATGAATAAATCGTCCGCTGTTGCTGTTTTCACTAATGTTTTTTTTCTTCTCCAGTTATATATATATATATATATATATATATATAGAGAAGGGCATGGTCGCGTAGGGTTGACCGAAGGCGTGGAGTACACAAAGTTGAAAATCCCAAGTCAGAGAAACAAAAACACGGAAGGTTTATTTCTGAATAAACCTTCCGTGTTTTTGTTTCTCTGACTTGGGATTTTCAACTTTATATATATATATATTGTTAGGGTGATGCTGTCGGCAGTAGAAAGGACAGGACAGTACACGATGATAGAGCAGACAAAAAACGATTTATGGAGGCCGAGCTGGCACGTGGGGCCTGGCGCGAGATGGCCGTGCGCGCCACTGCCCCGTCGTCGTCTTAACCTTCCTGACAATATATATACATATATATATATTGTGCTAGACTTACGCTGCTTTAGAAAGGCGGGAGGCGGCTATTTACGGTTCACGCCCCTTCCTATGTGATTCGTTCTTCGGCGCGTTCTCTGTATCGGCCGATGGAGCAACCCCATTGGCTGTGAGCGATCACAACGGGTACGGACCTCGCCCTGAGTTTCTTAAGTTTTTAGTGACCACAGTGTGGGCACCGCATAACTGTACGCCTCTGCAGAAATATTTTACACTTTGTCTCATCTTAAATCCGACCGCAGCAGTATACGATCCTACGGGGAGCGAATCAAGCGGCGACAAACGTGCGTCCTCACGCAGCTCACCTTATATGTGCGTTTGCTATCGGCGTCTTTCACCAATCAGTAGGATAAATACGTCCTCAATCCTGCCTTTCTTTTTTTTGCTCGATCGGTTTAGCCGGTGAAGATGGCAAATTTACAACAACGACGGGCGCCACGACGATGTACTTTTGACGCTGTTCGATTATAGTTTCATAAGATCGTAGCGTCGACTACGGACAGACTATAAAGTGAGACGAAGTATAGCTTGTTATGTCCGGCTCGCTGTGCAGTGTGGAGCGCCAGTTCTTCTGCTTCCTGCCACAGGGGTTGCGATGATACCCCTGTGCGCCGAGCTCTTATTGGCTGATTGAAGAAATGGTGGGTATATTTCCAGGCATCTAGCATTGAGGTCTACCCACTATCCTTTCAATCAAAGCCAATCAGAACTGGACGTTGTTCCGACGTCACCGCAACTCCTGCGCAAGAAAAAAGAACACTTACTTTTGGCATAGCAGGCGTGCTTTGAGTTGAGAGAGAGAAAAAGAAGCACTCTTGTTTCTCTTGTATCTTTTTCTAACTACCCTCTATAACGAAGGTGCAACTAAAGTTTCATGAAAAGAAGCAGTGTCAGACAAACAACCGTCCTCCTGGTCACTATAGCAGCACATAACATCCACTTACACTCGTCTGGACCCAGTGTCCAGTCAAACTGTCCATCCCGCCTTTTCTTGACCCCGTCACTCAGTGAGGTTGGCCGCGGCGTTTCTATGCAACGGCCCATACCACCTAGGAGACAAGATCTGCGGGGAACCACAAACGATGATGTCATGAAAAGGCCTCGTCTTTCGGGTGATAATGGGTGTTGCAGCCGCCGTTCCCGTCATCTATTGTAGACGCCGCCGCGGCAGCGCCGTAGTTCGAAGTTCGAAGTCTCGAAGTTCCACGGCGAGAGAAGCAGCAGATCTCTGCTGACGACGGGACCCAATGCAGCGCAACGGCGCAACCGCCTCACGTTGCGCTCTTTGAACCTGACTCATCGAAGCATTCATCGGAGCTGCAGGACAGGCGTATACCGCGAGCATGCAGCTCCGCGTACACAAGTGCCCTCGTCCGAGCGTTCCGCGTTCTTCTCGTTGTTTATGGATCGACTCGGCTCTCCGTTGACGCGAGAACGCCCGCGAGATAAGATAAGCGTAGTGCCGATCTGAAGTGTAGCTGGAGTGACCGTTGTGGCGAGTCGCTCTCTGAGTTACAAGTTCGCTCCTCGAATTGGTCTCCAACTCTGTCATTTCGAATCGATGAAGTTGCGAGTGTGTGAACGTCGGATTGAGGGACCAAGTCTTCGTGAGGTCGTTACGCAAAAACAAAAACCAGAACCAGGACCGTGAACAGCCCATGGAGGTGTCGAAGCTGAAGTCGAAGGCGCGGTGTGTGGTCATTCTTGGAATCGTAAGTGAAACATCCACCATGACTCGGGGTACCTTTGGCGGCCGTTATGGAGCGCATGACATGATGTCGGAATTATTAGCTTCATACATACGTGTGCTTCGAACCTGTCTAAAGAGAGTTACTGTCTGACAAATTTGACAAAACCGGCCATATAAGGAAGGAACACGCCTCAGGCACTGTTTACAGACCGCTTTTTGCATAGTGGTTTAGCAGTGGGACCTTTAACTCCCAACACTCAAAGTGGACATTTTTTTTTTATTTGTATTTTTATGTTACTTGGTTCATTGGGGCCGCCGGCTGTGGACCCTACTGAATAGGTTCATGTTAGAGGTGACAGCACAGTTTCAGCACTCTGAGACATTCGTGCCCTGAGCCCTCTCTCAAACGTGATCGGCAAAACTACTTAAAATAAAAAAGTCGTCTCTGCCGATAACTATATAAATCAATCGTAATATTTCCCGAAAGATTTTTATGAGAAAACTTTATACTAATAAATACTACAAATATAAACGCCAGGAACAAGACATTTCACTTACAGGTCCGACATTTACTGGTTTTGATTGGGTCTTATGAACCACTTGTAAAAAACGTTGAATGCCTACCTACCCGCCCCATATTGAAAAAAAACACACACACACACAAAAAAACTTAACGTTCTTGAGGGTTATATATAGGAGGAGACTCATGAGTCATTACACAGCACATACCGAAACTAAGATGTCCCTATTTACACAAAATACCTTTTCTTTAATTCCTCGGAAACATTTCATATTGCCCCCATCATTACCTAATTTATTTCAGTACTTGAGTACTAGGCGCACTGCTTACGGCAAAAACCTGCGGGTCCGCTTTCCATGAAAGCACGCGAACAGAAAATCAAATCGATCGACCGAATGATGACAGCTATTGAGAATACAGATATGACGTCTTCACGCGAAAATGATCTCTCTAGGCAGATGGGATTTTTACGGAGGATCGTCTCCTGGACCTCATCCTTCGCTGAACATTTTCTTTTTTTAATGCGGAACACCAGGATTTACTGTAGGTTTGTTCGGCAGAAAAATAGAAGAGAGGACCTTGTTCATCAGTGGTGCGTCTTTTACGCGAATAAATGCTGTGATCTCTTTAAAGTTACCATTCCCATTCAAGCAGACGCACTGAGAAACCAAACCGCAGCCGCACTGCTCGTACACATCGCGACACTGTTAGCACGAACAAGACATCGGCGCATTTTCGCATTTTACTTCTAAATAGTATTAGCGAGCACGAAATTTTATCGCTTACATTGTAGAACTAAATTAGCTCTTTCCCTAACAATAATGACTTGGGTGACATCCCTTGGTTTCAAAGAGAAAAACTGGAAAACCGGCAATCGTTTGTTCGCGCTAACAGTGCCGCGCTCTGTACATCCCACGAAAGACTCACGGAGTTTCTCCGCAGACATTAAGACAGAAATATCCGCAGACACGGCTCAAGCATCTGTGCTAAGCATGTCTGCTCCATACACTCGCTTAGAACAATGTCTGCAAATATATTTCGAATGACCGATGTGACGGGGCTGTTTGTACAAGGACAAGACGGTCTGCAGTCAAGGTCTGCAGACCGTCTTTGGTACGAGGTATTATCGGGGCGACCGAGGCTTGAGTCTCATGGTCATAGGATTGATGGTTTGTAACACCATCATTGTTCAGACACCACGTAAAGCCTCGCAATAAAGCTAAACCGACATGCCTTGAGATGTTGTCCATGAATAACTATAGTTTAAGGAGAAAACAGGTCATAATTATACTACTGAAAGCGAGAAAGAAACAAAGAAAGAGAGAGAGAGACGTTGTTTTGGAGGGAAAGCAAGGCTAAAGGTGCATGGAGACAGACTAAAACTCAAATGGGAAGCACCAACACGGGACTATTTGTTTGCGTTTGTCCCGTCTTCTCACCACACTCCAGGGTTAACAACTCTGTTGTCAGCGTGTTTTAAAGCCCGATACAACATGGCCGAGTATTGTTCAGTGAACTCGGCCGATGACCCCTTAGCCAAATCGTTATATTGATCGTTAACTTCCGTTACAAATAAATTTCGAACTCAATCTTTTCGCACCTACGGACTGCTTCACTTAGAGTCTTCGACAACTGAAGAAACTCGGGGTTCGTGACGAGTTTCGAGCCTACCTCGGCAAACCTCACTTATGAGGACCCTCACTCACCCTCACTCACCCTTATCTTCACAGGTGAGGTGAGGGTGAGTGAGTTTCTGAACAAGGAAAATTCATGAGTGTGAGGGTGAGTGAGGGCCGTGAGGGCGGTGAGTGCGTGAGGGGAGTGAGGGCCATGAGTGCATGAGGGGCGTGAGGGCGGTGAGTGGTGTGAGGTCCATGAGTGCGTGAGGGGTATGAGGGCCGTGAGGGCGGTGAGTGCGTGAGGGGTGTGAGGGCCATGAGTGCGGGAGGGGTGTGAGGGCGGTAAGTGGCATGAGTGCGCGAGGGGTGTGAGGGCCATGAGGGCGGTGAGTGCGTGACGGGTGTGAGAGCTATGAGTGCGTGAGGGGCGTGAGGACGGTTAGTGCGTGAGGCCCTCTTCAGACGGAGCAACTTTCTCAGCAATTTTGGTGTTGCTGGCGGGTTGCTCCCTAGCTTTTTCTAGATCAACACGATTTCTGAGATCGGGTCCGGCTCGAAACAAGCGAGCAACTCGGAGCAATTCGAAGACACTTGAAGTGGTTGCATCCGATCAGGGACGCAATATTTTCACGTGATACCTCGTGCCGGTGATGATGACAACAAAAATCTTGGTTCCGGTCGGAAATTGATTGTTTTTGGAAATAAACTGTTTCAGAAAGATGCATTAGTATTCTCAACGAGATTTAAATGCATAAAAACACGTTTATAGCGCGTAATTGTGTGTATAAATACTACAAGAAAAATAAAATTTCATGACGATGATGGCAAATTGCAGCAATTGGTTGCTGCGTGGGAACGTGGGCGGCCCGTGTCGCTGCACGGTGTTGCGACGTCAAGATTCTGGGCGAAATTGCCCCATACGAAGCGGGCCTGAGTGGCTTGAGGGCCATGTGTGCGTGAGGGGTGTGAGGGTATGAGTGCGTGAGGGTGGTGAGTGCGTGAGGGGCGTGAGGGCTATGAGTGCTTGAGGGCGGTGAGTGCGTTAGGGGCGTGAGGGACATGAGTGAGTGTGGGGCGTAAGGGCGGTGAGTGGCGTGAGGGCGGTGAGTGCATGAGGGGCGTAAAAGCCATGAGTGAGAGAGGGCGGTGAGTAGCATGAGGGCCATGAGTGCGTGAGGGGTGTGAGGGAAATGAGTGCGTGAGGGGCGTGAGGGCAGTGAGTGTGTAAGTGGCATGAGTGCGTGAGGGGTGTGAGGGCTATGAGTGCTTGAGGGGCGTGAGGGCGGTGAGTGCGTGAGGCCCTCTTCAGACGGAGCAACTTTCTCAGCAATTTTGGTGTTGCTGGCGGGTTGTTCGCTAGCTTTCCCTAGATCAACATGATTTCCTGAGGTCGGGTCCGGCTCGAAACAAGCGAGCAACTCGGAGCAATTCGAAGACGTTTGAAGCGGCCGCATCCAATCAGGGACGCAATATTTTCACGCGATACCTCGTGCCGGTGATGATGACAACAAAAATCTTGGTTCGGGTTTGAAATTGATTGTTTTTGGAAATAAACTTTCAGAAAGATGCATTAGTATTCTCAACGAGATTTAAATGAATAAAAACACGTTTATAGCGCGTAATTGTGTATATAAATGCTGCAAGAAAAATAAAATTTCATGACGATGATGGCAAATTGCAGCAATTGGTTGCTGCGTGTGAACGTGGGCGGCCCATGTTGCTGCATGGTGTTGCGACGTCAAGTTTCTGGGCGAAATTGCCCCATATGAAGCGGTCCTGAGGGGCGTGAGGGCCATGAGTGCGTGAGGGGTGTGATGGTATGAGTGCGTGAGGGCTATGAGTGCTTGAGGGTGGTGAGTGCGTGAGAGGCGTGAGGGCCATGAGTGAGTGAGGGGCGTAAGGGCGGTGAGTGGCGTGAGGGCGGTGAGTGCGTGAGGGGCGTGAGGGCCATGAGTGAGTGAGGGGCGTGAGGGCGGTGAGTGGCGTGAGGGCGGTGAGTGCGTGAGGGGCGTGAGGGCCATGAGTGAGTGAGGGGCGTGAGGCCGGTGAGTGGCGTGAGGGCCATAAGTGCGTGAGGGGCGTGAGGAATATGAGTGCATGAGGGCGTTGAGGTGCGTGAGGGCCATGAGTGCGTGAGGGCCGTGAGGGTGGTGAGTGCCTGAGGGGCGTGAGGGCCATGAGTATGTGAGGGCCGTGAGGTCCAGTCGGGTTGAGTGAAGGGCTGAAGGTGAGTGACTGTGAGGATGAGGATGAGTGAGGGGCTGAAGGTGAGTGTAGCTGTGAGGGGCTTAGGTGAGTGTGGCTGTGAAGGCGACCTAAAATGCCGACCTCTGGTTTCGAGCACCTTATTTTCCCTCCGCTGCCAATGAGATGGCGACACTGGCTGATAAAAACGCCGAAAAACGAATCACGAAGCAGGAAGTATCAAGGTAAGCCACGTCCTATGTTACCTAATCTGTTAGGGGTTATATATTTTGTATCAATAATCTTCCGAACTTCACCGAATTCCCATCTTTTCAGAGCGGTAGATTATTACAGCAATAGCTGTTTTATGACGATTGTATGGCGATAGCTGTTAGTGGGACACTTCGCGATTTGGCGCCGTCGACCGCGGTCCATATCGACGCAGGCCATTTTAGCCAAAACGCCAAAACATTCCAAGGGCCGCTGATAAAGATATAACACACATGGTCATGCCTGCTTGCAAGATAACATGCATGGTCAGCAAAAACAGTCCACGCCGGGCAGTCTGGTAGTGCACTGGGATAGGTGCCCATGGGAGCCAGAATTAGCACAAACAATATTTATCGGGAACTGCGCGAATAAAACTACCATAAAATTTTACGATGTATTCTGTATCAGCAACCAAGAGAAAAGAAAGTGTCTTAGTGCCCCGTCAATGCACCTGACAAATACCAAGTGTTATTTTCTAAAGGAATAGCCAGAAAGATAGTATTAATAGTGTGCATTTGTTTCAATAAACGTTCATTTGAAAGTGCACTTCCGTATGGAAATCTTATATCTGGGGCATATCTGGCAATATCAAACGATTAGATACGGCCTACATACAGCCTTATCTGGCGTATCTACAGCCTTCTCTAGCGTATATACACCCTTATCTGGCGAATATAAAGCCTTATCTGGAATATCTACAGCCTAATCTGGCGTATATACCGACTTATCTGGCATATATACAGCCTTATGTGAGGTATACACTTCATTATCTGGCGTATATACAGCTTTATCTGGCGGCCGGTTTTCAATATATCAAATTTTTTTTAAAAAGTTAAAAAAGTTTTTTGTTAGCAAACTGTGAATGGCTCATTGTTCGCAAGCTAAATATTAGTACAAATAGTCCCAAACTTCAGCTTTAACAAGCTTAAAGGTGCCCTCCGGAGCTTTCTGCGATCGTCTGTTTATGTTGTTATATTGCGTAGTAGGTGCAAGTTAATATGTATACAAAGTTTTAGAGTACAAAACCGTTTATTAAGTAAATGGCAGTAGAAATATATCGTTACTATTTTCTCTTGAAAGACAATCGCCCATTCCCTGGCCATCGCTAAAACTTGACCAATGGAAATGCTGCATCTCGCGGTGAATGCGAACGTTATTATTGCAATACTTTTTAAGCTTGTTGTAAATTAGAGTTTGAGAAAAACGTAAACTGATTGTGGTGCGGGAAACATAGTTTGCAATTATCGTTCCAAAGCCAGCGAACTATGTTTTCTCCCCGCAAGCTTGTTGCTAGGGGGTGATGCGTCGGCGCGTCGGGTCGTCTGCTTCCCGGGGCGTGTGCAAGCGTGCGTTTGCGACACACGTGTTCCTTCTTCCCGTGGATCCCGACTCCGAAGCCAGCTTTGCGATCCTTCCACGTGAATGAGTCAAACTTTTCCTTGTCATCTGTGGAATGCGACTGCGTATTGCAGTAGTTTCTTTTATCCTTTGAGTGAGCGATTTCCCTGAAATGCCGAACGTTTGTTTCGTCAAGACGTGCCGCCATCAAACTGGGAAGAACGTTCGCAAGGGCTTGCGATTCTTCTCTTTGCCGGAGAAAGAACCACGAAGGACTGCGTGGTTACGCTGCGCCGGGCGAGGGCACGACATCGAGAACCTGCCTCTCATTCCCCGTTTTTGTGCCGAACATTTCGAGCCGACTGCTTTCCGAAAGGACGACCTGCGTCGTTCCCGTCTTCGATCAGATGCTGTGCCGACGCTTCTGCTTCCCGTCGCCGATGAGACCGACGATCCTCCCCCAAAGCGCCAAAAAGTCGTGGTGAGTTTTTCGATGGCTCAAATATTTTTTGGAGTGTCACGAACATGGCATTCTGCGTTGCGCAGTGCGGCTGCTTCTGGTATCTATATTCTGAACTAAGAACTGAGGAGGCATTTGTGTAACATGGGAATCCACATGGCATTCGTCAAGTCGATCAGTGGTGCCTAATGTTCCGGACTAGCGGTTCGAGAGCTTATCGCGCGAATGGTGCGGTGCATGGGGTTTTCATTTTCGGGTTTTATATTTTTCAAAAATCGGGGGGGTAAAAATCGGGCGCTATTTTTCCGGGCGATAATCGGGAAGAAATCGGGTTTTTCCAGAAACCATTCCGAAATTCGGATTTTTTTTCGGGATTTCTTTATCAATTACAAATACGTGCAATGTGTTATTTACATGAACAAAAGTAAACAAAATATATTATATAGGCATAGGATATGTTTCTACCTTCTGATCGGCGCTGAAGTGAATCTTTGCGGAGGTCACGCAAATCGAAGAAAATTGTAACCATCAACTGATGACCAAGGAATTAAACAGATCCAGAATGGTTCATATTTTCTATCAAGTCAGGTGATTTCAACACTGCTTTTCGGGGAGAAATCGGGTTTAACCCGATTTTCATCAGAACTATTCGGGGGAGAAAAATGAGGTATTATAGGGTTTTACCCGAAAACGAAGAACCCTATCAGCATGCACCATCTGCAGGATCGAACTCATTTGTAAAAAGAAAACACGAACAAATAAGATAAAAGGACAGAGTCATAAATCGCCTCTAATGGTACCACCATCACCACCCCCCTCTGCTATTGACCCACCCAAAGTCAATACATGTTTTCCCAGCTTGTTTACAGACAGGAACCCTTTCGTATCAGCTTAGCAAAGTTCCAAGTGTCCGTGACTACTAACAAGCAGGTTTTCTTTTATATCTACTCTTGTGAGCAAACTCAGTTTTTTTTTTTTCTTCTCACAATCCTGCACCCACGATTGCGTGCAAACCCGCGTTTGCAAATTTGTATGCACATAGCAAATGCACGCCATGATTTTGTTGCTTGGTGGCACTTCTGGACACTGAGAACTCATGGCAGTTGCTGTATGTTTCCCACTTGCGGCTATAAGTGCTCGTTGGTTGCATTTCCTTCAGTGGTTGGTAAATACATGTCAAGCTGCAGCTTTACGTATGTATGTAATGTGACATCATATCGCGACATGAACATTTATTGTTGCTGAGCTAGAGACTGAAAATATAGATGGTAATGTAAGTTATAAAAACAAATATAAAGAGTGAGGCATCCCTTAGATTTGTATTACAGTGAGAGCTTTGGTTGAGTGCATGAAATTCTAAGCTATGGAAAGGCTACAAAACAATTCATGGATGTTTGCCATCAGCTAAAAAACTAGGCATCAAGGATGTTTGCCGCGGTGACGGCATTGTGTGGAGTGCTCGAGTTGCACCCTTTAATTTTAAAAATATGAAATGTGTAATAAACAGTGCCCTTTGCAGACTCAGGCCTCGGCAACTGGACTGCCTGCACCCTGCGAGGCAGAAATGACCCTCAGGGACTCTACTGCTGAAACAAACATCCCTGCAGTGGTGCCACCTGTCCCTGTCGCAGACGTGCCTGCACAGTCGCATCCACCCGAGTCTGCCTTCTCCACTTGTAGCAGTGGGGTGCCATATGAATGCACATCTCCTGTTCCCAGCAACATGCCAGACTCTGACGCAACCTACTCTCCGTCTCACAGCGAGGATTACGAGAGGTAAGTTGTGCATATAAACACATAGAATCTGTAAAGAATGCTTCACATGATCCCATTTCAGAATCGAGCATGGTGCATCAGCTCCACCACCACCACCAGAAGAAGAGCGCCAGTTTCTGGTGTTCGAGAGCTGCCTAAGGGAGCTTTTCAAGACGTGCCAAGAGTGCTCAAGACTGTGCCAAACAACGATCGAAACTACCGGCACACTGATCACAGTCTACAGCATCTGCCCTGTGGAGCACGTGCGCACATGGAAAAGCCAGCCCATCGTCAACGGCAGACCAGCAGGGAACATACTGCTGACCAGCCACCTGGTCTTCTCTGGAGTGAAGATTGCCCCTACGCTGCGGATGCTACGCCATATGAACGTGCAGGTCATCTCCGACTCGAGCTTCTACGAGCATCGGAAGGCCTTCGCTTTACCTGCAATCCACAAGGTGAGCAATATTCCGGGACACTGCAACTGCATTTTTTTCCCATATACCCAATTTTCCAATGAGGTACAAAACTGGAGCCCCAGTCACACTTCGGTTAAATGAATAAATATCTTCTTGTAGTATGCCACTTCAATGGTATAGTGCTAAGAGATAAAATTTTATACATCATGTTACATATGTGCCATGGGCTACTAAATCCACGATACTTTAATTTATTTCTGCTATGTGTAGTATCCTGGGGCAGTTCCCTGTCTGGCATTGGGTTGAGTGAGTCAGGTTCCCCGTGAGAGTCAAGAGACAGAGGGTGGTTGTCAGAATGGAAAAGGGTAGGGCAGCTTCGAGGTAACGGGCGGCCTGCTGCCTCTTTTATGAAATACACAAACATAAAAACACAAATCACAACCTAGCACAATCTAAGTCACATTCAAACTCGCTGCATTGTGCTTTCCTTTTTCTTTCACTCAGTCATTCATTCTACAACACTACACTATGCATACATAAACAGATGGGACTATTGTAGTATGCTCCATGCCTTTCTAAAGCAATATTTATCTGCATGAACAGGTCTGGCTGCAAGAGCAACAAGAACTTCTCAACGAGTTGCAGAACAAAGAGGTGGACATCTCTGCTGACGGGAGATTTGACTCCCCTGGGTTCTGTGCCAAGTACCTGACGTACACAGTCCACGTCGAGCAAATCAACAAGATTCTACACTCTGTCCAGGTCCAGCTAAAAGAGGCAAGTAGTCGAATTTACGTGAACCAGTTGCAACAATCTCATAATCTTTCTCTTGTGTTATGTCATCAGTTACTTCACTGCTATGCACTATTTTGGTAAAATATTCATTTCACACCTTTTTTTAGTCTGAACAGGCCATGGCCAGTGTCAACATGGAGAAGGAGGGCCTCCTCAAGCAGCTGCAATTCTTCAAGGAGAAAGGTATGTTCATGCTTAGTTCATGTATATCACTACTCGGCGGCCTTTCAGGCACTCTGTTCAAATTGGCATAATCACTTATTCTTTTGCTATCTTCGGAAACCTAATGGTGCAGGTATCAAGATCCGATCGTTGGTGACTGACCGTCACCCTGCCACACGAAAGCACATGAAGACGCACGAACCCGGGATTGACCACTTCTTTGACATATGGCACATCTCCAAAAGTAAGCAATCCTAACAGGCCATTCGTGTAGCCTTTATTTTCCAGCGATCACGCTGCAGGTTTCCCTGACACGACTCTGAATTTTAGGTGTGAAAAAGAAGCTGACAGCAGCAAGCAAACGGGCTGGATGCCAAGACCTGCAAATCTGGATCCAGACAGCTACAAACCATATGTACTGGTCAGCAAGGGCTGCAGGAGGCGACGAGAAGCTGCTCATCGACATCTGGCTCAGCATGCACAACCATGTCATCAACAAACACTCGGGGCACGAAGGAACCTATGGAAGGTGCCTCCATGGTGACATGCCAGAGCCAACACGACCATGGATGGATCCCAGTATGTTTTTGTTCTTCCAAATGAAGGTGGTTTTTCTAAAACTTGTATCATCCTCAGACTCGCAGGCCTACAACCAATTCAAGAGCATCACTGGCAACAAACTGCTCCTGAAGGACCTTGCACAGATGTCTCCACATGGCCAGACATATGCTTTGGAGGCGTTCCACAGCGTCCTGATAGACTTCGCCCCGAAGTCCCAGGCTTTCAGCCCAGAAGGCATGCTTGCAAAGTAAGTCAACCAATTTACAATCACATTTCCTTTGTTTGGACACTTTCATCCAGTCCATTGGTTACAATGCGACAAACCTGACAGTCTCTTCCTAATGATCAGATAATGGAATTGGATTGATGCCAGAATAACCACTCTTTGTAAGTGGCACACTTTACCATCACTGAAATGTAACCATCTTGCAGGACTCGACTTGCAATCCTCCATTTCAACGAAAACTCAAACCGCTGCCAAGCCGTCACACGAGAGGGCAAGCCACGTTGGTCGGTCGTAACATCAAAAGCACGAAAGGGCCACCACACAGCACGACCAGAGATTACGGATCCCACTTACAGTGAGTATAACACTAACTGCAGTGTGAATGCCTTGTCCAGAGAGCCTAGGAATGTTATCATGCAAAGGTTTGAATTCTAGAGTATGTTGGAAAGCTCATCAAGGAGGCAATGGAGAGCAGCAAACAGTGGCGGTCCCTGGCTGCTGCATCGAGGGCCAACACCGTCGTCTTCCCGGCACCGATGACTGCAGCCTACACAAGGCCTCCAAAAGAGGAACTCGTGGCAGCACGAATGTCCAGGTTCGGCCACAGTCCCCAGTAACGGCATCAAATCCCTGGTCGGGACTTCCATGCTGCCGCAGGTAAGCACACAGGACCTTGGTCCTAATCAGGGTGCAGGATAAGCAGGTGGGGAAACGGCCCATAGAAGCCTACCGCAGCGCCGTGACCGGATTGTGTACTCGTCTGCTTGCGGGTACCCCCGATTTGCAACAGATGGCGCTGCGGCGAGAGGAAAAAAATCGGAATCGGATTTGCATGGAACTTTATGGGAGAGTGCGCAAAATAAACAGAGAGCACGACAGTCTTTATTGAAAATCCACGAGAAACCATCTCCGTCAGTTTAGCCAGTCGCCCACCTGGAGTGAGAGTTTGCGGTGCTCCACATCGATGGCGCCACAGAAAAAAAGAAAACCGAGGGGTACACAATCCGGTCGCTCATTTGGCTCTCGTTTCCCCACCTGTCTATCTTACACCCTGGTCCTAATACAGCCTTGCATGGTAAGCAACCGCTTTGTTTTGCAGGACGTACGGCGAATGCAAGCAGACAGACCCAAGAGAAAACAGCCGAGCTGCAAAATGGTTCACCATTTTCCATTAGGACACCCTGACCGACAGTAAGGAGGAAGTTAGATCTGTCTGCAATCATTTTTCACAGAAATGCAGATCTCTCCTCATGAGAATGTTCCATTTTAGGGCCTAATCAAGCTGGTCATGGCATGCCTATCTCGAAACAGGGCAAGGAACTTTAGCCGGTGGCAATGTCGGAGTCACAGAAAAGTCACCAAACAGCGAGACTCAAGGCTACAGCTCAACTTGCGGTGAGGACGACACTAACTTCAGTGTGAACGCCCATCTAGCCCAACTTGGAATGTCTAGGAATGTAATTATGCAACCGTCTGAATTGTCACTGTGGGTTGGAAAGTCTGTCAACGAGGCGGACAGCAGCAGGCAGCAAAGACCTGGTTGGATCTTTCATGCTGCCAGTGGTAAGCACACAGGAGCCTCGTCCTAATGAAAACTACCATGGTAGGCAATAACCGCTTTGTTTTGCAGAACATACGGCGAATGCAAGCAGACAGACCCAGGAGAAAACAGCCGAGCTGCAAAATGGATCATCGTTTTCCGTTAGGACACCCTGACCGACAGTAAGGAGGACATTAGATCTGTCCGCAATCATTTTTCATAGAAATACAGATCTCTCCTCATGAGAATGTTCCATTTTAGGGCCTAATCAAGCTGGTCATGGCATGCCTATCTCAAAAGAGGGCAAGTAACTTTAGCCGGTGGCAATGTCGAAGTCACAGAAAAGTCACAAAACAGCGAGATTCAAGGCTACAGCTCAACTTGCGGTGAGGACGACACTAACTTCAGTGTGAACGCCCATCTAGCCCAACTTGGAATGTCTAGGAATGTAATTATGCAACAGTCTGAATTTTCACTGTAGGTTGGAAAGTCTGTCAACGAGGCGGACAGCAGCAGGGAGCAAAGACCTGGTTGGATCTTTCATGCTGCCAGTGGTAAGCACACAGGAGCCTCGTCCTAATGAAAACTACCATGGTAGGCAATAACCGCTTTGTTTTGCAGAACGTACGGCGAATGCAAGCAGACAGACCCAAGAGAAAACAGCCGAGCTGCAAAATGGATCATCGTTTTCCGTTAGGACACCCTGACCGACAGTAAGGAGGACATTAGATCTGTCCGCAATCATTTTTCACAGAAATACAGATCTCTCCTCATGAGAATGTTCCATTTTAGGGCCTAATCAAGCTGGTCATGGCATGCCTATCTCAAAAGAGGGCAAGTAACTTTAGCCGGTGGCAATGTCGAAGTACAGAAAAGTCACAAAACAGCGAGATTCAAGGCTACAGCTCAACTTGCGGTGAGGACGACACTAACTTCAGTGTGAACGCCCATCTAGCCCAACTTGGAATGTCTAGGAATGTAATTATGCAACAGTCTGAATTTTCACTGTAGGTTGGAAAGTCTGTCAACGAGGCGGACAGCAGCAGGGAGCAAAGACCTGGTTGGATCTTTCATGCTGCCAGTGGTAAGCACACAGGAGCCTCGTCCTAATGAAAACTACCATGGTAGGCAATAACCGCTTTGTTTTGCAGAACGTACGGCGAATGCAAGCAGACAGACCCAAGAGAAAACAGCCGAGCTGCAAAATGGATCATCGTTTTCCGTTAGGACACCCTGACCGACAGTAAGGAGGACATTAGATATGTCTGCAATCATTTTTCACAGAAATACAGATCTCTCCTCATGAGAATGTTCCATTTTAGGGCCTAATCAAGCTGGTCATGGCATGCCTATCTCAAAAGAGGGCAAGGAACTTTAGCCGGTGGCAATGTCGGACTCACAGAAAAGTCACCAAACAGCGAGACTCAAGGCTACAGCTCAACTTGCGGTGAGGACGACACTAACTTCAGTGTGAACGCCCATCTAGCCCAACTTGGAATGTCTAGGAATGTAATTATGCAAGTCTGAATTTTCACTGTTGGCTGGAAAGTCTGTCAACGAGGTGGACAGCAGCAGGAAGCAAAGACCTGGTTCTATCTTTCATGCTGCCAGTGGTAAGCACACAGGAGCCTCGTCCTAATGAAAACTACCATGGTAGGCAATAACCGCTTTGTTTTGCAGAACGTACGGCGAATGCAAGCAGACAGACCCAAGAGAAAACAGCCGAGCTGCAAAATAGATCATTGTTTTCCGTTAGGACACCCTGACCGACAGTAAGGAGGACATTAGATCTGTCTGCAATCATTTTTCACAGAAATGCAGATCTCCTCTATTGATAATGCTTGATTTTAGGGCCACGATCAAGCGTAATGGAGAGATGCAAGCATTGGCACCTGCCCTCTCAAGCCGGATTTTTCAAGCCCAGCATGGTGCACCTCTATTGTTGGCACATCAGTGCCAACAGTAGAGGCATTAGGAGATGAGGACAGGCCAGTGCTATAATTCTTCCCAGTCCATTAGCTGTAATTAGGGTTCTGCGTTCTCAGATAAACCTGATAAACTCCAAAAAACACTAGCCGTTAAAATTTTGCTGATTCAGATTCATTTGAAAAACTCAATTTTTCGGTCCCCCACCAGTCTTTATATTTCCCGGAATCTTCGAACAATTTTTGCAATTCTCCTCTTATTGCAGTGTCAACTTCCGTTGCCATGTAGCCCCTTATAATAAAAATGAGGTAGGCCCTCTACGACAGTAGATGAATACGGCGCTCTCATATGAAAATACTGCTTTACTAAATTCACAAAGTGCTGTTTTCTACCTTTCATTTGCCTCATCGAAAATGCCGAAAGACTCCGAACTTTGCGTACATAAATGGAAGCTCCAAATTGATGGTTCAAAAAAACAAAACAAAAAAAAACACCCTCTAATTTTGCTAAAAAAAAAATTAAATTCAAGAACGCAGGATCCTAGCTATAATTTGTGCAAGCTTTCAAGATCGAGGAAATCGGTGACCGTATTGTCATATTCATTGTGGGCACACCACAATGAAGGCGGATCAAGTGCTATTTTGAATAGCATGTAGTTCTGCACCAGAGATCCCATCCCCAGTTCACAAGCTTAGCCCATCGCAGCAGTTTTAGAAAATTGAAGTATTTTCGGAACCCAACCGACACTTTTCTGAAGACTGTAACACAATGCCTTATCCATCTTTCTTTTCATGTGCTGATGAGCGGACATGCTGTGGAGACTGCACCGAGGCGGGGCAGCCCGCCCGTGTTTCCAATAAATGGGGTTTTCATCCAGGAGGTAGGCTGGTAATGCAGCAATAACAAAAGTGGGGTGGTTGCATATAACACTGGAAATATTAACAGAAGTTTTTTATGGCAATTTAAAAACAGTGCTGCATTTTCCAGTCTACACCACGGTTTTCCCCCCGTCTGCAACATTTGTCTTCTGTCATTATTGACCTGCTTGCAAATAAGTGAGGCACATTCGCTAACCTTACGATTGAAATAAACTGCATTAATTTTCCAACAACTTGACTTCTCGGTACCAGAACCTGGAAGGTGTAGAAATTTGCATGACCAAAAGGAAATAATTTCATAATTGAAAACAAGTGATGCCGATGGTAGTACTAATTTTGTGATCCCCTGGATGATTTCTGCATTGTGAGGTCAATACATGGGTCGATGTAACTAGAATACTGCACTATGCCTAACTAAAAACCCGACCGAAATTGTGCCATTTCCTCAAAGTATTTGCATGATGTGAGGGTATACTTGCCAATTATAACGACAATATAAACTAACAATCGTAGTATTCACTGAAATATATAAGCAGATCCTATTTACCACCGGGAGGAAAAATCCAGGGTAACTGGGCTGTGGAGGCATAGAATATTCCATGCAGGGGATCTATTGTGCATGCTCAAAAAGCATTCCACAGCCAAGTAAAAAAAGGATTTCGCAGAAGGCTTGGACTGGAAAAGTCTATACTAGAGCACATGTTGAGAGTACAGTAATGAAATGTAGGTTGGCAATGAATTCTAAATAAAAAAAGTAATACAATTTACAGCATGCCTATAGTCGGTGACAGGTCAAGAACGAAGTGGAAGCTCCTCCCACCTCTTTCCACTTTAGTAGAGTGAATGCTGGAGAGGAGGCGACCTCCTCTCCGTCGTTCGCTGCATTGAAGTGGACTATAGTCACCCAAGCAGAACGTCATTTGTTTGTCATGTTAGCCACGTCGTCATCCAGACCCTCGGAACAATCGACCACGTCCCTCTGAAAACTGCAGCAATCGCAATTCGCCTTTCTTCGCCTCATCGCACCGGCACGCTCAGACGGCTGATGTAGGGAAGCATCTTGTAGCTTCATGCAGTCAGATTTTTCCATGTTATATGCAGTTTTTCCATTTGAAAGAACAGATCCAGAAGAAAGTAGAAGTACACTGCACAACACTGTTAGTGCGAACATGACATCGGTGCTTTTTCTATCTTTACTTTAAAATGGTATTAGTGGGTGCCAAATTTTACTGCTTAGGTTAGTGTTCCAAATGAGCACTTCTCACGCCCTAGTAGTTTTGATGACAGCCTTTGGATTCTAGGAGGAAAATGAAGCAATCCGGTCGTGCGACTCAAATCAAATTTGGGGGTTTTACGTGCCAAACCAACGACGGGCATCTGGCACGCCCCAGCGGAGGACCGAGGATTAATTTCGACCACCTGGGGATCTTTTGACGTGCAATCGAAAGCTCGATTACCAAGCTGCCTTCTCCGCAATATACCTCCATCAGATTGCAGGCACCTCGGCCGGGATTCGAACCCGCCACATGGGGATCCGTAGGCCGGCACTCTCGCCTCGGAGCCACCGAGGCGGCTTCGTCGTGTGACTGAATGTGACGTAGGTGCACTGGCTTTGGTTTGACTACGATCATGTGATCATAGTTATGGTCACGTGATATCGTAGATAATAGGTCACGTGATTTAGAGGATTCCGTTCATGGCTACGAGCGACTTCACACACATGCAGGGAGGGTGAAGAGACAAGGGAAGGGGGTTGCGTGGTCTCTAGGTCAACGCAATTTATTCTGCATCCTTGTAGCCCGCATACACGTCAGCAGGGTACCTGCCCCTAATTGTCTTGACCACACAGGATGGCAGGGGCCGCCTATTCTTCTTTCCCAAGCGGCTCCACAGCCACAGGGCACACTGCCTGTAGGCTGCAAATCTGTAGTGCCTGGAACAATGACAGAGATTGGATGTAAGAAGCAAAGCCTATCACTCTGTTGGCAAATTCTACACTTGTTTTCATTTCTCTAGGCATGTAATCATACTCTGCTTTTCTGTTACGTCCACTCCAGCTATCACATAGCAGAATCCCTATTTGGCAGTCCATGTTGGATGGGCTAGACATGGAAGCCAAATTGAAGTGAACTGCTGTAGATTCATTCTAAATGCTCCAGAGTTTAAAAAAAAAAAAAAAAAAACTATAGGCCTTGGTTCTCCTAACGCACCTCCAACTCCAATCGACACAACAACCAGTTATACACCGGAATTAACAAGGAAGGAATATCTGTTGCGTGGTCATGATACATAAAATAAGTTCACAGGGTCCCAGTTCACAATTGTAGATAATATCTGTCATTGGTGTTGGTGACGAATATTGCATCGCTGTGTTTTGGGAAGGACACATGAAAATTATGTGCACTGGCCAGAGGGAATGGGAGCCATTCATCCAGAACAGTGGAAAGCTCCCCATATGATGTTGTTTAATTTGGGACAAAACAGTGCAGTTCGTAAGCCTGTAAAGCAGTGGTGTGCAAATATTGGTTCGAATCAAATAGTGCACTGTCGTTTCTAGCATCAACAGCGCAAAAAGAGCCGGTTGCATCGGCTTCCCTTTGCAGCGCAAAGGTTATGGCAAACATACTATTCAATTTGAACCAATATTCGCACACACCTACTGCAAAGGTTTCCTGCACACAAGTGCCAGGGAATGTGAACTCATCAGAGAACGTCCCAATTTAACATTGTCTAAAGTGCTGCTGGCACTGCCGAAGCTTGGCATTGGTACTGGTGATTAGGGATTTGAGAATAGCAGCCTGGCCATGAGTGTTCTATGAAGCTCGCACAGAACAGTTTTGGTGTAAACATACGAGCTGAAGTGCTCATGCAATACTGGAGTGGCTCCAGCAGTTGTGATTTCATGTCTCTCCGACACAATCCGTGTCAATATCCGAACATGTCATTCTGACAGCTTCCATTTGCCATGACAGCTGCTACCACCCCCATGTGTTTATTGGTCCTGAATACCTTAGGGCTCAGGGCACCGCAATCATTTGCTATTTGGTCATATACGCATCTGCAAGACACATATATCAACATTTTTTCCCGTTTTAGACTGCGATATGTCTTCCATTATGCTGTGTTGATTTAGAGGTGACACTACTATCATCAGAGTAGTGGGGATACATATGAGCACCCCCAGGCCTCCCCATTCTTGCACGAGAAACTTTGAATTTCAGTGTTTATTTCAATGAATAGTGTTGTTAGAAAAATATTTTAACGAAAAATGATGCGATACTGTTTGGTGACCTATTCCAATCTCGAATCCTTTCTGTCATACTCACCCATGTGGGCACTGCAACATCATCCGTTAAAAAAAAAGCATGGATCTCGACGACGACAGCCTGCTTCTGAATAAGCTGTCCAGACATGGCACTCCTAAAAAACTATCCCAGCATAGCGTGCAAAGAATGCCACACCAGCGGTGCAAGTGTTGCTGGCACCACAAGGAACATGTCGAGATGATCATCCACCGGCTTCAGGGTGTCTGGTATCTGCATCCAAAAATAGTGTAAATCAAGACCCAGACACCCAATAATTATCACCCCACCTTGAGATTTTGGCTTTTCAACTAGATCAGGGGATTAAGGGATCGAAGCTAGGAAGGATTGGAGGGCAGGACGCCTTGACATGTCTCTGACTGGGGTGTTTACTGCCCTATATACCTCCCATGGACCAAAAGCCGTCCCAAAGTGGCAACAAAATATGTTACGGGAGCCAAAGTGTCATGCTGTCAGATGCCGGCAAAGTTACGACAGAGAAAACGAGCAGATGCAAGTGTGGCTGTTGTGGCGTCCCCCCTTGTGACAATCAAGTGAGCACAAACTATTGTGCAGCTCTTGGCACAGCAAATTAGGCAGCTGCCATACGCACATGGACTCTTCTGGCACCGCCAAAATTCTTGACGTGGCAGATTTTTATAAAAAAAGTAAGCAAACGTAAAACAACGCATTGCAAGCGTCCCGGCTGGTGCCTTTGTTGCAATGATGTTCACATGCACGTAAGGGCAACTTCGGCAGGCTTGCAGTTACACGTGCTTCGTCGCGCGGGCGGAGACAACGGCTGTTCGACCGAAACCGAAACCATGCCACTCCGCGCTCCGTCGCCAACTGCATGGTTCCCAAAATAGTATGCAAAATGTAACTGTCCAGCATACGACAATAAACAGTCCAGCGACTTGTGCTTGCCAGGCCGGCAGGCGAGGTACAGGCTAAACACACAGAAAAAAAGAACCTGAGCGTATCGATGCAAGACACTGCGAATCAAGGTCAAAAAAGTTCTTGGAGCGCTTCGTGCAACGACTGAACTCGAGACAAACAAGCACGCTGTGCGGGTTCAGCGTGCAGACATTGCCTTCTTTGCTTTAGCTCACTTCTCTTCACCAACTTTCTTTTGCGGCAGATTTTTCACGTACCGGGGTCCCTCTCGAAAGAAAGCCCACCAGGAAAAACCTAAGTAATCAAAACTTTGCCAAGCAGTCATTGAGTTAGAGAGGGATTTTTATAGCAGCGTATGATTTAAACAAGAGCAGGAATGTCGATGCGTTTCAGTTTAGTAAGCGCCATATCTGCAGCGACGTGGGGACGGCAACACACGACGTCGCGCGAGCGCTTCAGCTCAAAAAGTAACTCCCGCCGCGCAAAAACGTGGTTTTGTCTCACAGCATGACGGCATGTTTGGCACCCGATACACTAACGTCTGAGAGTCCGCACACGCCCGTGTCTACCGCTAAAAAAAAAAAAAGACGCGAGACGAGATTCCTGAGACGACGAGTGCACGAAACGCGAGACGTGGGGAAAAATCATGCAAGACCAAATAGACGATTAATACAGGGTACTTTGTGTCGGGTGGCGTCTTGTGCGACCTAGCTTACGCATGCTCAATTACGGTTCTCAGTTTCGTTTCGTTTATGAAAGGCGACCAAAATTGCTTCTTTGGCGCAGGCTTGGCACGGATTAGCCATATTTCGGTGAAATGTAGCAGGATGTAGCAAAGTTAGCCCCTTGGTGCAGTTTGGCGCAATTGGCGCAGCAATCACATTCCTGCACTGTTTATAAGTGTGTCTCAGCCACGCCTGGACAGATGCCTCCGAGTCATCAATGTCCGCAAAGACATCCTCGCGTGGCTTTCTGAATACGGAGGGCATTATGCTCATTGACTGCATGTAACCGGCCACCACCATCAACATCGCCCCGTATGTGGCTACCCTCAGGTGATTGCGCGATTCACGAGAAGCTGCCAGGGAAAGGGGCGGCAGGTACGCTCTTGCAGCATGACAATGCCCATCCCTACATTCACCGTACTCCCTCAACCTAGCCCGCAGTGACCATCAGCCATTCAGCACCATGAAAAAAACCACCTATGAGGACCCTATTTCATGGACACTGGTGAACTCGAAGCGGCTGTCCAGGCGTGGGTGCGAAGCACTCCCAAAGAGTGGTCTCGGAACGGAAAGGCTGCCACACTACTAGAACCAGTGCGTTCGTCTCCAGGGGGACTACGTTGAGGAGGTCGACACACCTACCGACCCCTAAGTGGACAATATCTGCGGAAAAATAAATCGTAAATCAGTATGGTACGCCCCCCATATGGCTGCACTGCCTTGACAATTATAGTATGGGAAGGAGGAAATTTTTTTTTTTTTGAGTGCATGGCCTGCAGTGGCATAGCCAGAAATTTGTTTCAGGGGGGTGTTTTACATTGCTGGTGTGTGTGTGTGGGGGGGGGGGAGGGGGGATACTTTGCATCGCTGGGCGAATGGAAGGTTTCTAGTTCGCATTGCCATTGCATTGTAAACGGTGCACGAACCAGAGCAATGAGCCTTCAATGACTGCCTTTTTGTGTAGTTTCTTGACCAAAAAGCATGCAAACACCGTCTAAAGCCCCTTCTGACAATTTGGATACTGGAGTAAAGAATATGACTTTTGCCGATAGGGTTGGAATATAAGTCTCCACTTGCCTTCTAGAGGAAAGACGTAGTGGCATCCATGGACTCAACAGCAATCTGTGCCTATGTCATCGTTCTCAAGTTTTTGATTGTTTTGACCAGAGAACATTGCACTCGCTTGGGACACCCAAAAATTGAAAGGATGCATTATCGAAATGCTGAAAGAACAAACCGCCGAAATCTCTATTAGCCGAATCACCCGGTACCAGAGACCAAACAATTCCAAAATATTATGTTCAACACGAACCTACAGGGTTCTAGATTGAGAAAGTGGAAGAAACATTTGTTCTGCCAGAGGAATTCTTTGTTTGTTGAATATGATCTAATAGTTTGTGTGTATTTCCCAAAGAAAGCTAAGGATGTTGAGCTTGTCCCAGTTGCCCAAAGCGGCTGTCAGGCTCTCTTCTCGCATGCTTTGCTTCTTGTGTGGTAGATGGCGAGGTTCTAATCTGATTTCTGCCTCGATATCGTCTTCGAGCGCAGCTTGCACATTTTTCATGCTCCTAATTTTGCAGAAGACACTTCCATGATTCCAACACACTGGTGCAGCTAGCATCCGCCAATACCGTACCAAATATGGCGATCAGATATGTACGCATTCTCACCTTTCGGCGTTTTGCTGTTCGGCATTTTATTTTTCGACGTTTCAATGTTTGGCCTTTACATTTTGATTTTCGTCATTTTGATATCGGCCCCTGTTTTGATGGGCTTGAAGGTCACACGCAGAGACTAGACCAGGTAAAAAAACGAGGATGTCTGAGCTGAAGGTGCCAACTGTACTGTCGACGTTGACAGTGCACTTGAAGCAGTTGGTGTTTGTTTCTTCTCAAAAAGATTGCCCAGCATCAACTTAGCTGGCATAGCTAAGCTCATTTTTAAGATAGCAACAAGGCATTGGTGCATGCAAGATAAAGTAGGTGTATGCAGTTTTCTGAACTCTTAGCTCTGAGAAACAAAGTGACTGGAGCATCCTTCCCCAACACGGTTGCGAATTACTGCGTCAATATGATAACTTCGTGCTTATTTATTTGTTGCTTCAAAAGTGTTGTTCTGTAGCATAGTGCTGGTCCAGTCCATGAAGCTAGCAGGAAAGAATCTGGAAACAGTAATTCTTCGTTTTTCCGAACTTGGGAAAATGCAAAAGCTACGGCATCAGCAAGCCAATCGGGGCGTGTAAGAACAATGCATGTGACAACGTAATGTCTTCAAGTACTCCTCCTGTGGAATTTTGGCACGTGCTTAGCTCCGTCGCTCAGACTGGCCCACAAGGGCAGTAGCTTTCACCCTTTGTTGAGTTATGCTAAGACAGAAAAGCAAGGAAACTGCATGAGACGAATACAATCTCGGGAGTGAGTTAATCTTCGCCTCTCGTTGACAAAGTAGGACTTTCAAGCCTTTGCGGCCACCTGCTCTCTGCGAGCTTGTAGAGGGGCTTCAGGCGCTAATTCGGCTCTGTTCAGAGACACCATTTGAGCAAGCTGCAAGCCAGACTTGGGTTTCTGACACGGACTGCGTTATCTTTGTCGTTTGCGCCAAAGCCAAACGTGTGGGATATCCACTGCTCTCTTGAGAGACAGAGAAAGAGAGAGAGAGGGAACCTTTATTAGTTACACCATAGTCCGGTGCTTGATTGGGGCCACCAGTGCTCACCCGGTACAGCATGGACATGCTGTACCAGTAGGAGCAGTAGTGTATCAACGAGTTGAAGCTGGGGGGGGGGGGGGGGGTGAGCCAGCCTGCCTAGTCAGAGGGTCGAGAAGGGTGAAAAAGAGGGAGGTAAGGGAGCATTGGGCATGGGGACAACGCCAAAGCATATGTACATCCAAGGTGTCGCCTTCTATTGCTCTCGACGAGACGAGGCCGTCTCGACTAGAGACGAGGCCATGTGACTGTCATATATTTCATAGTGCTATTGTTGCATAACATTGCATCTAAACAGAGCAAGAAAATGACATATCTAAACTGATAACCGTAAATGCAAGGAAAAATAGCTCTCCATGATCTGGCCTAACGGAAAGAAGTGTAACGCTCGAAAAGGGCGGTCTCGTCAGAACAGTTCGTTTAGAACATATAAGAATATGTGTAGTTTATAGTGGGACAGCAGTTGGAAGTGTCCGTGTTTCTGTATTGAACAAATGACTGGGTGGTAACTAGGCAGGCTGCTTCTCATTTAGTCTCTTGAAAGCCTCCCTGGAGCGCTATATTGCGCCTGGACAGTGGGGGTTATGATTAATTTCACTATCGGCAACACAAACAATTCATCGACCGCTTCCCAGGATGGTGCTAAACGTTCATCTAGCCTAACAACAAGTTATTACAAGTACGTATGTACGCTGTGAATCGGACAGTGAACGTAGTTGCCGAGGGCACGGTCCTCACCGAGACATGGTGAGTTTGCTCACGCGCAAAGCATGACATCGTACTCACTCGCTGGCACTTGCGCCCATCCCTTGCTGCCCGTAGTGCCGCATGTTGAGGTAGGCCAACCTCAACACCTCAGGGTTGAGGCACAGGGCCTCGAAGTCCGGGTGGCCCGTTACGCAGCCCTGCCGGCCCTGCTGCTTCCGTGCGACGGCCGGGTATTCGCGGCAGCAGACGCACTCGACGACGGTCTCCATCGGCGCGCAGGAACCACATAGACACCTTCGCAGAAAACACGCATCAATTACCCATTAAAGCGGGGTATAATGGAGCGCACCACGTACCAGTCCGTGTTCCCAAGCCGCCCGGTTCCATCGTCGGGTGCGTCTTCCAGCTCTTGCGGACTCGCTTCACCGCGGCGCGGCCGTTCGTCGTTGCCACAGTCGGTGCCCGCGGCGCTGCGTTCGTCGACGTCGCGCATCGGGGTCGAATCGTAGGATATGGCACCCATGTCAGCTGTCCGTTCCAGGATTTCGAGCTCTAGAGACGTTAGGTCCGAAAGGTCCATAGCGCGACCGTGGGATGCGACGAACGACGAATGCTGAGCACAAAGTCCGGGCAACTTTGGTCCGGGCCCTTGACGACGGTCCGCGCGTTGGAGAGATTCCTCCGCGGGTCGGCGGTCGGTGACGCGCAGTGACACTGGAATCCTTCGATTGCCATTGGCTGATGCGTAAAGAGATGCCCCTCCCGTTTTCCGGGGTCATCTCAGAAAGGGGGGCGTGCCGGGGACTTTGATAGCAATTTTAATAGGGAAATCCGCCGCGCATGACTGTAATTTTACGATTTTTAGGATCCTTAGGACCCATAGATTGAGTTACCGCCATATATAGACCATCGCAGAACGCTCCGGAGGGCCCCTTTAAGTTTGAGATTATTTGTGCTATTTTTCACGAGGATTTCAGTGTAGCTTAATTATTTCGAAGTGTTAATATTACGCCCGAATAGACAATTTGCTAAATCCCCCAAGCGCCTCGGCCCGTACTCGCAAAATCATGGGGGCGGTGTTTTTTCAGCTGCCTAGTGGTCAGAAGTTTCGACCAATTTATGGTTACACAGTTTGAGTGTAATTCGGAGTTACCCTGAACAAGTGTCACATAGAACCCAAGTACCTGTCATATCACTTTTAATATTTCTCGCCAATGTCAGTACTCTGCATTCTGTCCAACCTTCAACCGGGATAAGCTGCAGACATATCTCTCACATTATTATCATTCTCGTACAGCTTCAAAGACACAGATATTAAGTTAGAAACGCTAAAAAATGCTATAAACAGCTCCGCTGAATCCGAGCTTAATCCCGGTTTTGGTTGTTGTGATTTCTCAGCTTTTAAGTAATTCCTGCTAAACAACAATCACGAGAATGATAATATTGTAAGAGATATCTGCGGCTCAGCCAGGCTGGAAGGTGGATCGCATGCACAGTACCAGAAACGCAGCCATTCACGAGAAAGTTTAAAAGTGATATGACAGGTCCTTGAGTCCTATGGGACGCTTGTTCAGGGTGATTACGAATTACACTCGAAACTGTGCAACCATGGAATCGGTCAAAATTAGCGATCGCTAGGGAGCTGAAGGATTACCATTCCCATAATTCCTAGAGTGCGGGCCTGGGCACTTGGGAGAATTGTAGACAATAAAAAGATATAAAGTGCTGATTTCAGGCATGTGTTCATTTGATATGCCTGGCCAGATCTTGAATTTTCATACTTAGACCCATCTGAGATTTCCAGACCTGGCCACGGATATCACACTATATATGGCATTATGAGGCTATATCTGGCAGATATACCATATCAGGTTATATGTGGCCAATTTTTGATATGGCCATATCTGAAATCTTCAGATCTGGCCAGATATAAATTTTCTTGTAAGGGCTTCGTCTTGTCTACTCCCTTGTCCCAGTTTATTCCGCGCTCTTTGTTTAGCACGTGCGACTATTTGTACCAAAGTGACGTACAATAACACGCTCCCCTCTTACTCAGACAGCTGAAATGCTCTCTGCTTAATACACCCTAATTGGCTCCAAAAGGCCATGAAATTTTTGTCCGGTGTGTTACTCGGTTTAATACGAAACGGGGGCCAATGCGGACTCTATGGTGCGCGCTCGCGCCTTTAACGTTTATTCAGTCCATCTTCTCCGCAATGACACCTTATTGCGGCTGTGACGCCAGACCGCAACTGCTGCTGTGTTCCACCTTATGGGTGGAGTAAGTGTTTGCAGTTTTTTTTAAAGAAAAAGGCGAATACATGAGCATGCTTGGTATAGTTCCAGAGGGGTCATCTATGGTTTTCTATTTTACGTAATCTTCCTCGTAAACTGAAATATATTTCCCGTGAATTTGACAAGATTACACAGTCGTGGTGTTTATCGTGTGTTCAAAACTTGCAATGTTTACACCTCTTTTTTAATTACTTCTCCTTCTCCTCATTAAACCTTTTCTTTAATATTCATATTCCTCCGCACCTGCAAAGAGGAGCCAACTGGGCCAATAAACCCTTTTCAAGGGTTCATCAACCAACATTGGCGGTTGCCATTTTTGCGGCTAGGTGGCGCAAGCTGCCGCCCGATATAACGTTTCAGCCGTTAGCACCCATCCATGCATGGGGCACGAAGCGTGTGATTGGATCCGACTCCTCGGTGAACGCTGACGCAGCACTCGTTTTCGATACGAGCTAAGCCGAGTTCATGCCGAGCGATGACGCTATCCTCGCGTCCAATATATGCTCAGAGTACGTGGTCAAACGATGGCAGGCTCGGAAAATCAGCGCAGCAGTTACTAGATGGCGCGCAATGGTGAAAAGAGGGAGAAATAAGCCTGTTACACGGGTTTATCATTGCAAACGTTTCAACAGCACGAATCTTTGCGTGGTGCACGTTAAACACCCCAGGCTAGCGGTTGTACTGCACTGGCTAAATTTCTTATCTACAGCTGGGAGACTCGTCGCCCGTTGAGGCAGACCAAGGTCTAGGCTGTATAAACATACACACAACCTAATTATTACAACATTAACCTAGGTTAAGATCTCTGCCCTCCTGTTCTGTCCTTCTTCTTCGTTTTAAACTGACACCGGCTCTTTTCGTCCATTGGTTGCAGGTCACGTCGTTCGTCTTTTTCGCTGTGTCCTTCGCGCTGGTCATCGTCACGGGCATACGCACAGCCAATTGGCGGAAAGACAATGGTCCGGGCAACCAGGTTGCCCTCTCCGCGGACCACTACTCTGGACGGTTGGACTCGAGTAAGTCAAAGACGAAAACAACTGCTCCTTCACAATATCCGTGTCTTACGGGTCGCATATTAAAACCGTGGGATCCTCTTCGGCAACACGGGTGGGAGGTATTGAAGCCGGATACAGTATAGTTAACATGAACCCTTTTTGATATGAATACCTCGCCATAAGGACACCCCTTTCGGAGATAGACGGAAAATGCATGCATTTGTGTTTGGTTATTATGGACATCGGATAATACGGGGGATATCTGGGGGGGAATGGAGGTGTCCATAATAATGAATTATGGGTACATCGAAGAGCCTTGCCCTATACGGCTAAGTTTGTTTTTGGGTGCTTGGGGATAAAATAAAAGGCTTTGCCGTTATAGTTGCAATATATACCTTTTTATTAAATTAAATAGCCGCTGCGTAGAAAATTTACGAAATGCACGCTTCGTCGTTGCAAATCTTTCTTTCCTTTTAATCCTGCCCAAAGGAACATGTGCGAGGGCCGTCGTTGCCTTATATCTTATTATTGAGCGCTATTCCGTTTAACATTGAGTTGGATTGCTCTTGAACCGTCGTTCCTTTTTTCTTCCCAGGTATGTACGCTTTCTTCTTCCAACTTCTCTTCGTAACTCTCTTCATGGCCATCGGGCACCTCACGCTCCTCTACGGACTCCGCAGGGCAAGTGTCATTTCACGATCGTGCTAATCAATGGAAATAGTGATTTGGAAAGTTTGTTCACCGGGTGACGCCTGCGTCGACTTTCCAGGAATCCAAAAGGGTGGTGTTGATTGGCACGGTGACTCGGGTAGCCGGCGGATGCTTCGTCTTCGCCGCACTCGGCATGGTCTTTCACAGCGTTACAGTGGTGGGTTCTTCGCGTTCTTTCAATAGTGTTGTCGTCGTTTAAAAAGCCTCCTTCCAAAGCGTCGTTTTATAAAGCTTCTCAATAGAGCTTTGTTCTGGAGCTTCGCCCCACAGTCGCCCTGATGATCGTTCTTCATACAAATGACACGGTGTACCCCGCAGCCACGATGGCAGGATTATCTGCAGAAAGGAGCGAGCAAGACCTAAAACATGTTTCCCGCGTACATATGTATGCTTAGAAGATGTATGCAGGCAGTGTATACATCAGCAATCTGACATGACCGACATACAAGAAAGACATCAGACGTTGTCTCTGCAGACTGTCTTTAAGATGATCGATTAACAGTGAGACAGCGGCTTCAAGCTTCACTCTAAGGCTTTGCTAAAAAATGGCTTCTAAATTTGCTTTTTTTATCTTCAATTTAAAGGATGGTACACACATTTACGTTTGACTGTGCCGAGTTTTTTTGTGTTGTGATCACTTGTATAACAGCTGGCACGTTGGCTCCATCTATGTCACCCCCCCCCCCCCCCCCCTGGCACGCTGACCTGCGACTACATTTTATAAATATATATATATATATATATATATATATATATATATGTATATATGTATATATATAGAATTTTCGCGCCAATCGATTTTTGCCGCGGGTTTGAATTTCGACAATGTTATAAGCAAGTATTCGTCCTTAATCTTATCTAGATCTGGTCTCGCAAATACTGCTAAACCTCCAGTGTGGTTATAGGCAAGCTAGAAGTCTTTCGAGTCTGCCCGGTGGATGGCGACACTGTACCACCAACGGTTACAAAAGGTCGCAACACGGTCGGCACACACACACTCGCCGCAGTCAAACGCGAGCGTGTGCACCTGCATTAAAAAGGTTTTCGAAGTGCCGATCGAACGCTTTGTTTGATACCTTCCCTTTCAAGATTCGTTTTAAATCTTAGTTCTATGGGTTAATTTAACAACTTTGCTATAAAGCTTCTTTCTATAAAAAAAAAACAAAAAAAAAAAAACATGCAAGGCCCAAGTATTTTGTGTACTTTGCTGCACATCAATGACTTTGCTTAAATGTAGAGCCAACAAACCCATACAAATCAATTTAATGGCGTACTCTCATAAGCTTGCCATTCAGAACTGTGGGAACTGACAAGAAAAAAATATCGCTTATGCCCCCCCCCCCCCCCCCCCCCAGGTTTTGTTTTACTTTACCAAATGGAGATCCAATTTTAAAGCGTTCGTTTTTTTGTTTTTTTTTTACTTTTTTAGTTTTTTATTAAGACATGTAGTAAAACCTAACGAACTCGAATAATCATATGGTATGCGTTTGGACGGCAATACTGGGGATGTGTTCATCATGAATACGTTTTGTTTACACTTGTAATCGGTGATTAAACTTGGCTGTATTTATTTATTTTTTTTTTTTTGGGGGGGGGGGGGGTTTTTGGCACCAAATAGTTTACTACACTACATTTTATAGTGTACCCCTAATACCTAGCAACATAAAATAGTCTAACTTACAATCATTTCTTCTTTATTCCATTTTCAGTTATGGATGGACTACAACGTGAGTAACAACTTTTTTACCAGTCGTCAGTTTCCGAGTTATGAACCGAACGGCCGGTTTATGCGCCCTCTATTTTGTTGGTCGACCGAATCCTTACGATGCATGTGCAATACAGGCCTTAATGATTGTCTTGCAGAACAATCCGGGACCTAATGCATCGGTGAGTACGTCGTCCCTGTATATGCACTCTTTATTCGTCGGAGTCGTCGAAACATTGAAGAACTCTGTTTCTCCTGAAACGTCCGATGTTTGCTTCAATGCAGTACTCGCTACTCGTTGCCTTGCTGATCGTCCTGCCCCTCATCATCCTCGCTGTTATCCCGATCGAGGTGAGCCGATTACTCCTCAATCTGGACTATAGCGTGCCCACATTAAACGTTGTTTCGAACTGCTCGAGATCGCTGTCACATGGTTTGTTGGCCGCGTTTGCAATACCAGCTGCGAGTAGATGACGAACGCGTTCATCGTCTGCAAGTGTCGCCGCCTCGGAGCCCCCCTTTCTCATTGTCGCGCGACAACGACAGCACGTGCGCACTTGCGACCAATCTGCCTAGGAGGCAGCGTTACTGGAACAACTCAGTTGGGAAACTACCATAGAACCTGCTTTGAAAAAGTGGCTTCGATCCGTACTCGAACCGAACTAATGGCGACCGAAACGCCGCCATTTGTCCCGCAGCGGCCACTCCGGGAACTGCGCACGTCAGCCCGTATTGGTTCAGGTCGGGTCGCGCAAGGGCTGGTGGCGCCATCTCGCAGCGCCATTACGCTGTAGCAATATAAATTAACTTTCATGTTTTGACTGATAGCTAAAGGGTGGCGCTGTTATCGTATATAGTTTGGTCTCGCTGGACGCGAGCGGTCCGGGATTCCAGAGTGAGTTTCCCAGCTGATTGATTTAGTAACGTTGCCAGCAGGTGTCCGTCATTCAATTGCAACGATCTCCATGGCTTGAGTTGCCCTATTTCTTAAATATAAGCCCTCTAATCTGAAGTCCATAATCGGGACGAACAACAAACAGCTTTTCGGAGACTCGTCAAACATACCCTGTTTGCAACTTCTCTCTCTCTCTATCTCATTATTTTTCTCTCTCTTTTTTTACGGGATCGGGTTATTATATTTTGTATCACCTTAAGTCCCGACGTAGCCGACGCTGCGAGCTAATGGGACCAATAATACAGCGTTGAAAGCGCATCATCCTGGCGTTCGGCGTCATGTTTCTGAGCATGTTCTGTCATTGCTGCTTATATCCCGTGCCAAGATGGTTCCTTGAATTGTATTCTACGCTTCACACGAAGCACGGTTGTGCCGGTGACTCGCTTTCGGTTCTTGACGCAACGCCGTCAAACGCACTCAAACGCAAGTGTCTGAACCGGCCTTTATGCAACGAGATTGTAAGTCGCGCAGTGGTAAACAAAAAGAAAAAAAAAAAGCCGTTTAGTGAGGGACTAAAAGCTTTCGCTTGGAGTCGTGAATACCCTTTCTGCTCGCGCGACAACCACCCTGGATGTGCGCGCGCCAACCCCGCTGCATCTGCGCGCGAGCAGAGCACGAGACGATACGAGCTGTTTCGGAACCTGGAGCCTGCCTCTTGTGAGCTACAACTATGGCGGCGTCCCGCATGTATGGAACGCGTAAGATCGGTCTATTCCAGCGCAGCGAACGCACCACGTGACTACACTCCCCGCGCGTCGCTGCATGGGCCCTTACCGAATGTCACATCACACTAACACAGCCCTGGATTGGCTTAGATTGTTCGTAGCGTCGGCTGCGGTCCACCGTAAGATGAAACAGAGTATAGCTGCATGGACATAGAATAACTATTTGATCAACTTGTACTGTGGAAGATTGTTCTCGGTTAATAACAAATCTGTCATCGTTTCTTTTTTTTTTTTTTTGAGCGTACAAAAGGCGGGGTTTATTGGTGAGACCAGGTCCTAACTATTTCTATTTTGTTCCGCAGGTGTATCAGTGGTACGTGCTCTTGAGCCGCTACGACGCGATGGCCCCTACACTGCAGCGTGTTGATACTCAGATCTCCAACGACACGTCCTCCAGTCAGGTGTTGACTACACTGGAACGTTCTTCCGGGCCACGAGGGAGAAATGTGAGAAGAGAGAACTGCTTACCTTCACTTTATTGTCTCGAAGATACAGTCGTCCGAGTAAACAGTCGGTGGTCTGTTTCACCTTACGTGGACCGCAGAGGAGGCTAGGAGTCAACGAAGCCAAGCCCTTACCGTGTGTCAAGCGGAGGGCCCAGCAATGCAGGGGGGGGGGGGGGGGGGGGGCATGATACGTTTAGTGCGCTCCATTAGCTGGTATGTCTCTTAGCCTCCCTTGCGGTCCATCGTAGGGTCAAACAAAGTATAGAGACATGAAGCTAAAAAGAACCACGAAGACAGAGTTTAATTTTTAAACGTGCACGCGACAATACAACCCCAATATTTTGTGTGCCCTCCGACGTATAATTAAACCCTTAAACGAAGTATCACCGAATACTTTACTCTAGGAATACATCTTACTCTGCGAAATTCTAATGGCTCGGCGCCGAGAGCTTTTGCGTAGATGGTGCGGCTGGACGTGCGCATGCTTGCGGTTTTCCGCAAGCATGCGCTGTAGAAACGGCCGTAGAAACGCCTGGAGACAGCAGAGACAGCTCTCTTGGCGAATGCAGCACGCGTCGGCGGCAGCACTTGCCCTCAGCGCAGCGCAATAGCGCGAATGCGTGGACCAGCGCGATGCGAATGCATTCTCCTGGATTGGAGGGGGGAAGGGGGTGGGGGGGGGGGTAAATCTTTCGGGGAGGATTTGGCGCGAAAGGCACGCTCTCTACTGCAAATGAACTGAGTAGAGTGTACGCATAACTGAAGTTGTTTCTTTTTCCCCCTTACCTCCACCGCTGCAGGAGCCTCCCAAGTATAGTAAGCCGATTCATCCAAGAGGTGGAATACCAGCTTCCACTGGGAGAGGAAGGTACTGATCGACTGACAAGTCACAGACATTCCACGGTGTTAGTGATGACTGTAATCCTTTTGCGCTGCCTCGGGAGTGCACGCGGTACTCTTCATCTACACCACCCAGACAACAACGGCATAGTGCTGGACTTTCTACATCATTTACTGAAGGTCATCGCGAGTGTGCAGATTGAACTCGAGTGCTCAGTCAGATTTCGGCTGGGCCCGGTGTTCTCATATTGAACACAAGTCTGGGCCAAACGGTGACACGTACAGCGCTCGTTTCCAACTGGCGCGTCGCACTGGGCACCGGTTGGTCACCAGTTACAGGTACTTAGGGCTCCCGTTTTAGGTCTCCAGTATAGGTGACCTATAAAATACGGCACAAGGCCTTGTACTCTAGAAGTTTATTGTTGTCTCATCCCACCCAGTTTCTCTTCACCAGAGACAGAACTTGGAGACACATATTTTTTTCAAGCCTACCCTCATCTTGCAAGGCGATGATTGAAAATTCACTGATACCCTACCCAGCATTTTCCAAGTGCAGGGAGAAACGCGCACCGTTAGGCAGATCTTTATGAGAAAAAACATGGCGTCCTCCACGTGACTTCGCTGCGATGCACCACGGTTTGCTGCGCCGCCAACTACCGCGACGTGCACCACGAGATCTTTAGCCCTTCTGCACAGTGCGCAAAACAAGGCAACCTCGCAACTCCTGTGCCCGTGCTCTAGTGTGCCTATACCTCCACTCAGCTTATGTCCAGACGCAGCCGATGCTACATGCGCGAGTATGGGACCCTGAACGGTGCTTGCACTGCACAAGCACGCGTGCTTGGCAGGGACGCAAAAAAGCAGCCCGGAGCTCGCTCTTGTTGCTTCTGCTACGCTCACACTTGAAGTAAAACGGACTACAGACATGCCTAGGATTTCGATCGGGATCGCGTGGTTTATGGGCAGGGCTTGCAATGCAAGCTGCGAGGAGGAGGCGAACCCGTCGAGCGTCTGCCAAGCGTCTTCAAGCTTTTCTCGCCTCTCCTCCCGTTACTTCCTTGTCACGCCACAACTCATGCCTTCGCACGGGCAATCATTCTGCGCAGTGGGTGCCCGCCATTAAATTTCAAAATCTGTTTGTGATCTGACTGACTCCGCCTCTTAAATAAAGGCTCTTCTCTGTTGCCTGCAGCGCCTCCTGTTGCCTAAAGTTACGGTGGCTCCAACCATGCGCTAACCGCCTCGCGAAATCAGTCTAGCGCGGAAAGCTCTGTAACGTTTCATTATCAAGTTTTTACCTAACGGTCATCCTCATAATTTATAAACTTTTTCTCGAAAACTTAAAGGAGCTGTGCAACGATATTCAGTTGGAATGTTTTTACCTTTACTCAAGCTTACTGGCACTAGTGGGAGTCAAGGATACTCGCACGCAACTCCGCTGGCCAAGAAACTCCTCTGTTGCGGTGTAATTTCAAGGACAAAAGCGATCATTTTCATTCAATCTCTCCTTTGCGAAATTTCATGACGTAACGTGGGTATCGCAGTACACCCATATGACGATATTTGAATGCTGTTCATAGATTGTACCCGAGCATTGCGTGGGCGCTCGATTTGGGCTCGTGATAATTACTAGCTCGAGAAGCATTCGGGTAGTGGCCCGTGTCCAATCGCTGCAACGACGACAATAGCCGAGCCATAACAATATCTGGAACTCAGCGCGTGCCCTGTGCTTTGCCAACCCCAGCGCGTGGCTATGATCTACATTGGTGGCATATAATCGGCTCCAGATCACGTGGCCGCTTGTTCTGGCTGCGAGTTGAGGGGGTGAACGCTGCTCGTTTCTCTTTAATTTTTTTCTGGGACTTCTATTGCGTGGGGTGAAAAAAGAACGTGTGTTTCATAGGTCATTAATGTCAGGGATCAGTTCTAAGCGGTATTTGCGCAAAGTACCAAAGTTGTTGCATTGCCCCTTTAAACAAAATGAGCACAGTAGCTATAAATTCTTTGGAATTTCTGGTCTTACGTATGTCTTTAACAAATATCCACACTCGTCCCAACCTTTTCTTGAAGACCGGAAATGGTTCATCAAAGAAAATTGATCACAAGAACATACCGATTTGGTACGTCAGCAAAAGTGTCCAATGAATGAGACTGTTTGATGGCAAAACGGTGAATTGGGCTGGATGGGTTTTCACCTCAAACTAAACGTAAAAAAAAGAAAAGAAACAACAACAAGGACAAAGAGAGGTATATATAGACAACACGCCTAGTCTGGCCTATATCTTGCATTGTCCTTTTTTTTTTTTTTTTTGGCGTTCAGTTCGAGATTTTTTTTGTCTTTAATTTTGTAGAGTTGTGTGCAATTTACTTTAACGCCTTGATTGTATTGTGGAACTAATCGGATAATAAAGCGATACAAAGGCCGATGGATGTTTTAGAACCTGCACTAGTTGCCATACTATGGCGCATCTAATCTGCTTTTAAAATAACTCAACGGCATAGGCCTAGACTACGGGAAGGGGGGCATCGGGGCTCTTTCTGGCTGCGAGTTGAGGGGGTAAGAAAAGTTAATTTTTCTCTAATTCTTTCTACGACTGCCATTGCTTAGATAAAAATAAAAAAATAAGCAACGTGTGTTTCATAGATCATAAATATCAAGGAATACTTATAAGCGGTATTTTTTTGAAGTAGAGAAATTTTTGCATCGCCCCTCAATATCTTTTTGGAAGAGCCGAGAAGTCTTCTTCCTGGTACATACCAGAAGACGCCACAAAACTCGCGAGCATAGAAGCGGCCGCAGTTACACGGCAGACAACCTGATTATGCGGCAGTTTGCTTCAATTTTATGTTTAGCTGAAGCAAAAGCCAAATACTGATATCGTGATTACGTCAATGTCATATTGCCGCCCGCAGAGCCGAGAAGGCAACGCTTGGTCACGGTCTTCTAGAAGATTCCCGGTCATTCTCGCAGCAGACGTAACTTTCCCTCTGCTTTGTTATTCTCGAAAGTGCCAGTTCATCCTCGCCCCGAGCGCGCGACGCTCGAACCTTCTTTGCCGAACCTTCGAGATAATGACGCACGGTAGATAAGCAGCTGCCCGCGACCTTGTCGAGTCAGTCCCAGTCTCGCTAGCGCTCTGTAGTGTCGCCGAATCGCCGCCCGCTTTTCTGCTGCCCCGACGCTCTTTCGTTACTTATTTTTGTTTGGCACAAGTTCGCCAATTAAACCTTTACTTTCAGTTCACTGTTCGCCTTCTCGTCGCCTTAATTCGTGACAATATTAACGTTTGTGTGTATCGCCTATCAGTTTTTCGCTGTCTTGCAAATATAATTAAAAGTAGTAATGAGAAAGTTTAAGAGTTTTGGGGCCAAATTTGAGGGTTATTAGATTTTTTCTTGGAAAATTGTTAAGTAACAATCTGATCTTCAAGTGACACTTTAGTTTAACACTGATAGATTTTCGAGATTTTTAAGAATAACTTGGGAACTTTTAAGAATTCTTGAGAATTTTTTTAAGAATGCACTAAATCATTTGAGGTATAATACAGTACGTTACTTCGCCACCTTATTTTTTTAATTCCAGTGATTTGCACATTGTTCCAGAACACACAAAAAAAAACTTCTTATATCAAGAGAAGTCATCATCAAACTGCAGATTTCATCGGCATCGCACATTGGGTTTCTTGGTGGTTCAGGTTTCTTGCCTACAATGCAGCATTCGCTGCGTTCAATTTACCTGCACTTACTGCACCAGCTGAACTCGGTAAAGACCGCCGTATTTAATTTCCGAGCGCAGCATATCTCAAAACACAACCGGAAGTACATTGTCCTACACTTTTCTCCACCGCTCTACACTTTTCTGCACCGGTACAGGCTGGCCTAGGTAAATCGAATGAGCACAATTTAACAACACGTCACTTTTCACAATAAAGCGTTCATTGACATCCCGTGGCTTCCAAAGATGTTGACCACTTCCCTAGTGAAAAAAGTCATTTGTATGAGAAATTTCTCGTGTCCAATAAACACATATGAATCATACAAGATATATAAGAACATATAAGAATCATATAAGAAATACATAAGATATATTAGAACCATAAAAGAAACGCATAAGAAACCTCTCAAAAGTTTCTTAATGGTACTTGTATGTTCTTATATATCTTATATAGTCCTTATATAGTTCTTATATGTTCTTATAGATCTTGTATGATCATATCTGTTTATTGGACACGAGAAATTTCTTATACAAATAAGAATTTTTTAATAGGGTTGATGGCACACTTGAAGCAACAGCGAGCTTGCAAAAAAAGACACAGATCAACTCAGAAAACATCCATCATATTCTTCTTTTAATGAGTCCTGTAACTTCTGGCAGAAAACAAAACACGTCACAATTAACGGCACCTAATACGTCAGCTTTGACGTCACATGTAAACAAGGGCACCTCTCTTCTTATGTCAGCAGTGGTCGCAGCCACGTCACCGGGGATTTTACAGCACCGCATTTAGATTCTCACATTCAAACGGCATATTTTTGCAGACGCGTTTCGATATTTTCGCGCGGAAAGGTTGCATGAATAAATAACTACATTTCAGCGTGCCGATGACTTTGTAGCACACCATCGCCGTTATTTTCAAAGTAGCACAGTGGATGGTACCCATGCGTGTCCCGGTTGAGTAATGTGGATTCAGAGTTGCAAACTTTGTGGCAACCCTGGATTCAGCTTGGCAACACTGGGGTTGCCGTTTTGTGGAAAATGGTGGGCGAGCTAGACCCCCCTGGGACCCAGAGTAACATTCACTCTGGAAACACTAAGTTCGAATTGGCAAACCTGGGGCACAGGATTTCAAACATTGCGGCAACTCTGGGATTAACCAGGCAACTCTGAGATTTACGGCTGTTTACAATGTGGAAATTAGGTTTGGAGCTCGGCCACCTTAGAACCCAGGGTTTCAAACTTTCTTGAACCCTTTGATCTAACTTGGTAGCCCTGGGAAACACGACTGCAAACATTGTGCTAACTGTACATTCAAATTGGCGATCCTTGGACCCAGCGTTGCCAATTTTGTGACAACTCGGGGTGGAACTCGGCCGCCATGAGGCTCAGGGTTGGAAGCATCTTGGCGACTCTGGGTTCAGCTTTACAATCCTGGGACACAAAGTTGTAAACATTGCGATAGCCCTGGGTTCCACTTGGGAGCCCTGGAATCCAGGGTTGCCAGGGATGTAGAATTTTGGGGTCAAACTCGGCGACCTGGGACCAGGCTGCGAACATTGTGACAACTCTGGGTGCAACTTGGCGACGCTGGCACCCAGGCTGTCAACTTCATGCCACTTCGGGTTCAGGCGACCTATTGTCTATACTTCGAAGCACATCAATACCCGTGTTTTGTTAACGTTTATTTGGCAATTCACAAGCGCGCACAGCACGAGCATTGTTTTGTCATCAACAGCAAGATGCGGATATCAGAGTCAAGTTTAAGCATTTCGATTATGGCGATCGTCTCGTCCTTTTCGTTCTCTTTTTGCAGTCAAGTTCTTGTTTTATCTTCCCCCAAAAAAAGTCCCCCTGTAATTCGCATACTTATCGTTCGTTCACCAGCGATCGTGTCGACGTAATGCTTTGCTCTAAATCTATGTTTCTATAATGTTTCAGTTCTACAAGAATCCTACAAAAACGTCCCGGACAACGTTGTATTCAAAATGATTTAGAAAAAGAAGTTTTTGTTTTCGAGAAGGCCGTACAACGGCACCGCTATACCAATAAAACACGAATCGCCGACGGCTCTATTCTGAAAAAATACATCGTAATCATTACCTCCAATTAAAAACACAAACGCCGTGATTCCGGAACTGCGCAGTGACTCAAAATGATTGTTTACCAGCGTGTTTCGCGGATGTCTATGGAGCGTGAAAATAAAATGCCCGAGATGACGTCTGAAATGCGACTCCCCCGTAAAGACGTACTGCGTCTACACATCAGGAGTGCATCTACACATCTGACACTGAAGAATGTTGAAGCATCCAAGAAAATTAAAAAAAAGTATGGTTTGTGGAAGAAACGACAGAATAAAAAAGATGGGAATAAAAACTAAAACAACAATTTAGGAAAACAAAATTGAAAGCAAAAATACAAAACTGTAGTGGAAGACAGCGGGAGCTAAAGCCACTGAATAAGCGACGACTGTTTGTCCTCCACTGTCTTGTGGGCGACGTCATTCTGTTGTCTAATGCAGAGCGGGCGCAGTTGATTTTAAGATGTTGACTTCACAAGCTTTAAATACGACATGTCAGGAAGATTAGGCGATATCATTTCTTTAGTCGCCGACAGTATTAACAATTCTGGAGGACGGAATAACGTCGTCTGCGATTTTAGATAAAGCTTCAGATTACTGGCAACAATCGTTTTCAGCAACAAGATGGCTCAACTTGGGGTTACTCTTGAGGAGGCTTCTGGGATTGCCTAAATATGGCGAAACTTACTCTGCTGGCTCTAAGTATTCTAGGAATTCCTAACTTGAGACGATATGCTGTCGAAGGTCCCTATTCAAAAAGCAATCAAAGATCGCAGTATACCGAGGTCCTCTCCCGCGATGGAAGGAGGAGGTTCCGAAACCTGGACCACTGTCAGTCAATAACAAGCGAAGGGTCCTCGCGTCTCTGACCAGTGAACCCGCGGAGGGATATTTCGAATGCGCTCGGCTCGTCGCCCGGACAGCTCGGACACCCAGAATACGCCAAGTTTTTTAGTCAGTCGTAATGCCGTAGCAGACAAAGTCAATCGCGCCATGACTCTCTTTAAACTGACGCTTCACGAGGAAGAGATGCTTCGACGTAGAGCCGACATAGGGTCCATCTCTTATGATGCGACATCGTTGCACGACGTCGTAAATTCGAGCGCAGAGAGTGCAGCAAATAGGCCACGTCAGCGGGCCGCGCCAACCGCGCCGCGAAGGAGCCAGTGCGCCCGAGGCATCAGACGCACCCGACAGCAGAATCCGGTGGAATCTGCGCGAGGAAGACCGATGATTCATCCCAGCGAGCGCGGGCTCAAGAGCAGACCAGCAGACTGCCTGGCACATAACTCCCTCCAGAAGGGGGGAAAAAAAGCATATTGCGCTGTTTTTGCAACGATTATTGCAGTATTGTATGCTCCCTCTCCGCGAAAAAATTTACATTTGTCTCATAGTCTTATTTGCTCTTATCATCTACAAACGCATTAATAACAGCGTTTACTATCTTCACAAAATGTCGCGTTTCCACTGGTCACTTGGTCACATGTCGTCCTGGCTGCCGGAACATGCTCTTCCCATCGCCTGAGATGACCTCGGTGTGCTACAACCTTTGATTGCTTTTTTAATAGGGAAATGTGCAGAGCATGGTTGTGATTCGGGAATTTCTAGGATGTTACAAGCTCGCAGAGTGAGCTATCGACATATTTAGGCGATATCAGAAATCTCCTCAGTGCCACCTTTAAAGGCCGATGAGCGGCCGGAAAGGAGGAAACTGTCCCTCAATTCCTCCTTTCCTTTTGAGAAAGAGTGAGACCCCCACTCTTCTCTGCGGGGAGTGGCTCAGAGACCCGCCCTGTGGGGAGAGGAGGAAAAAGAAGTGCGAGAGGGAAAGGAGAGATGGAAACTGGGAACCGGTTTTCTGCCCGGCAGAAGACGATTCTCTACGTCGGCCTTTAAGCCTAGCTTAGCGGCCCTAGAGGGAGCGGAAAGGGGGTACAGAAGGGAATGGCAGATAATGAGGGAGCGCACATGGATAGCAACAAGAAAGAAATGCATAAAGAAAAACAAATAACAAGAGACCAACAAAAAATCATGGAGCAGAACCAAACAGATGGGAGGGGGCTATGAGGCGTGTTGCTTAAATCTCTTTAATCGTGATTTAAATAGCCTGTTATGTCTATCAATGGCGAAAAAAAGGATATGCATGTCTCTACCCAGAAATGCAAATCTAACGAGCGATTAGAAGATATAGGCGAACGTGTGTAGTCTCGTTAAAAAATAAAACGAAATGTATCATGCGTGTTTTCTGAGGTTCAACTCGTTGAGAAATTCTAAATGGAACCTAACAGAGCACACGAGAAAAGCGATCCATGCGTTCCCGTCTGCTTTCTATAGGGAGTATTCACTGGCGGCCATAGCTGTGTGCGCGACTACTGAGCGCGTGTTGATGGCGAGCTTCCACAGTTCGTCTGCAACGTGCATTTCACACCATCGAAACTGGCGGTATTAGCTCCTTCTGAGTATGCGCTCTAAACAGCACCCACAAATATGACGCCCAGTGAATACTCCCTATTCGCAACTTTCAGCCGTGGTGTGAGAATCGCGCTCCCTAGCTCCTGGATGATAGTCTGCAAAATAAAGGTGCTTGCCTACACCTTCCTTATGTGAAAAAATACAGGCTCTAATACTCTTCGTATAAAGCAAAGCTAGAATTACTTACGCGTCGCAGACCCAGCCTAGTACTGCTGTTCTACGACGGTCATCCAGATGACAGCCATTTTGATAGGCGCCAGCGCGCCCCCTATAGGTCGTGAAAGTTGCGAATACTCTGTTTAACCTTACGATGGACAGCAGTGGACGCCTCCTTGAGCCACCCAGCCCATCCAGCGCTGGGAACGAATCAAGCGCAGCGCGCCTGGCTACGCCACTGCCAGAGGTTTAGGATAGGGCGTCCCAACACTTTGGGCCCCCCGAGTACGGTAAACGCGCAGTGCAAAGGCATTTTCCAAAAATCGAAAGAAATCTAGAGAATTTTTGGATAAAATTTGGGGAGAAAGTGGCCTCGGAGGTTGCCAGCACTGCGCGCGGAACCTCTGCGCCTGTGCAGGGCGGCGCTTTAAGTACCCTGAGAGCTGCTTGGCGTACCCAAAGCGTCAGAGTCCCCTCTTCTAAAACTCTCTTGGCTTCGAATAGAGTGCCTTCATACACACGCGCGCTTTTGCTTGAGTGGTGACATCTCAGCCATTTTCCCGCCCATTCTTTTTTTTTTTTTATGCATTTTGAAGTGCTCGCAAATTGGTGTCACTCAGCTCGAGCGCGTAGCTTTGGCCACGGCCGTACTGCAAGCGCGCGCTCTCTTTCAAGGAGAGCGCGCGCTTCCAGTCCGGGCGTGCTTTGGCTAATGCATAGACGCCATTTTACCGCCGAGGTCACGCACCGAGTGAGTCAGAGCGTCACGCGCTGGCACATTCAGGGCAACAATTGATTTTCTTCACCCTGAGGCAGTCAAACGTGTAGACACCCTAGCTTCGAATAAAGCCCTTTTCTGGATCAAAAGTAGCACAAGGTTCGTCGATGCACGAGGCGCGTGCAACGTGCAGCCCTTGGGAAGATCACGGCGGCAGAGCGCAGCCTTGAGCTAAATTTCAGACGCCATGAATTTCCCAGAATTGTCACGCGGCACGTGCCTCGAGCATGTCTCCAACAATAAATGACGCCACTTTTCCCAGGGTAGAGGGGCTTTAGCTTCGAACAGAGCCGTTTATACTGAGAGAGTTTGGCCTTCTTAAGGAGATTTCGACAGCCTGGCAACCACAGCAGCGTAGTCTGACAACCGGGGAATGACTGCTTCCGTCCGCCATTTTGGGGCCCAGGCTCATTGAAACTTTATGCGATTTCTCGGCAATAAAGACGACAAAGAAGTAACGCCATTTTGTGTTATCGTGAAATCCGCTCGTTCTGGAGGGCAACAAGCTCCGCCCATTGGCCGAACTCTCTCAGTATAAACGGCTCTGGCTTCGAAAGGCTCGTAGCGTCCCCTTCTGTCCATTGACTGACGGAATATCGCACGTGCACGCAATTCTGCGGCCCCGTGCGGTTGCGGCAACACATCATTCGATCAGATCCCAGCTGTTGCTGGGACTGCGATACTAGTTCGGTCCGTCGAATTCGCTTTTGTGTGGTTTTGTTTTGTGCATATATTGATTTTTTTCTCTCTCTCTCATCTCGCTGTATGCGTATTGCGTTTTCAATCCCATTCTTATCGACCCCCCTGTAAACCTATTGATTGTCACGGAATGCCGGGCTCGGTGCTGGCTCGCCCCGAAGCACGCATTGCTCCGTACAAAAAAACGACAAAAAAAAAACATAATAATAATAAAAAATAAAATAATGACCCATTCATCGTGATTGTCCCTGTATTGTAGTAAGAGGCCATTGACCTGGATGGAAGGGACCGGCACCAAATTGAGTTGCCCCTTGGAGTCAAACAAATGGGGCACTCCCGCATTTCAAGCGTGGCCATTTTTGTAACCAGGGGCGGTATGACGTTACGCAAACTTTTCCAAACTTTTTCTGGGGAGGCCGCCCTCGCGCAAAAGCCAAGCCCCAGCGTCTGCTCCGCTCAACCCACCGCGGAATCGACACTGCGTGACGTCACAAACGTGAGTTGGTTTATAGGGCACAAGATCTGTAAGATTGATTGTCTGTTTGCATCTCGTCATCCCTTCTCCAAGCTAATTCTAGGCTTAAGCGTCTGTGATGTTTTTGGTATATCGACTGCTTAGCTTCGCGGCTATAGACAATTGCAAGCATGGCGTCGCGACTGGTGTCCTATGTGTGCAAGCACGGGAAGTCTGCGCGCGAGCGTAGGCTTTGCAAGCTTGCATTTGCGCAGACTCGTCGGCACGAGCAGAGACATGGCGGCGGCCTGTCGACCTACTTGCAATCGCCTAATTTTGCAAAACACGAGGCTCCCAAAATTGAAGTCTGCTAGGGCAATATGATTGTCTGCGCGCGTAAAATAGAAATAGATTGGCGACATGTTGCCTCTTGGTAACATCGCCTTCTGCGATTACAAACTATGCTCCTATTTGAGTCTTAAGTCACTGGAGATAGATGAAGTATCGAACCTCCCTAGTTCCTACTCATCACCGCAAGATGGCACGAAGGTCGAACTGTCTCCATAGGATTCTGCTATGGTGTTTCATACTCCAAAGTTGTCAGCGCATGGCCAACGTTTATAAATGGAACTATTTCGAATGCTAGAAGAGGTGAACAAAGTGAGCCAAGGGTATACTAGAAATGAACGTCACACACTGATCAGCTGAAGAACTCGAGTATTGAGCTCTCGCGTTGCGCGCGCGTCAGTTAATTCACAGGTGAGCGTTCGCCTGGTGCAGACAGTGATTGGAGGTGTGTGTTTTAGGCCTTATGCGTTTTTCTGGACTCGAGATTGTACAATACGAATCTTCTCTGGCTTGCCTCCGCCTTTTGCATTACGGTTCTTATATTCTCGTCTCCGGCACACTCAAGGAAGGTCGATACTGCTGATTCATGCAGCACGCAGTGACAATGACTATACATCTTCCTCAAAGAATCCTATAGCGTCGTACTCCTTTAAACGCAGAATTGCGATTCTTTGCCTTCTACCGTTCATATTAATGTGTGAGATAACTGATCAGCCCTGATAGCAACCAAATCAGTCGACCTTTCTAAAGATGAGCTATGTGCATGCGCAAGTCCTCCTCATGCAGCGGCGAAACTTCGAACTAGAGTTGACGTCCGGAAAGGGAGTTGCGTTACCTTCCCCTGACACCAACCGCAGTTCAAGCTTTCGCCGCTCGGTGTCGTTTTTATGTGAAAATTTTAATTAGCGTCATTTGAGGAATGCGAGCGGCTATCTCAGAGGACTCCACGATTTGCTCCGTACACATGTTATGTTTGTGTGAGTTACTGTCCCATGCTGATACTACGAAAGGAATACTCTTAATCAGTCACACAATTCAGGATTCTTTAAGGTAATCATGTCGCAAAAGCGTCACAGGGGCACGTCATCGGTTATTGATTGTCGATAGGCGGTCTTGTGCCGCACCCAGGGCAGGTGATCAAGCTTTCATGAGGTATTGAAGGACGATGATAGTCGAAAGATTGTCTTTACGTTCAACAAGCTAAATGCAGTAATACTCTCGAGTGCGTGAGTGTATAAGGTAAGCTCAACGCCATGGTATGATTGTCATCGAGGGCTTGTAAAAGGCGCCGAGTCATTGTGCGAGCTAGCTGTACAAACAAAAAGACAGAGCACTTCGCTGAGAATGTTCACAAATGAGACTAAAACAAAATTGTCACACTTGAATAATGTTGACTCGCGGCTAAGGAGTAAACAATGACTTCTGTGTCAAGGACAGCACAACAACCACAAAACTGAACAGGGTATACACACATGGTAAATGCGTTTCGAGAGCGGGGTATCCTATATACACTGAACAGTCTGACAGGACCGACACACTCTAAACGAACGTGATATAAATAGGCAATGATTGTCATTAAAGTTGTACGCTGTGTGTGTATATATATATGCTCTATATATACATCTAGAAGAGAGAAAAAGAGTTACGTGATTGTCACTCTGTTACGCGAGCAAAGATTGATTGCACATGACGCTTACCACAGTGTGAAAGCAACAAGAGCTCTCGTGTCGATTCTGTTGCTCAGAACAAGCACTCAACAACAGGAGGAATGTCTCTCTTTTTGTAAAGTCGGTGTAAATATGATTGTCAACAGCGGCGTTCGTGGCGATCGTTGGTATACTCCCCGTCCCTGCGTGATGAGGGGGAAGTATACGTCACTTATTGTCCTATTCGGGGTGGAAGTTAGACCGGTGTCTTTGTTGGCGGGGTTGACAGGCGTCAAGGAGATGGGAAGGTTTTGTATCTGCATAACAGTAGTTATCCCTTGCGACAACCCACGTTATTGTTCGCAGTCTCATGTGTTAAACAGATTTTTCCTAAATTCTGCTCAGTGAAAAATCGAGACGTATTTACTAAGCTCCTAGATACGTTACTCGGCAGTATATGCCGTTTCAATTGCTTAGTCTCCTTGCTGGATGACTACAGTCTAGATGCAGTCATACTCAAGAACACAATGATACTGCCCGTCATCACAATTATGAATTAATAAATAAACTATCTAAACCTTCCGAAATATGTCCTGGCAAATAACGAGTTCCTTTTTAAATGGCTGGAAAATTAATTCCCACCACAGAGCCAACAAAGATGCCGTTCACATGGTCTGCTATGATACAGGGAAGAAAGGACGATCTGCTGGCCCTCGGTTGAGTTTTCGTTCTACGGGCTTAGCACAATGGAGACTACGACTACCTTTTTTCATAAGGCAAGCGCTTTGCTTAGTTATCTCCCAATACAGCACCGAGATCCTCAAATGAGGTTAGATTTCGAAACACCCAATGATAAAAAATTCACTAATTGAACTTAACTTGCATGTTTTTGGCCTTCTTAATGACAAGGTGCCAATGGTTTTCAAGAAAGTGAGAACTTTGGGGTGCGGTCATTTTCTGCCCCGTGCTTTTGACTCTCCGTCTGTTTCATCTATTTTCAAATACATTTGACTTCTGCAAATACATGTTTAGTTTGTGAAACTTATGAAGCAACAATAATCTGGTTTGTTATCTGCTGTCAATTATATACGCTAAAAATCTGCATATATGGGTGTTTTGTGGCTAACCGTATCATTTCCATCGTAGTTTTTGGCAGCAAAATAGACGTAAAGTAACCTCATTCACAATCACAAAATCTTGACTAGACCATTGTGACTTGGAACAGATTGTCATACTACGGCTAATTTATCTAACCTTGAATTCGTTCTCCGCGTACCTAGACAGAGACCTGGGTCACTCCTCGGGCCAGCCAAAGTCCTTCCCAACCATCTGGTAAAACTCACGATTGAAGGGCGCATAGAACTGTCTCAACCGACTGACCACAGAACCGGGCACGTCAGGATGCTTCCTGCCCTTGCTGTCGTTGAGACACTTGTCCACCGTGTCGTTCCGCACACAGTAGAAGCCTTTCGTCCTGTTAAAGTAAAACGAAGACTTGGGAATCTTGTGCGGAAGTCTCAGGAAGGTCTCGACGCGGCGCATCTCCTCGTAAGGTTCCTTGACTAGTCGATCGCCGTCGATGACGTGCATCTGCTGCCTTTGGAAGTGGGACAGCCACCGCCTGAAGTACACGGCGTACATGCTCGTCCTCACCGGTCTGTACTCGGTGTTCACCGAACCGTCCGGCAAGAGGACCACTTGCTCGAAGGGCAGCTGAGGTCTCGCCTTGTCCCTCAGCTGCCGGTTGGCCGCCAGCTGGGCATAGTCGGACACCAGGCGCACCACGGGGTCTCTGACGATGAGAAGGAGCAGAATGGACGCGTTCATGGCCCACACCCGTCCTGGAGCCGCTTCGGTGACGAAATAAGCAGGCGATTTTTCCACCGTCAGCTGATGTGGGAAGGAGTAAGGCATGCGGCGACGGTACCATTCTATCCCCATGGCGTACTTGGAATCGTCGTCGAAGAAATGCACTTCGTCCGGCGCCTTCCGGACTCCCGGATGGATGTTGAGGAACTCCAGGAGCGCCCGGGTACCGCACTTGCGAGCGCCGATGATGACGCACTGCGGTAGACGTCTTCGGGTCTTAGGAAAGCGGACGATTCTGGACGTCGACGGGGAGCCAGGAGACCGTGGCCGTGGTTCCTGGTGAGACTGAAGCCCCCGCTGCTGTGGTTGGTGGGGTTCTTGATGGGCCCCCACCGGCGGGCTCGGGGGAGGGGCCACGCCCGAGATGAAGAAGATGGACGTGGACGGCGGCTGCTGCTGGGTTAGGGTTAGCAGGTGCGCGGCCAGGTAGCAGGTGGCGCAGGCGACCGCCAGGCAGAGAGCCAGTAGCCGGGACCGGCTGGGTTGCAGGGACCAGGGGTCGGTGTGCATGCCCGCACTCTAGACTCGATCGCTGCGACGCCCCGCGACGGCGCAGCGTCCGCCCTCCACGAGCTCAGCCCATCTGCGAGTTGAGTAGACAAACTGTTAGACCATTTTCGTGATGACATATGATATACACGAGGGAAAAGCTTTGTGTTTTTAAAATAAACTACGCATCGCCCAACGCTCAGCCGTCGCCCAAATTTATGCCGCTATTGAAACTGGCATTCCAGTAGCGGCAAATGTGCTGCCCTGCTGAAATACCAAAGCTGGTTTCTACAGGAACCACCTTTGGTATTTCAGTAGGAAAAAAATATTACCAACTATTTGTATGGTGGCCAAACCGAACGCGAAGGCTGCTTCACGGAGTGTACAAGCAAACAAGGCGAAAAAAAATCGAAAGTACCAACAACGACGCACCATGCAAACGACTCTGAATTCAACGCATCCCCTAATGTAAATGGCTAGATCGACTCACCAACGACGCGAGTTGACATTATAAATCAAATGTGTAGCCCATACAGGGGCACTAGAAACGCCCGATTAATGCTGAGCCCCTGGCACGATGAGTCCACCGTGTGGTTTGATAATATTGACTGCAACGCACGAGGATAAACAGAGGCTGGGGCAGCTCAGGAGGATGTTGCGAATGAATTCTGGCGGCGACAAGACGGATCACGTGCAGAGAGGCAAGAATGAACCTTCAAGGATGTTCTGATGAGCGTCGCGGTCTCTCTTGTTGACTGCGTTCGAAGACTCCCTTTTTGCTCGATCTCTACTGCGACAGCCGTTATTGCAAGCCGAGGTTTCGCCGCACATCCAGGAGCACGTTTCGTGGTGTAGAGTCGTGACCCGCTACATTTTGCAGGAAAAACTTCTCGCCAAATTTAACTGGGCCAATCAGAATATCTAATCACGCTGGGACGTCACACTATCTCATGACGTGATGTCACGAGGCAATGTAATCCTTCACAACATGTAGCGGGGAATCTTATTGTCACGTGACACTGTGACATGACATGGTCACGTAATCACTTATGACGTCACGGTATCGCCTGACAATTCCGCCCCTCCCCCTTTTTCCTAAATTTAGCAAAATATTTCTCCAGTAACTTTAGCAGGGAAGCGCTTCGCGTGACATCATTGTGTCAGGTGACGTCAAGTCACGTGACGAGGCAATTTTTACGTCCCGTGAGGTCACGTGACATGATGTCCCGTGACGTCACACGTGCAGTACGCCTCGGCTGTCCACCGCATTTCAATGCGAAAAATCGCCAAGGAAGCGGCAATTTCTTATTGCTTTTGATAGAGCACAAACACTTGTTTATCTTTTTGCATGTTTCTTACGTAAATGACTCGTCCCAAAGCTCACACCTTCTTTTTTTTTTTTTATGCGGCAAAAGGAAGAAACTCGGTCATATAAAACGACTGTGAGACAATATGTCTTTTGCCGTGCTAATCTTCATGCCTCAAAAAAAAAAAAAAAAAGATCATCCAGTTTTTGTAACGTCTAGACGCAAAACCGCGAAAAAACACAAAACTTTATTCCCCGGAAAGAAAAGCAAAAAGAAAGAAATCTGTCGGTAGCACGATCATTCTTCCTACTATCACTTTAACTTAACTAAACTTATCTCCATTCTCAGGGTAAACGCTAAAAGGTATGACTACAAGAGCATTTGGCGCTTTTACTATAATTGTGTACTTTATCATTCAAAACAATTAGATCGTTGACCGAAAATAAAGTGTGGCAGAGGAAAGCCGTGACCATACCTCAATTGGCCCTACGATTATGCGTCGTACGGTTGCGATACTACACCATACCCGAAGAAGATCGCCCACGACAGGAGAGTTCTTTATTTTTTTTTTACTTTTTTGTCGCAGAATTCTGTAGGTACAGTCATAAGCATAAAAGAAAACGAAAAAAAAAACAACTTCACCAAAAATGTTGATGAAAGCCTAGAGATATCGCTGGCATTCCAATGATTCCAGTCTATTCTAGGGTAAATGATAATGGAAAAGAAAGGAATTGTGTAGCTGCGAGTATTTATTTGGTCAATGCGACATCCCGCACGCATATTTTTTTTTTTTTTTTTACAGCGGAGCTGTTAAGGGCTGATTTTCCAGGATGGTGTCCCCCGCAAAGAAATGAAGACACCAGACTCGGGACACCTACCGCCATCTATGAGCGACGGCGGCAAGTCACGTATCTGGTTGCAGCCGTCGTTCATAGATGGCGGCAGCTTTTCCACTCTGGCTTGCCGTCTTGCGGCCGGCCATTACTTTCCATTGTACAGCTCCGCTGATCTTCCTTTTTCACCGAAGAAAAAAAAAAAAAATATATATATATATATATATATATATATATATATATATATATATATATATTACAGTGATAGCTGTTAGCGGTGCGTTTTCCGGTTTTTCGACAGTGTGAGCGTAAACGCCGTCAGTTTCCCCACTAAATTTTGCGAAAAAGTTGGCGTCACGTAGCCTACGCGATAATTCAATTTCCCCGCTAAATTTGGCGGGAAAACACATCACGACCTTAAAATAATTTATTCGTTAACGACCTGTCAACGCTAAATCACCGCAACGTCATTTCAAGAGGGTCTTTTAGCCAACCGTTACTGCATTCTCCGTATCGCAGCACCGAAGTCTTTAAAGCATGCTTTTGAGCGCGCCGGGTGATACCATGACCGCGGAACGTGGGCTTAAAAGCTCATGCCCCGCGGTCAAAGGTTCTGGTAGTGCGGTAGGCGGTAACGGTTTCCTAAAAGTCCCCTATAAGGAGTATTCACTGGGCGCCATATTTGTGGGTGCTCTCTAGAGCGCACGCTCAGAACGAGCCCCGGTTAATAGGCTGCTAAGACCGGCCATTTTGACGGTGTGGAATGCACGTTGCAAAAGAACTGTGGAAGCTCGCCATCAGCACGCGCTCAGCAGTCGCGCACACAACTATGCCCACCAGTGTATACTTCCTATAGAGAGTTTTAGTCGATAGTTTGCAGAGACCCGCTGCCGCTACGGGAGCGCGCTTCAGAACACGTGTCGAAGTGGAAGCGCGAGCTCTTGCTACAAATAGCGTGGCCTGAAAACACGATCTATTAAACCTCACTACTAGGGAGTTTTAGGGAACCATTTTCCCTAGTCTTCCGGTACGAACTGCGCCTATGGGAGTCTCCTGTGGTAGCGCATGCGCAGTGAGTACCGGAGTTCCCTTCGTACCGTATCGGATGCGCGAAAACGGTTCCCTAAAACTCCTTAATATTGGGTGTTGTGTGTATGTTTAAGCAGCCTAGAACTTGGTCTGCCTCACAGGGGCGACGAGTCTCCCAGCTGTAGATGAGCAGTTAAGCCAGTGCAGTACAACCGCTAGCCTGGGGTCTTTAACGTGCACCACGCAGTAGTGATACACGACCGCACGCACGTACGATGCTCATCCAGATCGAAACGGGCAGGGGTGGGGATTGAGCCCAGGATCCCTGGGTTCTGCAGCGCGAGCTTTCGCTCCACGTGCTCCGAGCTGGTGTGCGCTAGACCACTCGGCCACCGATCCCCCACTCCTTAATATCAGATCACCGTTTGACGCACGATCGGTCCGAAGCCAATCGATCGTCATCGTCATATCTTCGAACAAGCAGCACAGCTCTCCCTGTCTTAACGCATAGCATCCTGTGATCGTCGCGCAACGTGTTTTTTTTTTTTTTTTCTATAAATTTCTTTTTTTATACATTTTTCCTCTTTAGCTTCTTTTTTTCACACGTTTGCCAGGTAACGCGTATACTACGTATACCACGAACAACCCTCTTTCTCGTGCGGTGGTGGGCATTTCGTCCTTGGTCTTTCACCAAGTGCCTTCCTGACACTTTCCCTCGCCGATGTTTCCATATTGAACGAGACAAAAAGTAGCCGGTGGCGGTATCCAGGGTCGTTAAAGACATAATCCAAAATACTAACTGTGAAAACTAGGGTTCCGGAACAGCCGACCACCGCGGCCGCATGAATCTCTTGTCCTTTGGACGCGTAGACCACAGCGGGGGGTTCAATTTATTTGTAATGGACACTAAATCTTTGTTGAGTGTACCTTCCAGGTCTCTCGATGCTCTATTTATTTGTTTCTTGTCTTACTGGCTGAACCGTTTTATTATTTATTTTGCTTGAGCCCAACCAGCCCGCAAAATGAAACTAAAGGCTGTTTCGTACATTCGCGTTCGAGTGCGTTGAGGTTGTGACCGAAACAATCACTTTTTAAGCCGCTTACGACCCCCGTCCCTGCTACTGCGCTGCCTGTCGTATAAGCACTTGTAAGAGGCTTAAAGACTCAGGGTGTCGGAGTCGGCCTCAAGTGTGTGAATCAGCCTCGACTAGAGTGCCTTCATGTGCGCTTCGCATAGAGTGATGCCAACTGCCTGTTTCCCTTTCGCACACCCTCTTCCACCGCCATTTTGTTCCTCTCATTGTTTCCCCGTGCGCCGAAAAGTGGCCTTTGTGTCCATCGGTAATCCCGTCCGAGGGGGAATATGCTAATCCTCCCTCCGTGGGTTCCACAGCGCTGCTCCGAACTTCTGAGATAAGGTGCTTGTTTCCGGGAGGGTTATAAGCCCCACGGATTATCCCCGAGGAACAAAATGGCTGCTGGTTTGTCGGCGAGTGGTATTACAAAGGGTGGCATCACCCTAGCAAAGCGCACATCGAGGCTCCCTAGCCTCGACCATGTTAGTTTTAGAACAACGCAGTGCGACGCTCCCAAGCTGCCTGGGGGCGTCGGGACCCCATATTCCTTTATAATTCTCTATTATCTCCGCGTTTCTTGTAAAGAAAATAAATGAAATAAACAACGGTTAGAACACTGTTCTCGAACAGGGAGAACATCCCTGGTGACAAGTTAAGAACGCAGTAGATGTTCCTCCTCCAGAGCAAGCTTTCTTTGATAGTACTCGGTCTCACGCACAGTTCAAGTCCCGGCGGAATAAAACGCGTGCGTGCTGGAGGCAGAGCTTGGAAATAGATTCAACCGTCGCGCCGCCTAACGGCTAAGATGAGAACTAAACCCGTGGGGACGACGACGGGAATTATTTCCTTGGTGTTTTTCGGGCGCGGCGCTTGCTCGGCACGCATGCGGCACTCTAATGTCGCGCATGTGGCACTATAATGTCGCACATGCGGCACTATAATGTCGCACATGTGTCCAACGCTTTGGCGAGGAAAATCACAATCCAATCCACAGGCCTTTTGTCCGGTAATCACCAGACTTGTGCGGTACTGATAACAAAAATAATCAAGTTACTTATACTCGAGTCACTGTTGGTATAATTTCATAATTTCCGAATTACGAAATTCGAAGAAGTAATTGTAACAGTAATTTAATTGCTTTTGAATGTACTAAAATTACTTGTAACTGCTACTTTTTCTTTCCCCCGTTTCTATAATGGTGTGCTTTGTTCGTACAAGTTTACTACCAAGGAATCCTCAGACCAAATCTCTGATAGCAGATTTTTTGGATGAAGAAGATAAGTAGTTCATAATTCGGCCAATATAATCCAGTAATGGACAGTACGAAAAGACAGGTTTTCAAACCGGCAGAAAACTGTCGTATTGAAAATCTGAAATAATCTGAGAAGGGCTGATTTTTTTCTTATCTTTTTAGCAACTGTAAATTACGTCTTCATCTAAATAATCGAGTAACCTAATTTAATATTTTTAAGCAACAGTAACTGTAATTAGTTACTTTTTTTTTCAAACGACACGTGTACGAGGCTGGTAATTATCACCGAGCTCTGGGAAAAACGAGCTGGAAAAAGCGCACCCTACAATTCGGTCTCCCCTCGCCGCTGACTGGATGAAAACGACCAAGCGCCTTCTTCGAATGTCCACCTTTCAGCGTGCGCTCACTGCCTTCTGCCGTGCTTTGGCAGTCCGCGTACGCTCGAAGCTCGCGAGACGCCAATGCCTTGTCAAAGGAACTCGCGCTGAGGCAACACAGAAGGCCTCCGCACGCGTTATCACAGTCAGATCAATCGAGGCGTGAGATTGGGCGCGAGTGCTGCGTCAGTGTTCGGCTGGGGCTCGTGTGCAATCAGCGCGTCGAAGGTTGGGCTCGGGCCCAAGAGCCGAGTTAGCGCGATCCGACGACTCTGATGACGTTTCATAGAGGGAGAGGAGACCCATGCGGAGGCCTTCTGTCAAGGTGGTGTTGGCTAGGGGTGGGACAACTGACAGGCCTTCCTGCCGTTCTCGCCCTTGACTATAAGAAGAAACGGGAGAGTTCGTTGTGTTGGGTAAACACCTTGTGTTGGGTATAAATACCGAGATTTGGGAAAGACAAGCTGGGCAAAGCGCCCCCCCCCCCCCCCCCCTTATATATTTCGATTTCCTCGCCCGTAGGAGAAGCAAAGCGGATGCAATCTTCGCCCGATAACCAGAAGCGAAAGCACACGACCCTCCCAATAAGACCAGCTTTTATTGCTTGTGTGTGCATTTTTTTTTTTTTTCGTGACTTGACCTCTTTGTTGCCAACCGTTCGAAACTAAGACCACTCAGTTTCGATGATGGCATTTTTAATTGGAGTAATAAACGAGTGAATACCACGATCAATATATGCCTGGCGTCTGACTTGTCCTCACATAAAGCGTACCACACTACGCTTAAAAAAAAAACGCGGTTGCGTTATGATGTAACGCTGCTAAGTGGAACTCTCGATGTCTAAGCTGCACGAGGAGAAACATACAAAACATAGTAGTAGTTCCTTTTATCCATCGGCACAGCATCCTAAATCGACCCTGACAAAACGACCATCAGGGCAAATGCGCGGATATCCGCGCTGTAGACCAAATTCCCCATTACAACCGCTCTTTCGAACCCGGGATCTGATACGCGATGTTCGAAGCCAATGTATTATACCCACTTTACAACGGTCGGTCGTGTCCCGGGGGCCTTTAACGTCCAAAGATCAAACTTTGCTCGCCCTAACAACCTTTTTTTTATGTTTCGAATGCCTGTGTGTGTGTGTTTGCGTGTATGAGAGAGAGAGAGAGAGTTTGCCAAGTACCCCAAGCCCCGCCTTGCCCACTCTGCAAATGACACCGATGTTGCAATGTTAGGATGTGGGCGGGAAAGAGGAAGGTCGAGTGAGTGCAGCTCGCTTGTGAAATGCTTTTCGCAATCTCGAAATGAAAAGAAAACAAAAAAAAAAAAAACGAAGTATTAGAACGAAATGAAAACTTCGATCGGAAGTTAGAAACCTCGTTGAAATCGCTCCCTCTTCTTCTCTAACGACCCTGATACGACTAATGCCGCTTGCGCACGAAGGAATGACCGTCCGCGCGCGTCTGTGTACCATAGACGCGGATCTAGGGTGCCTCGTAGTAGATTCCACGCAACTAGAAAGAAAACCAGAGATGCAACGTAGACAGGGTCGTGCGCAAAAGCCCTTGGCGCACATCAAAGAAATCGCGGCTGTTGCGACAGGTAAGAAAGACCCCAGGATCCAGCTCCCGAGTGCATGTTCGCAAGCAAAGGGAAAGGACAGGCGCGATATGGTACGACGATGATACGCGGAGAAAAAATACGAGAGGAGCAAACACAAGTGTGCGCATGTTCCTCTCAGTGTACTCAGACTTGAGTTTTCTTCTTTTTTTGCGTTTTCTTTTTACTTTGTTTTGCGTCTTCGTTGCAGATGAGGTCTCAAAGACGCCGGTTCTAAAAGATGTGAGCGTTTCCTTGGACGCGTTTTATATATTGCACTTTTTTTCTTTTCCCCTACAACTTCTAATAACTGCCTTCATTTTCATTATACTTCCTTCATTTCCACAATGCTCTCATATTTTTTTTTTTATTGTTTCCCTCTTTGGGTATCACGTCTACCTCCAATTCACATTTTTTGTCTCTTGTTCTGACCCTGCATCTCCCCGGTATTTGTCTAGCCGTCTACCATTTCTGCTTTTCTCTCTCATCATGTATCTAGCATTGGGTGTCCAGCTATCCTTATCTTTCTTTTAGCCTCTGTGTCTCCACAAGATCGATAGATATATCAGATTCCTTTTGTTGGCTTTTATTTCTTCCCTGTTCTTTCTCTGTCGCTCTATCGCTATCTATCGGGTATCTCAAGTAGGGGGCACGATCTTTAAATCGGCCGCGAAATTCGGTTTTTTAACCTATCACACTACGATTTCGTGAAACGTTGCCCACAGGTGGTGCATTTTTTCTGTAAAATTTGCAAAAAGCGAACTCACTTGAGTTAAAAGTAAAAAAAAGAAAGAAAAAGGCTTAATTCATATGGAAAAGCAGCGAAGCCACCGGTTTCTAACAATAGGGCACCCTATTGATTGAAGACCGGTGGTTTCGCTCAGTTCCCATAGGAGTTAAGCCTTTTTATTTTTCTACGTTTTCCTCGGGTGAATTCGCTCTTTGCAAATTTTATAGAAAAAAATGCACCACCTTGGGGCAACGCTGCACAAAATCGTAGCACGATAGGCTGAGAAAGCGAATTTTGCGGTCGATTTAAAGAGCCTGCCCCCTACTTGAGACACTCGGTATATGTACAAGATATATGCCCATCCCTTTTATTGTGCCCTCACATTAAATCTCTAGCCTTTTGTATTGCCACGATTATGTATCCACCGATTGTCTCGATCCAACTTGCATGCTATCTCTGTCTTCCACTTTCGCCTCATCTCTCTCTAAATGTCTATATTTCTACCCTCCGATTATGTTTCTATTTTACACCACAAAAACGCGTCATCTCTATCTTTTACCATTCTATCCCGCTCTTTCTTTTCCTGCAATATTCGCATTCTCTAGCTTTTTTTGTTTCTCCTTTTGTTTCTTTTTCTATCTACCTTTCGATATATATATATATATATATATATATATATATATATATATATATATATACAGGGATGGGCAAAATACATGCAAATATGTATCGAAATACAAATACAAAATACTTCGTCAAAAATATATTTAATTACAAATCTAATTACATCTCCAAAAAAGCATTTAATTACAAGATACAAATACAACCAAATATATTTGATCTCCTCCAAATACTTTTCCAAATACATTCCTTAAAATTTGCGTCAGCGACTTCAGGGCACCTGCAACGGGTTTCTGGGTATCTCATTTTAATTTCGCATCGCACACTCAGGAGTTAGTATGCGAGGCTTTAGTAACGTAATAGAAATTTAATCACAAAACAATGTAATCAGCTTGGACGTAATAGGTTAAAGAAGTACAGAGATTCAAAAAGTGTTTTTTTTTGGTCGATTACATTTTGGTATAGACCAACAAGAAACCGAGACGACCAAGACGCGCAGCACTAGCTAGAGAATTTTTTATTGTTGCAACTCGCACCAGGTATGAAAATCTGTACGACCCGCGCATATAGAATGTTCCAGGCAGAAATATGGATGGAAATCAGGCTGGAAAGCATCACAAGTTGTCACAGGCACTTATTTAGCCAGTCTGCCTGTGAACGTCAATTTCGTCACAATTCTTCACCTTGACTATAGTAAGTTACAGGTTAAGAAGGTAGCGGCAAATGCCCCTCAAAGGGAATCAGATATCCCTCCGCCACCTTTGCATCCAATAGCGTCCCACCGTTTCCGTGACGTCGCGGACAACGCGCGAGGGGGGTCTTGCCTTTCTGTACATATTTGCTTTATCTTTCGACTTTGACTTAGCATTGTGGAAGCCACGAGAGAGAGATTAGAGTTCTCCCCCACCGACGGAAACAAATACGACTTTCGGGGATTAGCTTCCCCCCCGAGGGATACAAAGGCTGCTTTCAGGGGCTCGGTTCCCTCTCCGATGAATACAAAGGTCGCTTTCTTAAAAAGTGGGATCGGAGACAAGTGGGAATCCATTGAAGCGGAACAAGGAGCGTTTCAAGTGAACTCTTCTTTCGACTGCGGAGAGATTTGAAACGGGCGCATCACACTTGTGGGAGGAGCTTCTCCTACCTTCTTGACTTGTAACCGACTATAGCACCGTAATCAGAGTCACTATAAACGCTTGTGCTTGACTGAGAGACACTGCATTCGGTGCAGGACGTAGCTTTCTTCCTGCTCTGGACAGTAACAATAAATTTGAGGGATGTATTTTCGCCCACAAAATTGTATCTAATTACAATTGTATTTGAAATACCCACGTTTTAGTATTTAAATACACACGTCAAATACATCACCCAATTTGTAATTAAATACAAATACAAAATACACAAAGTATTTGAAATACGTATTTCAAATACTTGTATTTAAAATACTGCCCATCCCTGTATATATATATATATATATATATATATATATATATATATATATATATATATATATATATATATATATATATATATATATATATATATATATATATATATATATATATATATATATACAGGGTGTTTTTTTTTTTTCTTACACATTTGTTTAAAAAAAAACGTGAAAGCTACACTAATGCGGTTTGTGCAGGTGGGTTATACGGCCAGGCGGACATTATGTGAGTGTCTAATCTTCGCGATAAGTGGGCTAATTAATTAAAACTCGTTAATTAACTTTTTAATTAGTGAAAATGGACATATGGTTTCAATTAGAAACTTGCTGAGCATCATTGAAAACCCCTAAATCAACTATTTTTAGCAGGATATAACGCCGGAAGGATTTTACGGCATTCTGTAAAAACGCTCCATTTGGACGCGTTTCTAGATTTCGGTTTCTTATCGGAGCGCATCTTTGCGCCCGCATTGCTGCTCTCCGGTGGTCGCGGCGCGAAGCCACCTCCTCGCCTCCCTCGTAGAATGGAGGGAAGTAGGGCGCACGTGTGTTGCGCGTCTCAGCCACTGGGGAGCAGGACCGCGGGCGCGGTGATGCGCTACGATAAGAAACCGAAACCTAAAAACGCCTCCAAATGAAACACTTTTACAGAACACCGTAAAATCCTTCCCCGGCGTTATATCCTTCCAAATGTGGTTGATTTAGTGGTTTTCGATGATGCTCTACAAGTTTCTAATTGAAACCATATGTCTATTTCCACTAATTAAAAAGTTAATTAACGAATTTTAATTAATTAGCCGACGTATCGCAAAGATTAGCCACCCACATAATGTCCGCCTGGCCGTATAACCCACCTGCACAAACCGCATAAGTGTAGCTTTCACGATATTTTTTAAACAAATGTGTAAGAATAAAAAAAAACACTGTGTATATATATATATATATATATATATATAAACTTCCTGACCTATCTACAAACTATATTTGATTTAATTTATATATCAATCACAAAATGTAATATATATTATTTGTATATATATATATATATATATATATATATATATATATATATATATATATATATATATACATGTGTGTCTACACTGTCTATTGTTTCAAATCTGTACATCCCTCATTCAGAACAGTCTATCTGATTTATCTACCTATCTACACCACATAGTGTTTCTAACAAAATATATCAATCGATCTATCTTAATTACCTACCTAGAGTGTCTGTCTAGTTCCTCTGTTCATCTAGCAATTCGTAATTTTTATTAATTTATCTATTATATCTAGTCTACCTAATCTACTTCTTCGTCTATCCGTCAATTTAATCTATTTATCTAGTCTATAGATGTAGTCTATCTATTTATTAAATAAATAAAAACCTGCTGTGTTGGTAATGTTAATTTAAAAAAATATTTATCGATCGAATATATTTGTTAATCTAGTGTGTCTATCTAATCTATATATTTCGATAGGTCGATCTAATCAATTTATTTATCTAGTATATATGTACATCTATTCTATTTACTTATCCATCAATTTATCTACTTTATTTGCCTGGTGTAGCTATCAATATATCTAATTTATCTATCTATTGTATAAATCTTGTTATCACTCGATCCAATATGTGCATCTATCTAATCAGTATTGCTATCTGTCAGTTGACCTATTTTATTTGTCTTTCTATTGTGTTTATTTGATCTCTCTACATATATCTATCAATGATTAATTTTATTTGTCAATCAAGTGTATCTATAGATATTGATATATTTTATTTCTAGTGCATTAATCTCATCTATTTTTATCAGTTGATCCAATCTGTGTATTTATCTAATATATCTTTCGTCAATCAATCGATTCCTAAAGATACATGTCTCTCCTATCTGTTCCATAGCTTCAGTCAAATGACGCCTGTCTCCGAGTTAGCACCCCAACGTTCTTAACGCACGCTTGCTTTCTGGTAAATTTAATAAACGCGCCCACGGTTCTTCTGGCGGAACAATGCCCGAACGTCTTTCCTCGGCCCCAGTTCAGTCAGCTCATTCCTTTCCACACTTTCTTTGAGAGCCTTCCTCGTTCACTTACGCAAGTTTCTTTAGGCGGGAATGTTTGCGTTGGTTCTCGTCTCACGTCAACCCAACCCTACCTGGAAGTTTGAAGAGGGTGTTGAAAGGGGACGGCGTTATGCGAAAGAAAGAAAGCCTTCGTTACACGGCTTTGTGTTGCGAAAGAGTAACAACTCACTGCACTCTTCTACAGACTGGCTATACTGGAAGGCGGAGTCTTCCATTGTGGAAGGCACGCGCGCGAACACATGAGAAATCTCGGAGGTTATACCAAAAGCAGCTGAGGGAGAGGAGGTAGGAACGGTCGGGATGTTAGGAACTTTTTAGCAGTAGTGCTGCTTAGCTCGAGAGTAGACTTCTTGAAAAGCCTGCAGCGTCGTTCGGTACGCCGAGAGGAATGCTGGGAACTCTATGTACAGAAACGGTTGTAGCAGACGACAGAGGCGACGGAGGAAACGCGGGCGAGCACACGAGAGCAACTGCACTACCCTCTCTCTCTCTCACTTTCTTTAGCTTCACGCGGTAAATGCTGCAGGGGCAAGTAGGAACATATACAGGACCTCGCACGGTGTTTTGGGATTTCTTTTTTTCAAAAGGTATATGTATTATGTTTTCTTCTTGCGTGCACGAGTATCGGTGTCGGAGAGGTGATGAGAGTAAGTGAGAAAGGAAGCAAATGGGAGGGTAGTAGATTACTTCTTTTCTTCCGGGCCGAACGTACGCAATGACAGGCCCTTAACCACCGCTTCGCGCCGGTGCGACGGCAACTGACAGCTCGCCGTGGGCGATCGACCAACCCTCTAGTCCTGACACCGTGGGAAGCCCGCAAGCTGCCCTTCCTTTTTTCTAACATTTACGCGGTCGTGTATTTTTTTTCCTCCCTTTTTATTTTTTATTTGCTTCGTACGTATCGAATTTAGTACAGGGTTCGGTAAGAACCGACCCGCTCAAAAATAATAATAATTAAAAAAAAAATTCGACGAAAGGGCCGAACGAAGTGATATGTAAAATGATAGGGTGCGACCAGCGTCCCCTACGTCGCGTCGGCCATACCTTTCCGACCACAGGAAAAAAAATGAAATCTGATTTGTCTGCTTTACTACCGCCACTTTTCCGCTTTACTATCGTCACTGGCATGATGAGAACGACCGGGGCCGTGTTCCAAAATTTACTCAATCTTACTCCAGGGTAAGGGTTTTGCACCCTTGGCGTTCTAAAACCTACCCGCGTCCAGTGTTTTTCAATCTGTGCTGTCACGTGACACGATCCACCGGAGTAACTCAGATCCATTTGGGTAAGATTTGGAACACAGCCCGGGCGTCTCCTTCAGATGCCCGGCCTGTAGCCAATGCTACCATACTTGTTTTCACCTTAAGAAAAGAAAAAAGAAAAGGTTGTGCGCAGTGTTCATACGCCACGCCAAGTGGCTCGTACAAGATGTGGTTGTCGAAGGAAGAAGCGATGCTTCTAGAGTTCGAAACGTGTATACGTATTGATAAGCTAACATATTTCTAGTCTAGAATGCATATCTTATATGTCCCCATATGGGCCTCCTGCGCTAAAGGTTTGAGCAAACTGTGGCGCCCTCATTTTGGGTGATACAAGCTCATCTTGGCTGTGTACCAAATCTCACCCAAACGGACCCGACCTACTCCGGCGGGTCGTTTCACGTGACAGCACAGATTGAAAAGTGCTGGACGCGGGTAGGTTTTAAAACGCCAAGGTACAAAACCCTTACCCTGGAGTAAGATCGAGTAAATTTTGGAACACCTGATTGGGCCTCGCACTATACTATAGCACCTTCACTGAGCTTTTCTTTTCGCGTGTGTGTGTGTGCTCAAGAACGAAAGAAAAATACCTTTCGACGTCCGAAATCGACCAGATTCCACGCCACAAGACAACCGAAAGGGCCAGATCCATGCCAACACCACTAGCACGCGACTCTTACGTCTGGGTGGTGACATCAGAACATCTACCTATGTACCTACGCTTTTTTCTTCTTCTTTTATTTTTTAATTTTATTTTCCTTCCTTTTTTGGAGCGCGTGGAATGGCGTCTCCTGGCTTACGCTCTCACCGCTCATTCACACTGAAAACGGATCCGCGTTCGCAATGCGGTTGCGAACGCGGTTGTATAAAGATCCAGTACAATTGCACGTGCACTCGATGACAAGTGCACGTGCAATTGTGCTGGATCTTTATACAACCGCGTTCGCAACCGCTTTGCGGACGCGGATCTGCGTCCAATGTGGATGAGCGTTTAGCGTCTCAGCTATGACCTGTGCTTCGACGGCGCGTTCGAAATTTGTAGCGTGAGCTCCACTGGCCGAGGTTGAGCAGTTTCGCGTGGCTCGCATAATGAGCCGTGCTCCGTGCTGCGCTTGCGCGAGGAGCTGTGGCGTCACACGGCGCACAGCTGGCGCGCCGGAGCCGCCGCCGCGCCCGCCTCGCCGGTCTGCGCATTCCAGAGGAGTGACGTCATAGCCGCGGCAGACGCACTGGCGCCGCCGCGTGCCCAGCTGTGCGCCTCCGTTGCGCAGTAGCCAAGTCTGACGCTGCACCGGAGCCGCTTGATAGCACCTCTCATTTTGTGCGCATAAGCTCACGCTACGTATATCCTTATCCTGGCATAGCCGAGCTGAGCCACCGCAATTTTTTTGTCGTGTCTTTGTATTTTCTTCGTGATGGCGCGTTCCGCATCAGAGCAAAAGGCATGCTTCTACATATATCGGCGGCCGCTTCTTGTGGCGATCTGCCAGGCTTTGTCAGTTTATAGGAGGCTAGGTTGTTGGGTATAGACCGATAGGGTGCCTTTATGCGCGTTTTGTTTAGGGTGATGACGTCTAGTCATTTTGTTTCTAACGCTTTTTTTGTGTGTGCTGGAGCACGTGAAAGAGCGTCTCCCGGCACGCTCTTTTGGCGTTGACTGTGCTTATGTGGCATTTTTGTTTTCGGCGATTTTTTATGTTTTCTCTAGGGGCGCTCGCTGTCGGCGTCGGGTACTACAAAGCAATGTTACTGGAGCAAGCTCAGTTTCACAGCTCCGCCTGCGACGTGGGCTCGGTGGCGGTCACGAGAACTAGCAGCACTGCAGTCGATGCTTACTTCCGGACTGTCTAGCCCGCGAAGCTTCAATAGCAATACTTGAGCTTGGGCGAGTTGGCAATTCATACTAACACTTCACAGCGCAAGGGAACAGACGCACACAAAAATAAATTTCAAACAAAAGAACCCTCACAATGCGCTGACTGATCTCTACGTGTGGTGCATTACACTTAATCTTCATCTTTTTTTGCTATTATACACATGGAAGTAAAAAAATAAAAAAAAAGGAAGCTCTTAACGCGGTGGTAGTAGACGACGCGCGAGACAGGGAAGCGAAATCCGACTGCAGCGCCGCTAGTTCTCGTGACCGCCACTTGGGCCACTCGCCTCTGCATGCGAGAATAGGGAGCTGACAAACTGAGCTTGCTCCAGTAACGTTGCTACAAAGGCTGGAACAGAAGGGCATGGAGGCACTCTAGGTAGACCTAAGGCTAGCCGCCTTTGCTCCAACTGCACTCGCCGAGCGCGTTCGCCTGCCAGAGCCAAACACCGGTGTTCCGCGTTCTATTGCGTTCGACGAGTGCAGTGCACACAAATGTTGCCTTCGTTTCCACTGCACTCGTCGAACACTTTTGAATGCCACCTAAAACATCATGAAAGTAACTTCATCATTAGAAAAAGATTGTTAACCAGAGTTCGTTTCTTTCTAAAATGGTTTCGATAACAGTTTTTGGCGTTTCGTGTGAAGCACCTTTACGAACAGAGTTTCAGATATAAAAATCACAACTGTAAATCTTATTCTGCATGTAAAAAAAAATATCGATATCTTTTTCTTTGGGAGTGGAGGTTCATGACCCTCGCCACAACCCCAACCAATTGAATAATGAAAACGCAAACATAAAGCAAAGAAGGTTGGAGGAGGCGAACAACGCCCAAAGAATATTTTGCGAAATCTCGGCCCTAGTTTTGAGCACGCCAGCCAAACTCATTGTTCAATCGCCACCATATATTTCTTACTTACAAAGAATGCCCGGATGTCAGAGAACGGAAACAAATGACGTACATAATAACCGGCACAGAGGGGTTATATTCACTTATAATACGTTCTCGGTTGTGAACCTAAGATATACTGCCGTAAAAAAAAAGATATTTCGGGATATAGTCACATCCCGCTTATTACGGAACAAGTGTTGCGACGATAATCAAAATTCTCTATGTCTAAGTAAGTAAAATGAAGCAAGGGGTACTCGACAAGGATTGGGAACCAAGCCCATCGAATAAAGAAGGGTACAAGAAGCAAAGTCAAAAAGAAAAAAAAAAAAACTCCCGTTCCAAGTTGTGCAAGGCAAACTCGTTCCTTCCTCAAATGAGTGGCTCTCAAATGTATCCTTCTGAGCGTTTCTTTTTTTCTTTTTATTCTTTTTTTTTTTGCGATCTCCGCTAACAAAGGTGCCGCGGGGCAGGGTAGCCGAGTTGAGACACAAGATGAACGCCTAACAATGTGCTCTCGAGACTTTCGCTCGGAGTGGACGCGCGTGACTGCCAACCGGGTTTTCGCAGGAACGACCACCCGGGAGATGGCGCTCATCGACAACACTCGTCGAGTCTGAGGTGATGGTGTCGTAATAACGAAGAAAAAGAAATAACAAAGGAAAACTGTCTACAGATGTTTGGAACTCTTCAAAAAGTGTGGGGTGTTTGTATAATGAATAGACCCTTCTCAAAAGTTCCGTCAAAAAACACTGGCGGTCGCCATTTCCTGCGTACGAAGCGTTTGATCGGATCCGACTTCCCGCCGAGCGCGGACGCAACTCTTGTGACCATTAAATGCTCAGAGTACGTGCTCAAAGAATAACGGACTCAGATGATTGGTGCAGCGGTTACTAGATGGCGCTTACTATTGAAAGGGGTCTATTGCGTTGCGTACGTTTAGACTGCGGGATGTTAAGTTCAGTCCAAATATGCATCTTGGGAGGTTTGCTTGTGATGCGTCTATTCCTCCCGGCCGGTAGGAGAGTTTTGAGGTCTGGCCGGTTCCCTATGGGGGGAGGGGGGGGGGGGGGAGGGAGGGTACTTGGCGTTCCAGCTGATTCCACTCGACAGACGTGAGCCTTGCTTACCGTTTGCTTTAAGTCTCGCTTTACACGACCTCCCCAGGAAATATATTATCATGCCGTCCCCAAAGCACACGAATGCCATCCATTCCACGCACCCATTGTAAGTCTGATTATCCTCTTTCCGAGCGCAAATTTCGACTCGAATAATCGAAGCGAGGACGAACTTATGGCTGCCATTCACCTGCAATGCTACTTGGCGTGAGCTCTCTTGTGCTACGCTGTCAAATTCAGCATAGCTACTACCACAGTGCAGTAAAAAGGCAAACAAATAAAAGTAAAAAAATTTAATCGTGATTTAAATTACACCAATTGTGATATGCCTATTTAAAACAAACATTCTCCGCAAATCAGGGACTCACATTGAAAAATACAATGTTTCGGTTACGGTTACTGTTTCGGCTTTGTACGGTCTTAATTTTTACGGTTTTGGTTAGGGACTCAAACCGCAAAAATATGACGTTTCGGTTACACAGGAAACAGTAACCGTAACGGTTACTGTTTCCTGTTGATATCGGTTTCGTTTCAATTTTTACGGTTTTAATTTCTTCTGTTTCGGTTACCGGTTACACTGTATTAGGATGGCAATTTGGGCCAGTTGGTTCATGATCGAAGGTAGGCGCCGAAAAAACAAGGACAAGTAGAGACGTAAACACTGGCGCACTCGTAACTAACATTTATTGAAAAAACCGAATCCCTTATATGGATTGTCGCATTTTATATGACAAATATAAAAATACCGGTTACACGTTCATAAAAACCTTTCTTTTTTTGCAAATTTTTTTTATTGGAATGCTAGACAGCCTTTTTATCATACACGGTTTAACGTAGTCCCAGATATCCAACAACGGCACATTCACAATTGATCAAAAGCTGCACACGTTTCTAGCACCAACACCTGTTCACTGCATCTAATTGCATTATATAGTTTGATACCCGAGCATAGGATGGTGCACATTGTAATCTGCACCGTCCCGGAGGTCAGGGGCCGAGGAGTAGGTACAGAGAGGTCAGACCAGAAGGCTAACAGGACCATCAAGAGACTGAGCTCTAAGAACGGATATGAGGTCATAAATGTGAACAGGGAACCAGGAGACTCCGATCCCCCCGTTCAGCCGAGACGGCATCCACTATGGGGAAATGACGGAGATGCGGGTGGCGCGAAGCATGGGCGGTATAGCAAACTCTCTTTTAGGAGCCCGCAGAGCCAAATACGAAGGTTGAGAGGAGTCATCGCAGAAGGAAAAAGAAGCGCCTCAATATAGGATCTATAAACATGCAGGGGGCACAAATACAATGAAGTGGGAAGAGATTGCGGAACAATTAAATTATGAGGATTTTGTAGTGTTTGGATTGGCAGAGACGCACCTTAGAGATGTGGAGGAACAACCCTGCTTGGCAGGTTATTTCTGGGAGGGATGCAATTGATGTGAAAGGTGTACGGAAAGGAGGTGGATTGGAACCGCTATTAAAAGGACAGGACTGGGAAAGGGTGAGGGAAAGCTGCAGAGAAAACATCTGGTTAGATGGTAATGTCAGAGGTTTAGACACGCTCATAGGATTTGGATATCTGAAAACCGGAACTTATTCAAGAGAAGAAAATTCGCAGCACTTGAGGTGTATTTCCAAAGGTTTTGGAGAAATTGTAAATAATCAGGAAATCATTATTTTAGGTGACATGAATGGACACTTAAAAGACTTCGACGTATATACAAATTCTACAAGAGGGGGGGGGGGGGGGGAGGAGGTGCTACAAAAATTCTGCGATGCTCTTGATCTAGCGCTTGTTAACGCCCAAGTAAAATGAGACGGGAAATTAAGAAGAGAGAGAAACAATTCGCACTCAACAATTGATTACTGTCTAACCCCTAGGAAACTGTATAACAGGTTAGGACACATGGAAATAGGTGAGAAAGTAACGAGAAGCGTAGGAAATAATTATAAGCGACCTAACATAAACTTTGGTACAGCAGAACCAGAGAAACAAATTGTTGAACAAGAAAATATATCAACCTTAAACGACGCCTAACTACGAGAAGTAGCAGAACGAATTGAGACTATAGTATCCAGACAACTGTAGAAAGAATGGACATATGACGATTTAGTAAACACTTTTAAAAGAAAGTTGGAGAACTTCAAAATCAAACAAAGAGGAAGAAGGAGGACACACACACACACAGACGTACACACACACACGCACACACGCAAGCACACGCACACGCAGACGCACACACACACACACACACACACACACACACCAAAAACTGGTGGGACAGTGAAGTTCAGGTGGCCATAGCAGGACGACAAGAGGCTTCAAGGAAACACAGATGGGCGAAGAAAAAGGGAGGGGGGGGGGGGGGGCGCACTTGCTGAGGTAACATAGATATGGAATATATTTCAGGAAATAAAACGATAGGCTATTATTATAATGCAATTAAATGCAAGTTGCCTCTCTTAAAGTTAATTTGCTTTTGGTAGAGCTGGAGTGCAGCGGATGATGGAGCTAAATCAAATTATAGGAATGCAGCAAAAAGGTTCTGGGAGCACATTAACGCATAGAGAATAAAAAAAGAAGGGTTCTATTGTTCATTCACCACACAAGAGGGTATAATTTTAAAGGGCTAGGATGCAAACTAATTTCTAAGACGAACAATCAAGGCAACATTTGCAGAAATTGAACCGAATGAGGTTGAACCAAAAACAAACAGCAACACGGCACATGACGAGAACGCTAACGAGACAACTGAGACGACCACGGGGGAATGGGACAGGACAGAAAGTAAAGCACCTGCTGGAACGGCGACAAGTCCAGATGGCATACGAATGAGACTAGTCAAAACGCTAGGTACAAAAAAACAAATTAAATTTAAGACGGGCAACTGATCAAATAATAATGGGGGAGAGGTACCCATTGATTTGAAACTAACCAGCGCGTGCTGGAGGTCGTGCTTCTAGTCAATCCCCAGCTAGCTGTCACCGGCACTACGTACAGCATTAGTGCCCTGTCGAGCCGTAACGCAGCGCTCGCGTTCAACATTTTCGTTAGCTGGAACGATCCAGTAATGCTCCTTTTAGCCACCAGGCGCGCTGACTGGCAGCCCACCGTGGCGTCCTCTGTGCGCCAGACTGGGCCTATACATCCTTCCCACGAAGATCTCTCCTCGATTCAATCTCCTGCGATGCGCGGTTCAATCCCCGACTCCTGCCCGTTTCGATCTGGACGAACCTCGTACCGGCGCACTGTCGTCTATCACTACACTGCGTGACGCGCGTTAACGGCCTCGGGGCTAGCAGTAGTGCCGCGCCGGTAAATTTTGTGTTCGTGCTCAGCGAAGACAATTTCGCAGATTCCGTCTCTCACGACGCCAGCTATATGTGTTTGCTTGCACGTCACACCCAGAGATGGCGCCGTATGAACACCACGCACGGAGGAACGCAAGCGACAGCGTTCGCTCCTCCCGTCTATTGCTTTCCCTCTCCTCCTCTTACGGAGGAACGACCAGGAGAAACCATGCAAATTTCGCCGACTCCGCGATCGAAGACGCAGCTGGCGGGTTGGATCGGAGAGGGCTGGCGTTCTGTCTCGGTGCGAAGAACCGCAGGCCCGGAGCTGTTTAGGAGCTACACGAGGCGCAGATGTTGAAACGAGAGAAAAATGGAAGATACAAAAGGCAAGGCTAAGTAAGAAAGATAAAGAAAAAATGGAGAGCGAGCACGTGAAACTTTGACTTTGAGGGGGTTGCCTGCCAAAGCAGAGATGGACGTCCGGCAGGCGCCAGCGGTGGAACGGGAGATTAATTTAGACCGCAGCTGGGCGTTTTTAGGGCCACAGCTGTTATTGGCGAGGCTTCGCAACAGACCCGCTGTGTTTACGTACCTTGTGGTTCTCTAAACGTAGCGGGAAACTTTTATCCGCTAGATTTGGCGGGGAATTGCAGTCTCGTGACATTGCGACGACGTTTCACGGGACGTGACGTCATTTCACACGACGTCATATGTTTCCGCTACATTTAGCGGAGATTTAAGGTGTCGCGCGACGTCATGTCACGCAACGTCTCTATTTCCCGCTGTATCAAGCTGGAAAACCTCCCCGCTCAATTTTTCGGGAAATGTTTCGTCCGTCGGTGGAAATTTAGTTCACTTGACGTCACAGTGTTACGTGATTTCATGCCGTCACGTGACGTCAGTTTCACGTCATGTCATGGCGTTACGTAACGCCATGACATGACGTCGCGCCATGACATGACATGACGGCTAAGCTCGGCGGGCCGAGAGTCCACTTAAACGCGCCAGTGCGAAGGCCCGTATCACACAGGGGCAGTTGCTTACGTTCCTATTACGCGACGTTATATATATATATATATATATATTAAACGGAGCCCGCCTTTACGGTGCAGACGCCTTCACCGCAAGCGGCTTCTCCCTTCAATTGCAGACGCCTCTGTTTTAGATTCGGAACCCGTCAATCGGAGACCCTTTTTTTATTTGCCGAGGCAGCGATAGAGAGGATGGGAAGCAACAACAAAAATACAATTAAGAAAGAAAATTAAGAAAGAAAATTTTAGAAAAACGGCGGGTAAACGCAAGAAAAAAAGAGTCTAACAAAAATAGAAGAAGAAAAAAAAATGCGGACAAGTTCGAAACCGGAAGTGGACGATGCCGACATTATCTTGAAGTTGTCCGAACGTATTATCTTTTGTTTCGTGTTTTAATGTTCGTAGTTTTTCTTCGCATTAGAGCAAACCGACGTGTCAAGAACAGGCGTTTGGATTTCCGAGCGAGAAATCTTAGGCAGTACCGATTGTCCACAAACATACTTTTTTGCGTGTGTGTGGGTTATTCATGATGATCAGACGTGGAATAGGTCACTGTTGATAGAGTTTGATAAAAAAAAAAATTACGTGCAAATTCTATAGAATTTAAATTGAAATACGTAAATTACTTATATTTTACAAAACATGTACTCATAAAGTTACAAAGATTATGTGTAAAATATATAAAAGTTATCATTTTTATCCAGTATATAAAAGTCATGTAAGCTTTTAAAGGTCCTGATTCGAGATTTGGTTTCTAGGGTCAATTTGATCCAAACTTTCAGCAGCGTTTCTTTGATAGTTTATAAAGATGTCGCTTAACATGACGCCGTGTTATTCTCGCATATATCAGACGTAACCAAAATTTCTGATTTTCCTTCTTTTCTTTTTTTTTTTTGTTTTTTTTTTTTTTGTTTGATCGTCGTACATTTTGAAGTTTGGTAGCTGGGAGACTCATATTTTTAATCAGTGTCTGTGTACAAGAAAATAATTTCATGATTTTATCAAACTGATATAAGATGTGTATAAAGATAAACAGAAATAAGTTTTCCCAAATGACGTATTTAAAATGAACATGATGTTCTTTGAAACAACCAAATCGTAGCTTCCATTATGGTATGCGAGGAAATGTGGCCATTACCTTGTTCAAGGGTCAATTTAAACGTCAAGAGAAATTAAGGATTTAGAGCCACGAAAACATGTGGGACTTCCTCCCTTGAAATTGCTGAGTCATGTCCTCTTAAAATTTGTACTCGGGAGGTGTCACGTGCATTAATCTTAGTCCAATTACTAAATAGATTATGACCGTTAAACTCTTGGGTTAAGACATGATGTGGCGGATCCTGCTGAATACTTTTATCGAGGCGCTAAGCGTCGAATGCTACCCATGGGAGAATATATTCATTAATAACTATCGACCAAATAGTGACTAGATTAACTCTGTTGGGGCTCTGCTCATCTTCGCGACTATACAAGTTTATAATCCGATAAACTAATTCGGCTATCACCCCTAGATTCCGAAACAACCAAAAACATTAAACGATTTCTAAAATCAAAACTGCCTAAAATCGAAAACACGCAAATCACGTAAAACTTCCAGATTTCTTTTTTTAAGAATATCGCTTGAACGACGACCGGTATTTTATCGCGGCGTAAAACAGCGGGTCAGCAAGACTACGCGCATGTGGCAGAAAGCACACGCCTAGCCTCGCTGACTTGCTGTTTCATGCCGCGATAAAGCCCTGATCTACCGGCCAATCGGCGTTCCGGTGATACTGCTAAAAAAAATCTGGAAACGTTTCATGCGTTATATTAAACAAAAATTGTACTACAACGTAAGACCACAGTCACATGTTTGTGCAATGCGTTAGAGCTTTACTGCAAGGTCGATTAACGAACGCCGTACCTCAATGAATAAAAACTTAAAAAGACACATTCAATGATGGCAATCACTGTTTGAAACCCCGGAAGAGGCTGTGGTGAAATGAAGTTATCGTGGAAACAGCGCAAACACACGAGGATGTAGAAGAAACACACGGGACGAGCGCTGTCTATCCACTGACGAATTTCATTACGAAGACACACGAAAATGACCCTTCATTTCATAGCAGCGCAACCCCGCACTATAAATAAAGGCGTAATGACAGAGATCAGAGAAGCTAGCCCGCGTGCAAAAATGTCATCTCACTGTCCAGCAGTGCCAACGACAATTGACTGACGCAAGCCTCTTCGTCAGCCAACCGTCGTGGGCACTGCTAGACAGGGAGATGGCATTTGTTTGGACATAAGCTTGCTTTTTTAGCCCATCTGGTTTGTTTGTTTGTTTGTTTGTTTGTTTGTACATTTAATTTTTTGACAGTTGGTCTTTGTGTTAAAAATTACTTCTGTGTCACTTTATTTGTTGTATGCCCCACGACGAACACATGCGGAGCGTACAAGAGTGTATTTTGGACCTCAACGAAGAGATGGCTTTCAGATCTCAGTGCGGTGTAGCAGTCGAAGATTTTCTTGAAGTTCTTTCATTTTATTTAAGATACATTTGTATTAGATGCGAGGCAAAGTCTGGATTTAGAAAGCCGGAGTATGTATAAGGTCTAAGGTAGCCCTTGTACTGAGAAGTATATTTTTTTTTTTTTTGGAAAAAGGGATTGAGCATTTGGAAACGGTTTAAGGGGAGCTACCAGAAATATTTTTAGGTACGTAGATGATCACCTTGTGTTCGTATGAAAACATGATTTAAGTTACACGCTCGACAACGTGCTAAAAAGGTTTAACGAGCACGGATTAGGCCTGAAGTTCTGGATGTGACGGAGGAACATGTTTGTTGGTTGTGCCATCCGGGAACCGCTAAGTTCCTGCTTGATTTTAAGCTCGTCCATTCAAAGCTCATTAAATGAATTTATTACTCTGTCTTGTATTCGGTGTGCGTTATTAAATTCTGCGAGAAGAAAATGAAGGAAAGTGTTTCAGCCCAAATAGCGGAGTTCCGCGACGCAGGATTTCCTGACTCCATGATTACCTCGGTTTGTGCAAAAGTGAAGTGTCGAGCTAACTGCCGGGAAAAACTACGGGGAGAGAGACGTGGAAAGGTCTACCATTCCTTACGTTCACCACATACCGCACGGGCTGAAGGGGGTCGCCTCAAGATACGGAGCGAGCGTTGTTTTTGTTTAGGCCAGAAACAAGTTGAGCCAGATTTGCTCGCCATAGAAAAGAGCGGAAGAAAGAAAGAAAGAAATATCGTTACGGTTGCACCGTGAAACTGGGTACTAAGTTTGTATCGCGTACCGTTGGCATAGTGTATAAGGTATCTTTCACGTGCGGACAGGTATACATCGATCAGATGAGGCGGTGTTTGAGCACCCGTTTAAGAGAGCACCAAAGTTTGTTGAAAGGCTTTGCTTACTCGCATCTTGCAATGCATCGTCGTGATTGCGGGAGTGAGCCAAGATTAAGTGACACTGATGCATTTTTAAACAAAAAGAACAGCTGTATAAAACAAAAGTGGAGGCGTTAAACAAAAAAAAAAAAAGATATGTGAGCTTCTTGCGTCAGCCAATTGTCGTTGGCAGTGCCACACAGTGAGATGACCTTTTTAAATTTGGGCTAGCGTTTTTAACTCCTTGTTATTACGCTTCCGCATCAATTATCACGAATGACAATTGATGAGGCGAGAAAAGTGAAGCAAACTAGACGTTTAATCGGGCGAACTTTTGCCCAAAGTAAAATAGATGAAGGTTAGCTTCGCAGGCGTCGATGCTGGCGAAGCAGCAGGATCGAGTGCTGGGGCGAAACTGAAACTGTGGCTCGCCACGCGGGGCTGCTGATGTACACGCCTTGGCTTCTGGGACAATCGTCGTAGAAGATTCGGCGCGTAGAACATTCCGGCCTCGAACAAGCAACAGGGTTCTCGAATTTACCAGAACATTAAACTTAAAGAATAAATAAAAGACCCGAAACTCCCAGGAATCGAATCGATGTAATGCGCTTACGCGAGATCACACTGCCGAATGAACTGTCGTTGTCATGTGTCTCCTTATTAGAATTCGTCAGGTGATAGACAGCGCTCGTCCCTTGAATTTCCCCCTACGTCCTCGTATCTTGGCGTTCTATCTACGATGAATTCCCACCAATTCGCCCAACTATCCAGTATTCGAAAGGAAGTTTCGGATATTTCAAAAATTTTAACAGACGATCGGTCCTAGAATAAGACAAAATGTCGGTTCTTGGCTGCAAAACTCAAATCTAGACATCCTCTAGTTGCTTGTGTAGATACTCGGTTGTACGACAGACACAAGGCGGGAAGAAGCTGAGTTCGAAAAAATTTACGCTGTGGCAAGCGTTACGCCCGGGCGGAGCACTGAAACGCGTATACCTAACCTTCCCCCCGCCATCCCCTCTCTCTCCCGTGAACCTAGGGAAGGCGGAGATTTGGACGTAACTTGGGTTACGTCGGACGTAACGCTAGACACTTCGAAACATTATGGACTGGTCTCAGTTCAAACGCAGTAAAACCGGAAACTCCTTATCTTCTTAATTTTTGCGAATATGTAATTTATTTTTCACTGAAGCACAAATCATGGGCACCTATACAGCCCATGTTCCACCCTTAAGCCATACAAAAGATCAGTCAAAAATATATCAATATTAGGTCTTTTATTACCGAACTTTAGGATTTTAAAAGCGGTTCAAGACACATTTCCATTTAATTATGTACGCATTATACATGTAAAACGCAAAGCACTGTCGGTGCTGTACGTCACATTTATTTTATAAAAATATCAATAACTAGAAAATGATTAAAGACAGGTGAAATAAAACAATGTTTTTTTATATGACATATGACAGGGAAAGCAGTGTGGACAACCACAACAAAATATCGAATTGATCTGTGGGCTCTTTATTGAGAAAACTTCACATAATATTGCATACGGTACCTTCATATCGAATTATGGGGTACGAGTCGTATAGATTCATATGCGTATTTTAATATGTAGTTTTTTCTAGTATTCTATCAAGCGAATTTGTGTCAGAGATTACGGCGCTTTGATTACAACGTGCGGTCTCGGCTGACACTCAGCCATACGTGTTGCCACATTAAGAAATAAAAATAAAATTTTGCGCATAGTTGATCCGCTACGCGAAATAGTTCTTACAAGATTTGGTTTTCAAGGGAAGAATCGATGCTTTTGGCATTTGGGAACGTGCAGGTCTTGATAAAATAACATATGTCTAATCTAAAATCTCCCTACATATATATCTCCATTTATCACATAAGTCGGGACATGAGTAACCTTCCGGAGGGAACCAGACCCTGTTTTTGTTTTTTCTACTGTTTATGAGGTGTAGATGAGTGTAGGATCCGGACTGATGTCGTGCCGACAAGCCATCAAAGAGGAGGTCTTGATTTAATTTCCGAAACGCGACTGGGTCTTAGTGCTATGTTGTGCACCGAGTGTTTGGTACTTGTGTTCCTCGAAACTTGGGAATTCTCGACATCGGCTTGCGACATAGGGGGATCAGTGGCCGAGCGTGTTAGCAAACCGCAGGTCAGAGCACGCGCTGCAGAACCCAAGGGTCCTGGTTTCAATCCCGAACCCCCCCCCCCCCCCCCCCCTCCCAGTTTTTGGTCTGGACGAGCGTCGTACCGGCGTGCGGTCGTGTATCACTACTGCGTGGTGAAGGCTAAAGACCCCAGGATAGCGGTTGTACTGCACTGGCTAAATTGCGCATCCACAGCTGAGACACTAGACGCCCTTTGGGGACGACTAACTTCCCCTTGTCTGGACATTACTTTAACATGCGTAATTACTTTAGCATGCGCGATGCACAAACTATAAAAACAAAAAAAGTGTACAAAATTTGCAAATAAAAATGTACATTACACTGGAATCAAAAACATCACGTATGCTAAGAGCGCGGTACCTAACCGTCAAAAACGAAATAGGGCAGAATTTAAAGTGAACAAATTTTGCAACCTCGAAAAGTAAAGGCTGTTTCGAAACTTTCGAAGGACCGCATTTATATAGGAAAACCATACAATATTCAAAGGCGATAATGTCAGACGTGGCAGGTGTAAAAAGTATCGACGATTGTGAAACAACTCCCAACGTGACAAAGTTCAGGGATAAGTTTTAACTTTCCATTACAGGTCACAAAAAATTAAAGCGGCCATTCATCTCTCTCAAATCCAAATCGTTTCTTTTTGTTGGCATGTTTTAAACTTTTTTTTTTTCGCTCCAACTCTCTCCGTTCATTAGCCTGCTTTCAATGAAGTTCTCTGCATCTGGCGGCATTGAGTAACCTCGGACGACAGTGAACGTAAAATCTTTCTTCGTCGTTATTGCATTGACGCTTTGCGCGAATGCAGCGATGACTCTGACGCACGTACAGCCCACGCGCACAGACGCTTGCGCAAGTCTACTGACACGCTGCCCACTCACGAACGCTCACACATACACGCACACATAAGCAAACATGCGCAGACATACACTTAAGCCGGGGTCACAAGGCTTATACATCATACAAAAAACAGTCTGCATACAGATTCGAACGCGAGTCCCCACGCGATCCGTGCTCAGAATGCCGCGTGGAAATGAGTTGGAGAAGAAAGCTTGGCACGCAGCATTCGTGTTTGCAGACTGTCTTTTGTGTTAAGTGTGAGCAGTGTGACCCCGGCTTAACCCACACATGCACACATGCGCTTACACACACATACACCCAAATACTCTAACACTTGCGCACACACATGCACACGCACGCACACATACAGAAAGAAACGCCCACGCGCACAACCCCTAGGTCGTGCCGGAACATACGTAGCGCAAATTAAACATACCTGTGAGCACATGCTAACATGTAGGAAGGCGGATGTTCCGACACCTCACCATGATAACAGAGATGCAAGCAAGCACACATACACACACACGTGCACACACGCGCACACATCAACCAGCTCGTGTTGTAACATACGGTGCCCTTTCGAACTCACACCTACGCACACGCAAGTGTTCATACGCATGTCCACAACGAGAAACCGCGTATGTTTCCATCCCTCAGCATGTGACCGAGATACAAAAAAGTACACACACACACACATGCCTACTTACAAACACGCGACGAGCGCACACATAAACACAGACACGCATGCAAGAAAGAGCACGCTCGCGAACAGATTTCAATAAAGACACATATACGCAGGTTCGTTTCAACACGTAAACGTGAACACGTAAATTCGAAAAACCAAAAAAATATAAAGAGGCGCACTCTTCTTGGAAGCAAGCAAACGGGAATTTTATTGAATATCGCCAGTTTTCTGCAAACACGACTTCCAGCTAACACGATGGACTAACAGCAAAAAGGGGAAGGGTCGGGAAAAGAGGTGCCTGAACTCGAACCTCCGCGGAGCGCTCTAGCGATCGCGAGATCGTATCATCTCTCCGGCGCTGCTAGACACCTTGTCACCGCAGTCTCGGTCAGAGAACCCGTTGAGTAAAGTCTGGAAGGGTTCGCGAACACGCAGCTGATTAATTAAAGAGAGAAGAGACAGCTTTTTTTTTCTTCTTGTATGTGTCATTTATTGTGTCGTGCCTCATGGTCCGACCAGTAGCAAATTGAGACATCACTTTGAGCCTGATTGAGCTGGGAGTTTTTCAATGGCTGCGGCGTAAGTGGTAGATGTAACACGCGGGGGTGTGGTGCCGTCTGCGGAAAAAGTGATTAGATGCTCGTTCCCACTCGCACGACACACGCAGATGTTTTGCACCGACAAAAATAACTAAGCTTGTTTTTTTTTTTTTTTTTTTTAAAGAATACATGTTTTTTTTTTTTTATCTGTACCTTCTGACTAAAACAAAATGTCTGTCCGTCGGTACGTCCGCTTTTTTTATCGCTAAATTTAGCGAGTAAGTTGAAGGACACACCCTATGTGATCAGTTTTTGGTGCATATGTTTGAAGAAAAAAGAAGGCAGCTAACAAGGAGTGATGGGCATTTTCGCTAACATTGTTTTCTGTATGTCCTTGTTGTGTGACCAGTCTTTTAGTGCGTTTGTTGGAGCTAAAAGTGTTATTTATTTATTTATTTAGTATAGCTTGAAGGTGCTATCATAGTGCATTGGTTTGGTGCTTTCGTTCTAAACCAATAAAACGGTTAAACGTCAGCCGAATTGATTCTTTCAAATTCGATTTTAAACGTAAAAGTTCAGTATTATAGAGCAGTAGGGCACAGCTGATGGGTGTTCGAGGAGGTTGGAGGGGGGGGGGGGGGGTGTTAATTGTTATTCTGTGAAATAGTGCCGCACTGATCAAGTTGTCAGCTATACACTCTAAAAAATGTCTTTGCGTCTACTTTCACGCACAACACTCGAAGAGCCCATCACCGCAACTTACGGAGGCAGCTCAGCGAATGACAATGGCAAAACATATGTTTGGAGCAAAAAACGCAGTCTGAGTTGTGACATTAAGCAATGGAAAAGGTCACGCTTGCATTGCTTAATGTCACAACTCAGACTGCGTTTTTTGGTCTAAACATGTGTTTCGGCATCGTCATTCGCTGAGTTGGCTTTGTAAGTTGCGGTGATTGGCTCTCCGAGTGGTGTGCGTGAAAGCAGACGCACAGACTTTTTTTAGAGTATATTTGGGATAGCCCTCCGTCATGCTGGGATAAGGTTCAAACAATAAACAGTTTCTTTTTTTTTTTTTTTTTGAGTTCAGTGTTTTTTTTTCTATTTTTGTTAAAGGGCTCTATGTGGCAAATCGTTGGTTGTCATTTTAGGGACGGAATTCGAAACATTTACATTGTCCAAAATGACCCAGAATCTGAAAATGGATGAGGACACTTTCGCAGCGTCTTTCAAAGCCAATGACAGAATTCAAAGCAGAGTTTTGCGAGAATACATAAAATATGCGGGGCTTCGAAACTTGGTACGGGTTGCCTTATAACAACCGAACTGGACTGCTTGGACAGCATCAGCTACTGTTAACATTTCACCTCGGCAGCTTGCCGGTTCAGAGTATAAATGCACGGCGACCACTCGCGCGAAATGAGTGCATCGCGTGACCACGGTAAAGTGCAAGAGGGCGTTTCCAAAACTGAGAGTTACAAACATACAATATGGACAAACATTAGTATAAAAAAATTAAAAAATGCACGTGCTTTTGGTGCAGTCATATAATCTAAACGCAATCTGAATACCCATTACAATTAAAGGGTCCTTTTGTTTTTTTGGTTATGCAACGCTCTGTAGAGCTCGTCTATAAATGCCTCGTCTGCTTTTAATTGTTCGCATGCTGTCATTGATTTAAGATTGTACAAGCTACTCTGACAAATGAAATGACAATTTTTTAAATCTCTTTTGTTAGAATTCAGGGTCATTCAGGCAGCTTCCGTATTGTTGCTGTTACATATGACGGTAGTGAATTCCCCCTGACTGCACTGTGCTAAACGCAACTATTGCAACACGACCATTCGTAAATATTCGCCCAGTTCCCACAAAGGGACAAACAAAACAAAATACCATATACGGACTTCAGCTGATTGAACTACCACTCATATCACCACAAATATGAGCCGCTTAACTTTAATATGCATACATATTAACCAACAAAAGCCGAACATTCTGTTTCTAGATAAAAACCGAAAAACGCACCGTTCCATCGTTTTTATATTTTTTACTTTATATTTTTAATAAGAAATTTCTCTTTCCATGACTCGAATGTGTTGTACGTGCAAAAGATCGTAAACTAAAAAAATGTCTTGAAGAAACGGCAGGAAGTATTTAGTTAGAAATAAAAGAAATATATGAGAAGTATTCTTCACCGAAAATATCAGTAAGCAGCTGAGGTCTTTAACTGACCCCGCTATAGGGAGTGCTCACTCGCGTCCATAGCTGTGTGCGCGACGGCTCAACGCATGCTGACGGCGAACTTCCAAACTTCTTTAGCCACATTTTGAATCATCAAGATTTTTAGTTTCAGCAGCCTCTTAATGTGGGCCCGTTCCGAGTATGCGCTCTAAACAGCGCACTCAAATATGGCGTCCAGTTAATCCACCCTATACGAGAAATTTAATTGAAACGCTTTTGGATGAGGTATGAAAAGAAGGCAAGCTTGACCTTAAAACCTCATGTTAAGAAACGATTTTGCTCCTAATCTTAACAAATTTTACATTATTACAAAAAATACCTAAATTCGTTCGTAACAACTTATTTGTTGACATTTTAAGGCTGGTTCAAACATTTGCGACGGTTGCGCTGGCATGCAACCAAACCCGTGACTCATGGATTGCTTCGACAAGAAGCTACGCCTTACATTGCCTGTCATGTTGCATCCAGCGAAATCTTGTCCCGGTGACTTTGTCGTTACGGTTGTTTCGGTTATATGCGAACGCAACCAACGCAAGAGTGTGAAGCAGCTTCTACACATACCCACTAAAAATTTCGCGAAGCCAGCCTGAAAGACAGCTTCTCCCTAGCATGACCTACATTGTCAGGAAGCCCGATTTCCGTCAACGAGTAATTTAGCTCGGACGCTAAGTCGTATAGTGAGAGGCGCACGGTTGCAACTGACGGCAGAGGTGGAGAGACTTTGCTTCGAGCTACGTTTTCTCACGTACCACAGTTTACAACTCGTTTTCGACGTTGTGCTGTAGTTGCACGTAAAGGACGATTGGTACTGGATACCAAATCAGTGCAAATGCTTCTGCACCTTTGCGTCTGGGCAGGCTCAGTCGAAACAAAATAAAACGTCATGCCTTAGCCATCCTGTCACATTATACCTAATATAGAAATCACCTAATGAGAAACTATAAAAAAATAATTCCAGACCCCCTTCTCCTTTATCACGCGTGCTGCTGCTGGGACGTCGCCTCTTGTGACTCTACTATGTCGAGCATTATAGTAGCAAATTGACGAAAACGATTTGCCCCTCAAGTTTTTTTGTTTTGTTTTTTCGTTTCAGTGTACATTTTAGGTAGTGCAAATTCTATGATACGCCACATTTAAGCGCCAGTGGTCGGTGTTTAGTCTAAACAAAACGAGAATAGCCAAAACCGTAATTAAATTTGGAGCTAATCCAAGACTCGTACCGAAAGTTCACGCTACATTTCTTTAGATATTTTGTTAACCGATCAGACGACATACCTGTTCGGTCTATACGATATACGCGAGCCACGATAATTGTTTTAAGGTCGCCTCATTTGAAATCCAAATCGTCCCAGACGCAGCTCTAAAATAACTCCTACCAAAAACAAGCTTTACGTCCATTCTGGGGTCATTACAAACTCTCGATTCATGAGTGTTTTTTTTTTTTTCTTCTAGTGATCACGTATTCTACGGTCGTCCTCCATAGCAGGAAGCATCACTATAAACGACGGAGCTACATACAACCCGGATAATCCACATGGGTAATTTGCGCCGATCAATAAACAAGCCGTGATCACTGACTTAGGACCTTCAAATTACAAATCCAGGTCACAAAACCCAGCTGCAAAAACAGTTCTCCAAAACAAATACGTTTTTCGTTAATTTCGACGTGCCCGTAAACGCTTTACGTTTGAGTTTAGTTTCTACCCATTACATGTTCTAAAGTTGCCTCCTCGCTGATCGGAAGCAGCGTTAAAGAGGCGTGGTTACTTCGATCCCGGATAATCCGCGCCGATCGGGAAGGGAAGAAAAAACGACACGGAAATGACGAAGGGTTAGGCCTACCTATTCCTCCGTCGACGCCACTTCAGCTCATCACCGCCGCACCTTGCCGCTCCACGGTGGTGCAAGTCCGATGCCGGCACCGATACCTCCGTCGCAGCAACGTTGACGAATCCATATCCCCGAGTCCGTGCGTAGATTCGAAACAGGAGCACAAGCAGTACCCTCACTTCGTCTAACCACTCTTCTTCCGATTTGTTTGGCCGGGGACTTCTCGTTTGTTTCTCTCCGCCCGATGTGATGAGATCACTATCCGTGTGCCATCTTCAGACTTTTCTTTTTTTCCCCGTACTTTTTTTCAGATATTCTGTTGACGGAAGCTGCAGTCGGCGGATTCCGGTTCGGCCAAGCGCGACTCTTGGTCATAGTTGTGGCGGTTTCGATGATCGGTTTTTTTGCTCCACGTAGCACTGGTGGCAGTAGTAGTAGTCGTGGTCGTCGTCCTCGTAGTCTCCTTCGCCATCTTGAAAAACCGCCGAAAGTAACGCGACGAGAACTGAAAAAAAAAGGCCCCCAAAAAAACTCACTCCCTCAACGGGTCACACGCACAAACACACACAACACACGCGAGCGCGGGGGCGCGCGCAGCCAGAGATAGATAGATAGGGAGAGAAGGAAAGGGGGAAGGAGAACAAAAATTAGGGCAAAGCGAGACGGACCGAATTCGTGTGTTTCGGAGCCGCCAAAACCCCTGCTGCAATTGAGAGTATCGGCGGGCTTCTCGCAGCGGTCGGCGGCTTTTACGCGAAAGCGTCGGGCGTGATAGTTGGCGGCACCGCCGCTAGGTCGCGCCCCATTACTACCTTTTTGCGTGTATTTTTCTCCTGGCTTCAGCGGCGTGTGGCGTGAGGCGCGTGTGGCGGTCCACGGTGGGCTCGCTTGTTTCCTGGGGTAGAGAGTATCGGAGCTTTAGAGGAAAAGAGAGCTAAGAAAGAGCGAGGAGGCATCAAAAATCGATCGCGCCTCATTGGCCGGATAGGGTCACGTGGGTGAAGCGAGAACTCGGGCTCTCTCTCTCTCTCCTTGTGTCTCTCGGGTCTTCCCTAAGCTGACAGTCGGGTGGAACCTAGGTGTTCCTTGGACCAAATCGCTCGATTATATTTTGCCACGTGTTCACGATAAAGTTTACTCTCACACCCATATCTACGCACAGCAAGCGGAATCACCTGATGAAAGGAAGGCGTTTGATTGTTCAGGCGAGCGAGTGGCTTCTTCCATGCTGTCAGCTTTGGGGCGAGCGGAGCATGGGTCTGGAGGGTCTGGGGTTTTCTCTCTTCCTGAACCCGGGTTTGAAGGAAGGGTGCACAAAACCGCGTCGTCGTCTCCGCGTTGTACCGTTGTGCATGAGTGGCGCTGCGTTGAACGGTTCACGGATATCCGGGTTTTCCTCCGCGAGCAGAGCTATTGTTTTAGTTTAGATTGGATTATTGGATAAGTGAGCTGCTGCTCGTGGATGCGATCGACAGAAAAAAAGAGAAAAGGGCTATGAAAAAGAAAGGGGGAGGGAGAGAGATCTATAGCTTTTGTCGTATACTCTTTTGAGTCCCGATATTACTCTTTAAACGGAAGCTGAAGAGGTTCTTGAAAAAAAAGAAGACGAGTTAGAGGTGAATTCTAGAATATTTTAATCCCGTGAATCTGAGTATCACGTTGGTTTTCCTCGAAGACGTAACTAAAACGCAAGAAAGTGCGAAAAACCTCCGACCAGTCGTTACGACATAACCAGATCTTTCGGCCGCCAAGCTCGTGTCGCTTCTGTGGAAAGCGCGTGCGATTGCAAAATTCCCCCGCATCAGTCGTGATGTCTTTTTCTCGCGTATTGGAAAAGAGCAAGAGTGCGCGTGCATAGCTTTGATAGGCGCTAAAGATGCGCGAGAGTGGAGATTCCCAAAATTCCTAATATGACGTCACACTCCAGGGTGCTTTGAAAGTGATTTTCTACATGCTCCATGCACCAAATTGAAAAATAATATCGATATTCTGGATCCTGGAGGCCGAATGAAGACGATTTAAGTGTTTTCATCTCAAACATAAAACGTCTTCAGTTTTCTTTAGAGTCGACATTTTTATTCTCGCTGATTAATGTCAAAATTACTCCGAAACATTTATATAGACGTTTGAACTAGTGACCCGAATGTTTCTTTGCTTGTTTTCGCGAAGTTACTGAACCTAATTCTTTGGTCTGAGAGGATGAAAGGCTCTGCTAATAACACTGAAAACGTGACTTCATGCTAGGCTAGGTGGCGCAAGCTTCCGCTCATTATAAAGTGTACAGCCACTAACATCCATCCATCTATCCAGTGTTGTGATATACGGCAATACCGGGGCGTTACAGCGTGTTCCCGACGGGTTTGCAAGAAGTTTGACCGTCTGAAATGAACACTTTTTAATATTAAAACAACAAAACAAAACAAAAAAACACATGCGTACAGTACTGCGATTTTTACCCTGCCCGCTCCCTTGCAAGATGCACAACATGTAACGTCACCCCAATTAAGAGCGAGGAAAAATCGGAATCTTGGTTTTTGGCATCGCCCTCATTTGCCGATTGTTTTCTCAGCGGCCTTTTTCTGAATTTAGAAATAATAATTATCATGCCGGGAAGAATGAAACCTGCGCATTACAAGAAAAAAAGCGTCTAACTTTGGGCATATAAAAAAAAAACAGTTCTTCCTTTTTTTCTTCTAATATTGAACCTTGATTCATTCGCACTACTGCTATATTCCGGTTCCGACCCTGCCTTTTAATAACTTGAACATTGGCTCACTAACAGAGGATAAACCAGCCAAACGTCATTCAATTCTAATCACCGGAAACTTTAAGAAATGCAGTCCCGACCATCTCATCATCGCTCCGCGACCAATCAGGTTGCAGCATTAGCTTATTGGCCACGTCCTTCCTTTCTTTAGTTGTCGGTGACTGTATTGCGGCCAGGGCATTCCGGTTTCCTGCCCACCTCCCTGCGTGCGAACAGTTCATCGAGCTCAAATTCTCGATCGCTGCCTATTCGCGACTCGAGCGTCCTATAGGGGTCGCCACTATCGGGCAAATATGGCGGTCTAACGCAGGATCGTGCCCTGCCATGCGCCAGCTCAACGCCACACCATTCGGGTTTCAGCAGGCAAGCACTTTGGACTCAATACGGGTTGGCCCCGATTTTTTTATTCACTCCGTTTCAAAACTCCGGCGATGTTTGGAGGCGTAAGCGAGCCTCCAGCAAGGCTGGGCAGTATCGCGATACTATTTCAGAGATAGTTTTGAGTATCTGTAGCTCTGTATCGAAATACATTTCAGAAATGTATTTCTGAGTAGTGGAATACACTTGCTATGTATCGGTTGTAACGTGATACTCGGCCAGGCAAAGGTATCTCGTTGCATTCGGAAAGGGGGGGGGGGGGGGGGGGGGGGGGGGGGGGGCCAGCGGCGCTCTGAAGACGTCATCAAAAGATCGATAAGATAAAAAGGGCCAAAAAAAAAACTATTTTGCGGAGAATATCAACCTCGCGTTTTTTGTCCGGATTATTTTACAGCGGACAGCGGTTTATTGTCCTGACGGCAATCGTCAGGTTTCCTTCACAGAGAGGATGCTGTGAGACTTCTATAGGGTTCACTCCTTTTGTGAAACGATCGTCCTCCTTTGTCTTCTCTGGGGCTCACTGGGGAACATAATGGTTTCTTATCCGTATCAGGAAAAGCAACTACGGAGGGAGAAGAGTTCGAGACGAAGAGAAACCGAAGGTATCGCCTCATCATTTTCAATATGGAAACTGATGAGTCGATACTCGCCACCTGTTCGCACCCCTTTTTCAAACTGCGATGGACATCCAGCGAAGTGGCAGACACTTATGACTTTGAGAATTTGCTCGTACGCGCCGCCGAGAGTCACGGACCAGACCCAAAGGACCCAAGCGACGAGGCGTCTTCACCAACGATGAACCTTTCATGAATAAAGAGAGATGTTTTTTTCGTTTGATAATCCAGGGGTTTGTTCGTTTCTTCCGCCACATTTGGTACTCGCGTTTTATGGGTCATTGCGTAGCATACAGTGCATTCTTAAATATTTTACGGAACATGACGTCATTCGAGGAATAAAAGTATTTCAGTATCTGTATTGCATTATTTGTATTCTCGGATACATTTTTCCGCTTTTTGCAGAGTATCTCCGAAATATCGCCATACAGCAAAAAGAAATGTATCTCAATATTTCTATTCCAGAATATGTTGTTAATATATCTCAGTATTCCTATCCCGGAATACTTTTCTTAGTATCTCTGCCCAGGCCTGACTTCCAGAGGCTCGACCTTCTTTCGGGGAAACGATGGAAGAACTGCCTATACTGTCCTTCTGCGGTGCTGATGAACGTCGATAAACGCGCAGTGTCTTGTTCACGCGGTTGCGTATAAGTCGCGTTCGGAAGAGATCTGGGCAACACGATGATACGACGGTAACAACGGAGTCACAACAGTTCCATTACGCCAACCGCCGACAGCATGCAATCGCGAAAGCCGCAAAAGAACACTGGATCGGTAATCGCGCAAAGATGTGTTCCGGCCAGTTTGCTGTTTTCTCGCTAGGTGCCGTCCGTTTTTTCTCGGGTGGCGAGTAGACTGTTTTCGCGCGTCGGACGGTTGCCATGGTGAAATACATAGCTGAGTTGAGCGACGATAAATAAAGGAAATAGTGTGAACCAAACTACAATAAAAAAAGCAAAGTCATGGAAATATAGAGCTAGATGACCTTGAATTATAACGTCATCCAATCGAGAGAAGAAAAACTAATTGAGTATTTTACCTTAAGTCAGCTACGCCAAACTTCAAAAAGGCGGGCGCCACGAAAAAACGGTACATGCGAAGCGCAACTTCGTCTGCTTTTTGTTCAGCGGTTGTCAGGATATCAGAACGCCCAACTCTTATTGGCTGATTGAAAAAATATATATTGGGTAGACTTCAATGCATTTAGCATTGAAGTGTACCCACTATCCTTTCATTGAAAGCCAATCATATCTCGGCGTCGGTCTGGCGTCACCGCAACTCCTGCACAAGAAGCAGACGACTTGCTCACCGCATACGGCTGTGGGATAAAAACTAACAAGATCAGAGGAAGGACGTTCCAACTCAATTAGACCCTTCGTCTTGTTGGATGTCCGGTCTCGCCTGTCACGTGATATACTAGTTATTCAGGCTCGCTAGATATTTAGTCTCGTTGGACATTCGGGCAACAAGCGGACTGCTAGGGATTCTTCGAGTTCGCCGTTATTCCTAGAGGAAACCGATCTGAATTCACAGCTTTTTATTAGTGCGAATACAGACACTTACAAGATCTATAACACTACCGGTGACCTTCATTCGGCAAAGAAACCTTATAACGATGAATGAGAGTCCAGAAATCACATCAGCCACGTGCGTGAACACAGCTCTCCATTCCTCTTCTTCCTTATTCTGCCTAGCAAGTGGGTCTCAAATACCAAAGCGTGACGTAGAAAAGTACCAAAGCTGACGTAGGAAATCAAGGAATGCGGCCTTGATATACTCTGTTTTACCCTATGTTGTACAGCACCAAAGGCTAGAAGCGCGAGCAGAGAGCTTTAGCTGCTGCCTTTAATGCACGAGAGCGTGTGTCGCCGAGATCTGCACTAGAGCAAGGAGCTCGCACTTGCGGCCTTTCCTGCGGTATCATTAGGTGAAATAGAGTATATCCAGGGAGCAATGACTTTCTGCAGCTCTCCTCTTTATTTCTTATATCTTCTTTTCTATCTTTTTGTTGTTGTTGTTTTTTTTTGGCCGAAAGCGTCAGGTTTTTTTATTTGCTGGAGTAAGTATGACCTTTCCGGTTCCTTTTTTCTTCATTTTTTTCTAAGGCTAACAACAACATGTGGTGCTGCGTACGTGTTATGACTTGTTTATCGGAGTTCTGGAATGTCTGACTGCACAAAAACCAAAAATAAGCGACTTTCCGCAGCACAGAGCCACCTTCAAATGGATCCTTAGTTTAGTAATCTTTCCACGATCGTGGCAGTCTTGATTTCCAAGTGCGCACTTCGTCGTAAAGGTGAGAGAAAGAAAACAAAAAGCGAAGGATGAGTGCAAGGCGAGCTACAAAAAGTGTTACACGATCTAAAAAACAAAATACCGTAACTTTCAATGTATGAGTGGCGGTTTTTCTTTTCTCAACATTTTCGTAGGTTTGTCTTATACAACAGAGTTCTTTAGCATGAATCGAAAAACCCGAGACTGCAGGTAACGACACACACACTCAAAAGTTAAGTCCTTTGAGTGTGTGTGTCGTTCCCTGCAATCTCGGGGGTTTTGATTCATTTTTAATGTGCACCAGCTGGTTTGCGTCCTTACATTGTATTTCACTGATCCTTTTGCAATTTATATAATTTTCTTTATATAAGTATCGACCTTCACTGCGTAAATTTACCACGGGGGTTATATTTCTCTGTCGATTCGTTTTCGAGAATATTGAAACCTGCTGTCGATTGCGCATGAATTGAGTTTACAGTACACCTAGCTATGCGGGCTCCTCAATGCAGTATAGCCGCGCCGACCATACAAATATATGGATGCGACTTATTTATATTTATGTATACATATATACACGTGTGCATGTACATGTATGTCCATATGTATATTTAGTTTACGATTGTTAAGTATTTCTTAACTAAAGTTTGCATGCAATGCAAAATCCATTGCATGCAATTTTCATTGCATGCAAATTGCAACAACTGAAGTTTGCAACAATGCAAATTTGCAACAACAACACTCGTACAGAGTGTTGTTGTTTGTTGTTGTTATTGTCGTCGTCGTTGTCGTTGTTGTTGTTGCTGTTGTTTCAAATACCGAATCCCTCACTTTTTTTATAGACTGTCAATGTAGGGGCCGAAACACATAGAGGAAGAGAATAAAGACCCTTGATAAAACCATGCTTCGTGTTTCTTCCAAGCAGACTTGTACAGTATTCATTACAACTAACTAAATTACTTCTAATCGAGTACTTTTTTTGTAACTTTGTAATTATTCTAATCATTAATTAAGAAGTAAACGCGCGAGTTATTTTCGATATTCAGCGCACAGCTTCTGCAGCGGCGAGGACCCGAAACATGGTTTTCTAACCCGACGAGAAGAGAAGCGGTAGCGCAAAGAACGCGAGGAGCACGAGCGGACATTCCATCGCTCGGGAGAAGTCTGTTTCGGCGTCTCGCCGCAGCGGGGCGCCCGTTACATGCCTCTCCTCTCATCCGTTGTTTGCCGGACTACCTTCTCACTTTCGGCGGCTGCGTCTCGCGGCGATCTGCCAGGCTTTGCCAGTGCAGAAGAGGTTATGATCAAACACATGCAGCGTGCTCCCTGAAGTACCTTGGCCGGGTGTTTGGTCGTTCGGCGCTCGTGAAGTTACCACGAGTGATTGCAAGTCCGCAAAAGATACCCTCGCGTACATGATGCTCGTGTTTGAGCATAACCTCCTTTATTCTACAAAGCCTGTCAAATCGCGAAAGGCTCTAAATTTAGGCTTGTCGCTAACGTTTGTCTCTGTTCGTCGCTTTAGTGGGACTCGGGCATTACAGGTACGAGCTGGGGCGAGAACTGGCTTGGCTACTTGTGTTGTACTCGTTCCTTTCCAAAATTAACTTAATTCTATTACTCGTTACTTGATCCAAATGTAGCGAAAATACGTTATTTGTTCAATTCACTTGGAAAATAATTATGTCTTTACTTTGTTACTAAAGTTGACTAGGTACAAGTAACGTGCTACTCGTAACGCGTTGGGTACAAGTCTGTTGCCATCGAATGCTTGCCTCTACCGCTGTTTTGTGACACTGGTACTCAGGTGCACTCATACGTAGCACGCGCATCGCTGCCGCGCGACTGTTCGAGACTAGTTTGCTTAAAGAAATCGATACCTCGTTGCCGCAGCCGGCACTTTAAAACCACCGTGGGCCGTCGCTATGTGAAATTCGCATTGCGCTCGATATATGCTAAATTGTATGAGAATATGTTGACAGTCGTCTCTTTACGAAAACGCGATACCAATCCAAAAATAATAACACTGACGGCAGTTTCCTGGTCTGATACTGTCGCTAGTAATAATTGGTGTGTGTATGTCTATACAGCCTAAACTTAGTCTGTCTCAACGGGCGACTTGTCTCTCAGCCGTAGATGAGCAATTCTGCCAGTGCGGTACAAACAGCAAGCTTGGGGTCTTTAACGTGCATCACGCAGTAGTGATACATGACCCCACATCGGTGTACGATGCTTATCCAGCTCGAAACAGGCAGGGTGGAGATTGAACCCAGGATCCCTGGGTCATGCAGCTCGAGCTTTCGCTCCACATGCTCCGAGCTGGTGTGCGCTTAGTGTGCGATAGCCTACTCGGCCACTGACCTTTTCCTTTCTTTTTTTTATTGAAACATTTATTTACATTTTATGTTTTTACAGAATGATGATTAGCTTTAAATTATATACAAGCAATGAATTACGGTGGGTGATGTAACGAAGTTGAATACAAGGAACATTTAACAAAGTGTTCAAAAAACAGCACTCACCGCAAAATACTTTACAAGGAGGTATCACTTAAACATTAACTTGGCTTGACCTCTTCAACGCACGACACCATAGCCAATAAAATATCAGGAAAACGACTAAGGTCCTTTACTGTTAATTTCCATTTATTGCTTTCATTACAGGTGGCCGAGATGCCTGGACTTGCCTGAATTGCACTATTTTTTTTTAAGTTAACCCTGATGACTTTGCAGCACCTGTTTCTGTGTCTATCTTGCGCGTTTTCAACAGTCTGCAAAGACCTAGTACTACTAAAATGTCTTGAGTGGTGTAGAGGTGGCCAGCAATATGCAAGTAGTGAAAGTTTGCCTCTTCCACTTCAAAATCGTTTCTAAGTGTTCTCTTGAAAATATCCCCAAAGAACACAGCGTCAACACAAAGAACGAAAGGATGGGTGAACGTTTCGGTTACGTGGCAAAGTCGACAATTAGTGCTTCCATGTGTATCAATGCCTCAAAAGTCGGGCCACTCTTTAACGGGTGTGGTACAAGAATGAAATCTGTAAAACAAAGTTTTACACTTTGGTGGTATCAGCATTGTCTTAACTCGTTTTAAACACATCAGTTATGCAGTTCAGAGGAGGGGCGTAAGGATACACGCGAAACACTAGATGTGGGAACAAGGAAGTTAGCAATTAAGTAACTAGCTCATTTTTAGTGCAGGAAGTCAAAAAGGCATTCTCGAATCTTGCTCTTAGAAATTAGATTGTGTCCGCGACTTCTTTATAAAATTCTCGTAATTTTTGTTTTATCGCTTGTGATTGTTGTATCTTCACCAAGAGGTACCATACATTTCTTCAAAAATAGTCGTTTGCACAACTTTAAAAAGAGATTATTTTCCAGTGTAAAAGATTTTTCTCAGGCGATTAGCTGTCTTACGAATATATGGTCTAGGCCAAGTCCTTCGTCGTGCATTCGTCGGAACAAGTTTTATCTTCTCATTGGCTCGCATGGTGACCTCAAGATGACCCTCGCCATTATTCTGTTAAATACGTTAACTGTTGGCCTTGAGTCATAGCCTCCTCTATACTCACAAAGCCTTGCAGTTCGACGACGGAGCAATACATTACCCGGTCGCAGATTTGTAGCGCGAGTATCTTGTAGCACAGAGCCATTTCTCGGAGAACCTGGACGTCAGCGCACAGCTTTTGCAGCGACGAGGGCTCAAAACACACTTGTTCGCTCGGGACAAGTGTGTTTCGGAGTCTCGCCGCAGCGGGGCGCCAGTCACGTGGCTCTCCTCTCATCCATTGTCTGGCGCTCCACCTTTTCCATTTCGGCAGCCGCTTCTTGTGGCGATATGCTAGGCTTTGTCAATAAACAGGAGTCTATGCTTGAGCAATGCATAACGTGCAGAAGATAGGTTAAGGTTGGCGAAAAAAAATTTGCATAGAGTGACTCCACAAAAAAAAATAGAAAGATAACTTAAGCTCCACATATTAGCCTTAACGTTTTCCTTTACAGCGTCCCACATAGGCTTGGGAATGTCCACTGCGCTCAACGGCTCTCCCAAGAATTGTGGTTTTGTTGTGAACTATTGGATGTCTACATATTTAGATAGAGTTCATCCCCACTCTCTACACCACGAACCGCTATAATTGTTTGCCGCTGCTTCTGACACGGCACAAAACTTTGAAACACAGAGCATTCCCTTTTCTATGCTTGGCTTCTTAGAACAAACCAGCACAACTTCATCAGCGAAGGCAACAGGTTTGACCTCACAGCTGTGAAGGCTAAAATCTTGAATCTCGTTGTTGGGTATGATGTTTTTGCATATGGGCTCAAGGTAGAGGTCAAAGAGCAGTTGCGACATGGGGCATCCTTGCCTGAACGAGCATCGGACCTTTATTATCTTGTGACAGTTCCGTTTACTAGTAGTTTCAGTGATATATCAAGATAACAGAGCTTGATTCCGCAATCGTCATTTTCTACAACTCCTGTGTGCTTGAGAATACCAAAAAGAAAGGAGTGTTCAACTATGTAGTAGGTCTTGGCAAGATCAACTATGTAGAATGGCCGCTGGTACATGCGTTCGTTGACAAATCTCTATTGTTAACCGGACGATGAAAATGTTGGTTTCTATGTTCCTTCCTTTGATGGAACACGTCTGGTAGTCTCCTACTAATATTAATATCGCGCTCTGTACACGACCAGCAAGCACCTGTGCAAATATTTTGTAGTCACAATAAAGTAAGCTTATCGGTCGATAACCGTCGCCTCGTCGGAGCTGTCCGGATCTTAACCCTTTGTTGCATAGTGGTCTCTATAGTGGACAAAGTGAATTATGTTTTAAATAAATTGCCAGGCGACATAATACCCGTACGCATAGTGTCCACTTCAGTGGACATATCTGTTTTCGATTGCCACTCATAGATGGCGCCACAATTTCACTGGTATTGACATATTCAGCATCCAAGATGGCACCTTCCACAATTTCCAGGAAGCGCACGAGCATCCTCGCAAAAGCGTCGTAAACTCTTGCAAAAACTTAGTACTCCTCTGTTAAACGTTTTCATGCCTTCGAGTAAGTCTTAAGGTGTAATCTTTATAAATATGAACGTCCAATAAGTCTTCATTGTTCAGTAAGGGGTCTATTCGTGGCTTGTCCACTCTGGTGGACGCCATGAACAGCAGCATTACGGGGCCATGAGCTATGCACAAATTGTATTTGGTCAGCAGCGCTGTAAATATAATCGAATGGTCCGATTTTCTGTTGCGATGAATAATGCGCCATAATTAAGCATACTCCAAGAAAAAATACCATATTTTGTTATTTTTTGTTTTAGAGACAAATGATCTGCTTCCAAATCACCTTTGAGAGAAGCAGACATCGATGCTTTATACTTTATGGGATGTTCCACGATCTGACTCAGAAATCAGTGTCCTACTTGAAGACGGACTGCCGTCACAAAGTGATGATGATCCTTCAGAGAGCGAGGATGATGACATCGATTATGCCATAGAGGATGATCAAGGCAGGTGTGATGATTGTTGGAAAGATGCCAGCCAAAGTGATGACAGTGATGAAGAGGATCGCGACACGGAACCCCAGGCTCCACCACCAAGAAAAAGACATTGAGTTTAAAAAATAAAAAAAAAAGTCAAAGGTATGGTCATGGAATGAAAGGGATCTTTTTCCCACAGTGCATGCTGTCCACTCTCGTGGACGTTCTGTAATCAATAAAATACAGTTCTGAAAGCTACGAAAAAAAAAATCCTGGGTCTGAACTCAATACCAATGGTTACAAAAACGCAAAATTATATGATTTGCATGGACGCTTTTGAAGTATAGGGAATTAGCACTGTATGTGCTGTCTGGAACGATGGAGGTAAGCATATATTTCTGTACGATTCTTTAAAAACATTTACAAGTATTGGCCCAAGTTTCTTGCTTCGTTTTTTTTTGTAAAAGTTAGCTGGTAAACCGTCAAGTCCCGGAGCTTTTCCGTTCTTCATTTCTTTTATGTCTAGTTCGACTTCGGTCACGTCACAGTGTATCTAATGTTTCGGTCATTTCCGTTTTAAGCTTTGGCAACCGCAGTTGAGAGGGATTTCTGCATTTGGGGGGTTGTTACAGACAGCAGACTTGGAGCAAATATATTATCATAATGAGAAACGACGGCATATTCTATTTCCTTCTCTTCGTTCAGTAAGCGACCGTTTTTGCTTAATGATGTATTCTCTTTCTTCTTTATACATTCTCGATCTGCGTTGAGGTACCTTTTTGTCGGTCGTCCTCCCTCTATCATTTCCAGGCTGCGGGTTCTTACAGCGGTGCCTCCGTTCCGTATTTTATTGTGTTGCTTAATTTGCTTTCTTTGACTCCTTATTTCATCTTTGTGCTTACCGGGCTCTTGGAATTCTAGACGATACAGGTAGAGGATGTCGTTGTTCAGATAATTTTCTTTTATTTTTTCAATGTATGCGACAATTGATGACGTTTCTGTCGCTATTTTTCTTAAGGTTTCCCGTATCTGACACCATCCTTTCTTGGTGCACTCAAGTATGTCTAGCGCTGATTCCACGCCTCGTTCTAAATCGTCATTTTCAAAGAGCCTTTCATACATTTTCCAAAGTGACCAAAGCTGTGGTTTTCTGTTTTTCCTGGTGTGTTTTTATACCTGCACGAACTTGAACCATGCAGTCATCAGAAAAGAAGACAGGGATCACGCTGTAGTTACTCAGCGCGGTACTAACTGACGCAGATATGTATATCCAATCTAAACGTGAACGAGACGAACCTTGAAAATGTGTGAAACAAAGCGCGTGATTTGTGGCACAGTCTATTAAGTTCCAGTCTCGAATCAGTCACCTTAAAACTTCCGCACTTGGATCTATGATATTTGTTGATAGAATTCTTTCTTTCTTATTCAAAACACAATTAAAATTGCCAAGTAGAATGACGTTAAACCTTGTGTTAGCGTGAATTTTCGCTTGACAAAGAAGGCTTTTCCTCTGCGTTGCGTTACTGTATCCATTAATAAGAATCATGCGCCAGGGCTGGTCTTGCAAGAGGACATTAACTGCCATGAGGCGACCACCTCAGTGCCTTCCAGAATGCTACACACTTTGTACTTCATGTCTTTTTTAAACAGAATTACGCACCCTGCTGAGTACTCAACAGCGGGACAGTGAAACACATCGTGGGAGTCCATTCATAAGCTACATCCAGAAAATAAAGTACTTTGTTCGGACAATTTTGTTTCTTGGGGGCCTACACTGTCACTGTCATATTGCTGTACAAAACGAAAAAGTTGGTATTGCTTTTTTTGTCGATTTTAGCCCTCGCACACGTATGGTGTAAATAGTGAAGGGACTTATCTGGGTGGTCATGGTAGCGCTACTATTCCTTTGTGTAAAATTCGGAAGCTGTCGGAGATGTGGTTTCCCTGTCCTTGAATTTGGGCTTCAGCCGCGGGTCTTTGGGCTTCATTAGAATTGGCGGCTCCGTTGAGTCCACTGGAATTTAGTGGCTTCATGTTCCTCTATCAGGTTCTCGCTGATGTTAACTTTGGCTCTCTGGTAGTGCCGTACTACCTTCTTGCCAACCTCGGACGACTTCTTGGTGTGTGTGGATTGCTTTCTCGCTTCTTTTCCCTTGTTCAGTGAAGTCATCCTGGTTATGATGTTGGGGTTATCTGTACTATGGTGCCTGGAACGCGACTCCGACTGGTGTGTTTACCGGGTTCAAAAAAGTGGTCCCTCGATTTCCGCCTGATGACGTCATAGAAATGTCATGTTGTCGCCTGTTGCGACCCTGGCGGCGCCCCAACAGTTGTGGTATAAGTGGCAGACGCCTGTTCTGCTGCAGGTCGCTTTCCAATGTGACAGTTCACGGAAGCTGGAGCAGCCGGAAGTTGAGACGCCTAAAGGGACGCCGTGACGAAAGCGGCACTCGCGTTCGCTCGCGCTTTTCGCCAGCATTTCTACGGCCAACCGCCAGGATCGCGACAGGCAACAGCATGACACTCGCGTCATTTGTTGCCACATTGGGACCACTTTTGATGTATGGGCGGGATAGGACGCTAAACACACCAGTCGAAGACGCGATTCAGGCACCATATCTGTACATCGGATTCGTGCTCCTACATCAATAGGGGCACTTCGTTGTCGATTGTTAGATCATTCCCCGCCAGCGTCGGTGAGATTTCATCATTGCACATTTCTTCTACGTCAGTTATGCGCTCACTATGATTAGCTTCCGGTTTACGATTTCCTGGAGTGCGGAAGCGTATGTCACACCTCATCCTTCGTCCGTGTGACCAAATCTCCAGCGCTGCGTGCACCGAGGAGTGAAGCATTGTCGACGGATGTGCCCGATTCCTTTGCACATATGGGAGAAAGGTAGCCTTCAGAAGATGACGACGAGCGTGTTGGAGCCATATACATTTAAGAGGTGTGAGATATTGTCGACTGTGAGGCCTGCTTTAGGACAAGCGTCACTTCTCGGGTTGTTGTTTCGAGATTTTCAAGTCCTGAGAAACTCCGTGTTTCTCTTTTCATGGCCTTGCCTACTCCGAGGGCTCTGATAACTCCCTCATCTCGGAGTCTGGCATCGGGATAGGTAGCCACAGAAACTTCAGCTTGATCTCCTCTTTGCATGCATCAATGATGGTGCACTTCTTCCCTTTGATGAGAAAATCTTCGTGAGCCTTGATCTTGAGCTTGGCAGCAGCATTTCCGAAGGTCACCATCCTTACGTGGATCATTTCCCATGGGCCTAAGCCCAGGATTTCCTTCCGATCAACGACAGGAAAGATCACTTCCTTAAAGTCGGTTGCCTTGTAAGGCCTTCCGGTGATGTCGGCATGTAGAAATCGAGAGTTCGGGACGGGTATACCCTGCAGTAGTCTTGGTAGAATAACCTTGTAGTGTGAAGATTCCGATATCTTCTTAAAAGGCCGGCCATCAAATGCCGTCGAACTGCTTCGCTGGGGCTCATCTGTCTCCTCGTAGACGACGTTGCTGTCTAAAAATATCGTCACGGCAAACAGGGTCACCCGGGAGAGCCCCGGGCTCCTTTTAATTCAACAAATTATAGACAGGCAAAATATCACTTCTAATCACAATCACTTCTTCCACCACTCCCAGTCGGCCACCGACGGCCTGTAGTTAGTTTTCAAGCGCTGTGCGTTCGCGTTAGCGTTCGCGTTAGCGTTTGCGTTAAGGCCCATACGCACATTCGCGTTTAAGCGCGGTGCGTTCCGTAGCGGCAAGCGGACGCGTTGCGTTGCGAAGACCGCTTGCGCAAAGCTTGTACGCACAGTTGCGTTGACACGCAGTCAACCGCAGTCAAGAGCCAATAAGAACGCGCTATCGTCGCTAGTGGCTCACCAATAGTAAGTGAAATCCAAGGCAACATGGCGGCGCACAGCGACAGCGTCGGTGTTCGATCTTGGGACAATCTCGCCGGCTTCCCCGACGTTTTGTCAAGCTTGAACCATCGCAGCCTTGGAAAATACAGTCCCCACCGCTCCCCAAAACGAAAAAGCAAGCACTGCGACTGCTGCGACCGCCGAACCGGATACGTCTCGCCGAGTCGGCCGGGTGGGGCGAGCGAACACGTCACCACCTCTCCTCTTTCGGCTTCTGATTGGTCGAACGCACCCGAACGCACCGCAACGCTTCGGAAAGTTGAACGAGTCTCTACTCGCTTGCGTCGCGCTACCGAGCGTTGCGGGAAGGCGCGCGTCGCTCTGCAAGCGACCGCGCCTGGCCGCAAGGACTCCGCAACGCACTCAAACGCGTTCAAACGCGAATGTGCGTATGGCCCTTTAGCGTTGTGTGTCCCACACTGCGCGCGCGCGCGGAGTGCTCAAACTGTGTCTTGGATGGGTGCACTGATGGATACACAGCGACGACGCGCATGCGCAGCTCGGAGAGCGCAATACGCAATACGAAAACTATCTACTGACAGCCTCGCCCTGTCATACTTTTCTCAACTTGCCAGCGTAGCAAACAGGAATTCGCTCGGCGACACCGCAGAAGGCAGAACCAAGCTGCACGGAAGGATCGTTTTGTTCAATATCATGTTGTGCAATGAAAAAGCATGCGGCGGATTAACATTGTCCCAAAGTTTTCTTCTTCTTTTTTTGTATCTGCGTATTTAAAAAATATGCGGAGCGCAGGTTCGTCTGCTTCTTCCACAGGGGTTGCTATGATGTCAGAACGCCGAACTCTTATTGGCCGATTAAAAAAAAAATAGTTGGTATAGACCTCGAGGCATCTACCATGGAGGTCTACCCAGCAACCTTTCAATCAAAGCCAATCACAACTCGGCGTCCTTCTGACGTCACCGTAACCCCCGCGCAAGAAGCGGACGACTTGCTCACCGAATAGTCACCCGCACTTTCCAGAAATTCGGGGCGTGCGCAGAGTTCCCAGCATCTCATTATCGCCTCGCAGACAATGATATTACGGCATTGGTCGCTAAGAACAGAGAATAACCAGTGACGAAGCGAGAAGGAGGGACACGATAATCCACGCACTCCATTTCCTAAGTCTACGTCGACTATAGATGCCCATAAAGCTCCGTGACAAGGATAACGTTACGGCTTCTAACTTAAACCTACGGCAACTATACACTTTTATTTTTGCACGGGTGTATTCGTATTTACCTCAAAAACCACAATGAAAAATCCGGCTTTTTGAGGAACATTACTTATTCCCCTCTCCATGTGCTGAAATAAGATATATACGGGTGCAGCTTAGATGAGCTTTGCGTTATTTTATCCAGACAAACACGTTTCAAACCCTTAAAACCATCGTGTCATCCTTGAACAACCAAATTTTGTAATTACTACTTCACGCAGCGCATATAAACAAAACGCAAAACTTTTTTTTTTTTTTTTTTTTTTAAGGTGACAAGGAGTGTAAGTGTCGATGAAATGCAGGCTTAGCTCGATGGAAGCAGGCGGGTTGGGAGTAGACTGACTCAACAGGTATGATGGCTCGATATTTGGAGCTGGTATTATGCTGGCTAGAAGGGGAGCTGTCAGCATTGGCGCACAAAAAGAAGGAGCAGCCTGAAGGTGCTGTTCAAAGTCTTCGGACCGAAAATGTAGCGAACGAATTCTGACGCCATCGCCGAGACCTCTGCGCAAGACAATACTGTTCAACCGGCGACTACGCAATGCTTTATCGCTTGGGGGTACGTGAAAACTAGCGTCGCCTGAACAATCACGGGTCTTCAGTCGACCACTTGAACAGCCTCCTACAGCGCACAAATATGGTACGACTACCGCTTTGCAGAATCCTTCAAGTGCCGTGTTCCCAAAGTAAATATGAAACCGACATTTGAAACCAAAACCAAACGTTTGCCACGTTTCCCGCATTGTGTTCTTTTTTTTATTTATTTTGTTTGTTCATAGTTGCTCGTTGCCCGTTTCGCGTCCAGCATAACAAAGAGGAAAATTATTATGCTGTTTTATTTACGGTTTAGTAATCATTTCCGGTCCGATTTCTACATTTCATAGTTCTTCAAGTGGAAATTGGACCAGTGTTCCTAAGAATCGCGAACCACAACGTGACCGAGGGCACGTCTCTCGTGTCGACCAATCGCTGACGCGTCTCTTGTGACGTCGCACTTCTCGGTCCAGCAACGTCGCGCCAACTCCGTTTCTCCTGGCTTCTCCCGCAGCTCTCGGGGCGTCGCCGCAATCGATCCCGGTACGATTATTACCGCGACTGTTGAATTCATTTGCGCGGCACACAAGTGCCGGTTTCGACTGAAATTTAGGCAACGTTGCCTGGGACGTGCCTGGAACCCAGTTCAATCACCAAAAAGATATCCGAAATTGCCTTCATTGCCCCTTTAACGAGAAAATGTGTACTTCTCCAAGACGGTCAGCACGGATCACATATTCTATATACCAGAAACGAGCCAAAAGACGCCCGAACATTCGGAACGCCTTCCTATCTTCGCACGAAGCCGGCGTGACCTTACTTAAGCCGCTTTACGATAAGTTCCGGTATTACAGTCATCGTCTTCATCATCATCATTGTCATCATCGACATCGTCGTGAATACTTTCAGCTCCAGCGTGATTGAGGTCCACTTACGAAGACCTAGCATTCCGAATCTTTCATCCTTTCTTTATGTATTAGCTGTTTATTTGTTTTTTCGACTGCTGTTTCGCTCATTGTCATCGGCCTCTCCGCACACGTACCGTATTTATTTTTGTTTATTCCCTTCTTCTCCGGCAAAATCCAGGAAACGTTTTATCCACACCAAGTCCGAGTGCACGCAGTAAGGACGGATTTTCGGGTGAGCGAGTCACGAGACACGGCATGTGGCGTGCGCGGTTCCATATTGTTCATTATTCCAGTTTCCGGAGGCATTCTTTTTTTTCTTTTCGTTTATAATATTCCGCTCGCTCTTAAGCTGGCAGTGCGGTCGAAGCTACGCTCTCGTATAAGGCCAGTAACTCGATTCTATCTTCTTCCACGTGATCGTCTTCTCGCCCGTACCCACGCGCAGAGAGAGCTGGGTAGTGGGATGAAAGGAAGGTGTTTGATTGGTCGAGCGATTGCGTAGCTCTCACAGCAGTGATATTCGAGGGAGTAACTGGGTGTAGTGCGCCGGTTGCTCTCGCGAAAGAGTGGTCCGTTCGTAATTGTAGACTTCCGGCAACTTCTGATGACTCCTCGGAGAAAAGGCTTAGTGGCCGCAGCAGCAACCGTTGTGCACTTGATCAAGAAAAAAAGAAGATAAACGCGTTTGTATGTCGGAAAATAGAACGGAGAGACAATTTGTTTGCACACCGCAACCCCCCAGTTTATCAACAAGAACGCTTGTCTGCGGGAGCTGTGGGTATACTGCGCCAGCGCAAAAAAAACGGTTTTAGAGAAAGAGGAGCGTTTTAGCACGCTTCGTCTCACAGTCAAAGTCACCGTCTGCCCGCGACGTTAGAAACGTGAGTTTGACTTATGTAGGCAATAACGGTGATGCCACCGCCTATTTGTAAAGTCAAGAACATGACTTGGTGCAAATTACGAGAGTGTCGTCACTGTCTTCACGAGGCGTGAGGAACTTGATTTGTGTAGGCCATAACAGTGACTTCACCACCTTTGCTTGGCGTTAGAAACATGGGTCATGGAGGTAATATAACCGTGACGTAACCGCCTTTGCGCGAAGTCAGGAACGTGACTTGGTGCAGACCATAACAATGACGTCCCCGTGTTCACGCGGCGTCAGAAACCCGAGTTGTGTAGACCATAACAATGAAGTCACCGCCTTTGCGTGAAGTCAAAACGTGAGCTGTGTAGACCATAACAGTGACGTATGTCATCTTCCTGTGACGTCAGAAACGTGAGTTGTGTTTACTATAACAGTGACGCCAGGGCGTCTTTGATTGAGTTCAAAAACGTGAGCCATGTAGACCACAACAATGGCATTCCTGTCTCTGCGTGACGCCAAAAAACACGAGTTAATTTGTGCGAATCATAATGGTGGCGTCACCGCTTTTGAGTGTCGTCAGAAATATTTATTTAATTATGGTTATTTATTTTCATGCCTTCAGGGCCATCGGCATCATATAGGAGAGCGGGACTGAGTTGGTGCAGATACAGTGCAGACCATAACACGACAGGCGCTTGCATCTATATATTTTTTTATAGGGACTTGCCGCGCGCTAGCATTGCGTTCGTCGTGAAACGCAGCAACACGCGCTCGCGGCGATGTGGAGGCGTGCTGAGCACTGCGTTGATATTTTAATGCAGAGTTGCATTCTTACGGAAGCTAGCTCAGATTTCATCAGCATCCGAAGCGCGCGTTGCGTGCCACAATAAAAAAAATTTGGGGTGTTTCCACGTACCGGTCATATATTTTTTATGCATATTTATATAAATTTTATATTTTAAAGCCATGATCTTGGGAGGAGCATTCAGTTATATGTAAGGTTTCCCGTTTTCGGTTTCTATGTTTTCGAAATTCGGCGTACGTTTTTCGGTGTTTATTTTAAAATTCAATTTTCGTTTTTGTTTTCGGCGTATATTTATGCCCAAAAAAGTTTGTCGGCTTTTTTCGGTGAATTTCAAATAAATACCAACGGACATCGGATCAGATGATCCTTGTAGTTCTGATATTTGTGATCGCTCAAAGAATAACGACACAGATATATTGAAAAGGAAATGGACACTTTATTTGGCAAATGTGTGCAACTGTAAAAGAAACGAGAAAAAAAAAACACACAAGTACAAACAAGTCAGATATGAAGCCTATGCCCAAAAAACATGGAACTTCGCCTTCTGTACATCAGGATTACGTAATCTTATTATGGTACACACACATGTACTTTCCCAGGTTCTCCTCGTTGATCCACAGTCTTTCTTTCCGGTTAATATGACACTGAGCTTCAAAAATGCCCTCTCAACGCTAACACTGGACACTCGTAGGCTGAGGATATGAAGCGCTGCCTGAACCGAAATCGGCCAATCGACCGATTGTGACCGCCAAAAGAGACACGGTGCGACGTGTTGACGCACAATACAACATGCAGAGCTTGCATCAAGTCAGTCTTCCTTACAACGAGTTTGAAAACACGCTCGTGCATAGCAAAGTCATAGGGAATTTCGGATTTCACGTTCCGATCGATGATGCGCACATTAAACCAAAACGCCGTGATGATATCCGTGTATCCCATACACTCGGATACGTTTCGATAGACACTGTCGTTTCACTTTTTCGCCACGGCTCTGCGGTACGACTTGACGGTCGTACCGCAGAGCCGCGGGAAGTGACCTTTTCCGGATAAAACCTGATTTGAGAAAATAGATTCGACGTACTTTTATCGGTTTTTGTCAGTTTAAATTGAAAATGCCGAACCTAGAAACTGACCTTTTTCGGTTAAAGCCGAATTTCCGAAAATGAATTTGGCGTACCTTTATCGTTTTTTATCGGTTTAAACCAAAAACTCCGAACTCTAGTTATATGTAAACGCCGTAGCTAATTTTCTTCTGGAGTTATAGAATTCCGAAGCTCAAGGCGTGGTGATTGCCTTTAGGTTTCGATATGGTGCTTTGCACAGCCGCCAACTTCACTCCGAAGCATGCACGAAATAATAATGTTTTCTGAGTATAAGTAAGTAAACCTTCCATAAAAAATTACTTATATTATGAAAGGTTTACGACATATACGCAGAACATTTTAAATTACGTTAAAGGTCTTCTATGCAAAAAAGAAAAAAAAAGAATTGAGTAACGCGTCAAATAAACACGTTTTAGACATACGTTTACAAATTATTGACCAACGAACCACTTCATACAAAACGACTTCAAATATACCAAAATAATCATCTTTAAACGGGTGTTACGAGTATAAAATAAACGTATGCTTAGTCATTATTTTACTTATGTTATTAATGCAGAAACGGAGCTCATTTCTTCAACTATGTCAAAATTGCACGTCAATATTTAAAAAGAAAACACCACTTCTCATTCTCTTTGAACTCTCCTTAACCATTTACAGTGACTTGAGCTAACTTATGATGGCAAAACAAGGAGTAACATATGACCTCCTTAAGAGAAGAACGATAGCAAACCTTCACTCAAATTGAGCTAGCTTGTCTTCGTTATAGGGGCTTTGCTTGACGACTTTGACTTCAAGGAGATGTTTTTCACAACTTGCAGAGGCTGTACAGCGGTGCTGCTCTATCGTAAGGAATAGAAAATCATGCTGTCCCTAGCTTAGTTATTATGATATTTGTGTTTTCTTGCGTTGCCTCCTATCCCCCCCCCCCCCTTTATCTCCTTCTACGAACCCAGTTCAGAACTGTATGCACATCACATTACTGTGAAGCCAAAAGCCCTCACGTGAGAACGGTCTATCACCGCAAAAGCAAGGCGAGGAAAGTAATAATAATAATAATGTGTTTTATTCCCTTAACAAATACATATAAATAATGCCGGCCTACAAAAGCAGTATTCTGCTTGTGCGTAGGACCAGACAATCCAGCGAAATACATATCAATACATCATGATAAAAAATCGAACGAGTACACTGTGGCCATTGATACCAACATTAATACGAAACAGAGCCGCGATTCGGCACAAAACAAAATGAACACAACTATCGAAATCATTAAAAAGCAAGTATACAGTGATGGGAGTAAAGCAGTGTTTATGGAGGTAATGAGAGGCACCAATTTTTTATTTCTTTTTTTGTTACTTTTATCAAATTTATTTTCATTAAAGGCTCAGTGAGCTCATTAAATAAGGTGGGAATAAAGTGAGCTCTGCATCTTTTTCCGTATCGCGTGTAAATTCTGGGGATTTTAAACCTTTCTTTGCGACTTAGGTCCCTAGGCTTGTCCACTGGAACCTTGAACGTTGCATCTTAGAAATAATTTATAAACGTAACATATCTATGAAAATTTTTGAAGAATAAAATTTGGAGCTTCTTTGCTTTATCTTCCATTCATTCATTCATTCATTCATTCATTTGTTTATTTTCTGTGCTCATGAACAGCTTGACGCCTTGGTAATGATGCACAACAAAATGTTCACAGGTTAATTACGAAAGTCTAAAGTTAAAAGCTACGAAATTTGGGTTAAAAACATCAATATCTGCTCCCCTGAGGGTATTGTAGAAGTGTTGAAATGGGACTCCGTACGGAACATATCTAATGTTCCGTACCGAGTTTCGTATGTAATGATTTTCACCATATGTTTTAAAATTCTGTCTATTGCATTTGTCTTGTACGAAGAACAGTGACCATATAAAGTGATTCCATATCGTAGAATTGATTCAGCTAACGACCTGTACACCAGTAGTCTTATCTTTACGCTGCACAAGCTTCTTATTCTGTACAGATATGCTGAAACGGCACGTAGTCTTTTAGTCACAAATTCCACATGTTGATTCCATGATAAATGTTCGTCCACGTATAATCCTAGATATTTTACACAATTATCGAATGGCAAAGGTTTACAAGTACAATTATTACACGGTGTCGAATGAAGTAAAATTCTAGGTGACATATCAACACGTTTATGAGAATTTCGGAAACACAGTAACTTAGTTTTGGCAAAATTTACTGAAATGGCATTTGAGTTAAACCAACCTATTAGTTCATTTATATCTCTTTGGAAGACTAAAACAGCATCATCATAGCTTTCATAGGGTAAAACTAGCACCGTATCGTCAGCATACTGAAATAGCTTAGATTGTAGAGGTAGAATACCCAAATCATTTATGTAAACGTTAAATAAAATTGGTCCCAGAGTGCTGCCTTATGGTACACCCCATTCGACTTTAGCTGTACCACTTATATTATTCATAATTTTAACCATTTGTTGTCTGCCGTTAAAGTAATTCTGAAAAAAGTTATAAAACTGTCCCCTGAAACCCAATCTGTAAAGCTTTTCAAGTAACAGAGAATGGTCAATGGTATCAAAAGCCTTCGATAGATCTATAAAAAGTGCCAGGGCAATCTTGTTATTGTCTAGTGCTTGATTAACACAGTCAGAAAAATCTTCTAATAGTGTAATAGTACTTTTTTGTTGTCGAAAACCATTTTGCGTACTAGAAAATAAATTAAATTTATCACAAAAATTGGTCACTGTTAATTGTACCCACTTTTCGATTATATGAGCTAATGCAGGTAGAATGGAAATGGGCCTGTAGCTCTCCAATTCCTGATTTTTTTCCCTCTTTATACAGTGGACGTATAATAGATATCTTCAAGCCCTTAGGAATTCTTCCGGTATGAAAGGTGTCATTAATTATTTTCATTAAAATGTGTTTTAATTTATCAAAATTATACCGAATATCTCGTACTCTAATATTATCAAATCCTGGTGTTTTAGTTATTGGCATAGCATTTATAATCCTCAAAAGTTCGCTCTCCGTCATCTGAGGTAAGTACGCCGAACTAGAGCATCTGACCTGTGAAGTGACGGGATTCGGACCATTCAGTGAAATGTTATTTTTTATGCTTCTTACAGAGTCAACAAAACACTTATTAAATGATTCTGATAACGTTAAATAAGAATCTAATCCAGGAAAGTTTTTTTTAATTGTATCATCCACGCTATTTTTAGACTTTCTGCCAGTTAATTGGTTTGCTAGGTTCCATGTCTTTTTTATATTTCTTCTCGAAGAGGTGAATTGATTTAAATAATGTTTCCCCTTTTCTAAACGTATTTTTGCTGTCACTTTATTGCGCACTGCACGAAATTCATTTCATAGTTCTGTGTTTTCGGGATTTTGCTTACATCTGCTCCAAAGCCTTTCCTTTTGATCACACAATTCTCATATTTCCTCGTTTATCCAAACATTCTTAGGTTTTCATTTCCTCAACTTTATTTTTCTAGTACCTTCAGAATAAATATCTTGAACCGTGTCCACTAGTTTGTCATAGGCTACAATATGATCGAACTCGCATAAAGAATTCCAATCGAACGATTGTATTAAATTATCGATTTTTTAGTATCTAGTATAACTTTGTACCCATTTTCTAAATCTACATTTTCAGCAGTAATTTCGCCTAATATTGAGAGTACAATAATGTAATGATCAGCTACCTTTTGCTTAATAACTCCAGACAGTGTTTTCAAATTACTCATTCTTATAACTATGTGGTCAATACATGATTTTGTAATTTTATTACCACAATATTCCTCCCTCGTATAATTTTGAATGACATTTTCTAGACCAAATGAAGCGAGGGTATCAAGATAACGCGGTCCTCCCTGTTTATTCTCATTCAGAACATCAATATTGAAGTCTCCTGCCAGAACTAGGTATTTGTTGTTATTAAATTTTTGAAGGAATTGTTCCAATTCATCGCAGAATATAGGTATATTTAAACTGGGTGGCCTGTATACAGCACACACAACATAAGAAAAATTCATTTTGTGAACAATAGCAGCACACACTTCTGCTTGTACAAATGAAACATCTAGTTTTTCTGACAAGCATTTGTCATTTATGTACATAATAACTCCGCCAGCTTTCCTTTGTTCTCGGCGCAAGCAGAAAAAATGAAAGCCTGGCAAGGAAAATGTAGCGCAACCTGCCTCATCAGTACTGACCTCACTCAAGATAAGTACACCCAAACTTTGTAGTCGCGTAGATAAAATTAACATTAACTGATCCCAATGTCTGTAAATACTCCTAACATTTACATGAATTAAGCTTAGTTTAGTGTCAGCGTTACTTCTTTCCGCTCTAGAACTTTCCGAATATCCGTCCCACTCACGGAACGATTCAAAAAGCGATTCCATGATTACCTAATTTTGATTAAGTCTCGTTCGCTCTCAATCTGAATCACCGCCGCTCCCTCCTTCTGCCTTACGAATATTTTTCCGTTCTTCATCCAAGTATACATGTACCCTTTTTCCTTCGCACGTGCCTTGGTGGACCACAACAAACTTTTCAGCGCTCTAGTCAAGTTTTCATTTATAAAAATGTTCTCATTTCTAAGAGTAGTTCTTTTTCTCACCGACAAGTCCCGTGTACGCCTCTCGGTGAATCTCACCAATATAGGTGTGATTCTTCCTTCATTAGCTTTTAGCCTGTGGGCAGCCTCGATGTCAATCGAAGTTACTGGTGCTAGGGCCAGCTTCGTTGCCACTGTGTTGATTACGCTCATATCATCTTCATTCGGTCGTTGGACTATACCATGGATTTCAATATTCTGGCGTCTAGAGTACAGCTCTGCATTGTCGATAGCCTTTCTTAGTTCGCCAACCTCTTCATCCCTTTGTGAAATCCTTCCCTCTACTTCACCGATTTTCCGCTGTAGTTCATTTATTGTTTTGTCTTGATTATCCAAATGAACGTTCAATTCCTCATACCTTGCTGTCAGATCATTCATGGTTGCCTCGATTCCTGCTATTGTTTTACTCTGATTTTCTATTTTGAGCATCATCGAGTCGGACCTCGCAGTCCGCGCCTCGAGAAACCTCTCAATACAAGACATCCTATTAAGGACGGAGGTCAACTTTGCACTGGTAGATTCATTTTGTTTGAGTAACCTTTCAAGTTTTTCCTCATTTGGGGTCAGCTCTGACGCCCATTGAGATACCTCGGGAGTCGCAGACTGTCGTTGGGAATGCAACCTGCAGGTGTTACATTGCCATTCTGAAATTTCTACGTCGTTCATTGACTTCATTACATTTTTTGTCATTCCAGAACACTTGCCCATGTGGTAATAATTTGTGCACTCCGAACACTTAATACATGCAGCATCATGTCCAGTTTTTTTCAGGCAAGAAAGACAGTCACTTTTTTCAGCCATTTTCGTGAAAGCACCAAACAAAAACCAAAAAGCAAAAAAAAAAAGAAAGCAAAAGCAAAAAGCAGACCAGCGAAATGCACACCCGCGCACTTACAAATAGTAACCGAGTGAATATGAAATCTTACCTACAAAAATTGAAAACTTAGTTTTCGTGGCGATGCATTCCGCTGGTCTGCGAAAGTATGTATCTGGCAACTCGGTAGCTTGGTTCGATTCTGCCCCCCCCCCCCCCCCCCCCCTTTCCCGAACTCTTCGGTAAGGCAAGTACCATCGCCTCCGGAATCTCTGGGTGCACCTCGTTAGTCTCATCTGTGGTCCCTGGCACCCGCGCATATCGATAGCTGGCGCCCAGTGGATAAACAAAAATTCATCCACTCTCCAGCTTTGGTCACGAAGTGACCAGAGCGGGCGAGTGGATAAATTTTTCAAACGATTCGCACAGTCCTGTTCCAATACCTACGTAGTATTAGCAAATACGATAAAGACTAGTGCTGGAAATTCATTCGAAGGCCATTGCAAGCAGTTCCGAATGACGACAGTGGCACCTCTAGCGGACCTGCAGGCTACAGAAGTAGAGAACATATGTTTTATAAGCCCCATTTTGTTTTCTCAAACGTTGAAACGATTCATTGCGGTCAGTGCGCATGAGCCATGGAATTCACTGATCCCAACTGCAATTATCACAAAAGCAGACATTTGTTTAGGTGTCTTGCAGTCAGCATGCTTATCCTACGTTTTCCAGGGGATTACACACGTTTGAGACGTCTCTTTCAAGAGACGTCCCAAACGTTTCTCCGGGGGAAAAGAGGGGGGCCTCTGGGAAATTCAGGAGTTTCCATCTATGGTGTGAAGGCCAACAAGCCAGCTTACCCTTTCTAAGTACCCCTGCGTAGCGAATGGAATACAGATAGACCTTGATGGCCCCGGGGGTTTTGTTGTTGGATGTTTCTGTGTCATTTTATACAGTGATGGTCCGGGTCATATTTTGCGTATTTTTGTCAAATATATACTATATGAAGGCCGTGTCCTTGGGAGAAGCACTCAGCTATGCGTATACAGAGTGTTTTACCAAATGCGGCCCAAATCGTTCGCGTGAAATGTACGCCTCCCAGAGAAAAAGGGGTTGATGTAATATTGGTTCCTGCCAAAGGGAAAATTTAGGAAAATATACGTCTTTGATATATTTAGGTTAACAAGTTCTAAAGTTGAGGCTTGTGTCAGTTCGTGTGACATATTTGAGAATTAACACAGCGCAAAAGACGAGGGACTAGATGAAGAAGAACACAGACACATCGCTGTGTTTGTTTTTCTTCATCTGGTTCCTCGTTCGTTGTGCTGTTTTAATTATCATATATGTTAATAACTACTTTTAGTAATTAACGTTATAATTATTAAACTCATATGGAACATGTCAATTGCAAACATGGTGGGAATAATTGAAAACTATTAAATCCACGCACATCATAGAGATATAAAGCATGCGCAACTTTTTACGGCGCTCCGTAAAATACACTCAATTTTGACGTGTTTTGAAAAATAAAAAAGGAAGAAAACGAGGGGGGGGGGGGGGGGGGGAGTCTTAGGAGTCAACCCGAGGAAACGCAAGTATAAAGCTAAACTAAAGACATCACAACTTTTTACGCCTTACGATAGAGCAGCACCGTTGTTCAGTCTTTGTGTGCTTCTTTCGAGCCAATGTCGTGCGGAAAAGCCCCCATAAGGAAGACAAGCTACCTCAATTGATGTGAAGGTTTGTTGTCATTTTTTACAGCGAAGCTGTATACCTCTACCAGGCAAGGAAATATTCGTGTCGTTGGCATTGTAGGCAAAAACCTCCCGGTAAACAATTGAACGCAAAAGAGCATATCTCCTTTGAAATCAGGCATACAGCATACAGCTCAGCACCCGTTTCAATAAATCATACCACAAAACAAGCATCAAAACCGCCTGATGCATGATAAGGCGCGTGTAAACAATAGGAACACCTTTCCACGCGTTATGGTAAAGATTAGGTTTGCAGCTGCTTCGAAAGAGGTTGACGTCATTTGAAGCCATCGTGTGAAGTGCAAACCGCATAGTGGATGATAACCGCGCCTGCGAACAATTCGAAGAACGTAGTGACGTCACTAGCCTTTCATATATAAAAGAAGAACCCGTCTACACTTCGTTTCACCTTACGTCTGGACGCAGCGGATGCTACGAGTTATCTTAGCAAATCCCGTTCTGTGGGCGTGGCCCGTGATACGCTTTCCGCGCGTAGATGTGCCCCCTCTCTAAGGTCACGTGGCACTCACGCGGCCTCCGATTGGCTCCCATGGCTCGTAACATCCGCTGTGTTTAAACGTAAGTTGAAACGGAGTTTAGCAACTGATTTCATTGTTGCCGCAGCACCGTGATGAATAGGCCACGAGTAGTTCGGACTCCCGAAGAGCAGCGTGAATACTAGGACAGGCAAAGGGAAAAGAAACGGCAATACGACCAGCGGCGGCGTGCTGCGACCGGTGGCGGCATTTCGTACAGTGCAGTGGGCAACCGTTGCAGGTGATAGCACAGCTTCGCTGACCAGCCACCTTCACAGCGTGGATTGGAGCCCCAATTTTTTTCTTAAGAAGGCCACATGTTATGCAATGTTTTGCCATGACAAGTTAGTTTAGGTCACTGTAAGCGGTTAAGAAGGGTTTAGAGAAAATAAAAAGTGGAGTTTATTAAATATTGACGTACCATTTTGGCAACGAGGTATAGGGCATTAGAGTGATAAACTAGCAGCTGAAAGTGACCCCCAATTGACCGCCGCCATGTTGTACAATTTTGACCACTAGACACGTGACCAGGCCAAATCTATGACGTAACCAGACCAAATCTCTGGCGTCAACGAAAAGATGGCAGCGCCCAGTGCGTGTCGGAAGCGTTGTGGGCGTTGATCGGAGTGTGTGGATTTCGTGTGCGGAATTCGGTTTTTCAGGGTTTTGTATGCTCCCCGCGTAGGAATAACGTGAAGTAGGAGGGAATGAGGCTTTTCTTTTTTATTTAATTCAGAGTAAGCCAGATTCGGTCCCGTGCTTCTCGTACGGGCTCGGATCACTACCTCGGACATCGCTCGGTCGTTCGAGTTTAATTATAATATCCGCAATCGTTAACCACGGGAGCTCCTCCATAATCGCTGAGTCGAAGGATACGTCGAACCCATCCGGAACGCGGAGTCTGAAGGTATGTAGGACGTAACCAGAACGCGGAGTTCTAACGGTACGGCGGACGTGCCCGGGCAATTTTCTTAGCTCGACCGTCAAGATTCGCATTTGAAGCAGCGAGTGAAGTGTTGAAATCTCCGAACTGCTCGGTGCTGAGCTAACTACGGACCACTTCACTATGTGATCCGTAGTGACGTGAAAAAGGCCGACGGCGGTCACTCCGGAGCAGACTTGTACGTAACGCGTTACAAGTAATTGATTACTTGTAATCAATTACAGTTAAGTGTAATTTTGTAACGCTTCAATTACATTTGTCAAGCTGTAACGCTCGGAGTAATTCAATTACTTTTTTTCTGTAATCAATTACAAAATCAATTACACAATTACCAATTACATTTTTCATTCCACAATTTTTTTTTCTCACAAAAATCAACATAGTCACTGAGCCATGGAGCAAAAATGATTGACATTTTTTTAACATCTAAAAAAAATAAAACTAGGTTTAGTCGGCAAATCCTTTTTTCTTTTGCGCCACGCTCTTCTACAAGCGCGCCACCAGCCTTGGCTGGGGAGTTCCGGATCTCGTTGCAGATTGCTGATAAAGTCGACGGGAAGCGGGAACTCGCTATTGACTTTTTAGTGGGCTTTGTTCCTTAGGTCGACGCGTCAGCTACACGACAAGGTCCGGGTCTGAAAACAAAAAAGGGAACAATAACCAAACAAAATTGTGTACGCAATATTTTACTGTGTATTTGTGTATTTCTGTCATCGCAATAAGAAGTAACGTGAAAGTAACTTGAAAAGTAATCAATTACTTTGCAGTAATTGTTCAATTACTTCTGGGAGGCAGTAATCAGTAACGGTAATCGGTTACTTTTTTTACTGTAGTAATTGTAATTGTAATCAGTTACTTTTTTTCAGTAACGTGTACAAGTCTGCTCCGGAGGGACGACGGCTCCCGGCCGCCTGCCGGGTGCCTTCTGTGAAGGGGCGACAGTCGAGTAAGCAGTACTGTACCAGCTTCTCTTATAGTTATGTTGTTCTCGAGCAGCTTCCCGATCACTAAACCCCGCAAACGCGTGCCGAAATTTCAAAAGGTGTCTGCCAACCTGGAAAGCCTTGAACTCCCAGGGAATTTCGGATCATCTGGGAAAGTCAGGGAATCATTCAAAAAGTGGGCTAAATAAAGGAAGACGACTAGTGAAAGCGGCATGGCGGTTGCTCGTCGGCACGGCCATGCTGAATGACATTGCCTAAATGTCATCCTTCGACTCAAAAACTCAAGGAATTTGATCAAAATAGTCAGGAAAAAACTTGAAAAAGTCGGGAAATTTGAAATCACTAGTTTGTTAGACACAATGTTTGATTTTCTTGGCACTCCACGCGTTTTTACACACGACAGGCACACGCCCGTGTATCACACGGCAGCCAGGCCAAGCGGCTGCCAGCCACTTGTGCAAGGTCGATAAGACGCAAGCGTGGAACGCTTTCGGACTGCTGTAAATACACCAGCGGGAGCGTCCGGCCGCAGTCCGACTGCCCACGCTAGGACACCCGACACAGACTCCGCGTCCTGGGTACGTCTGACGTATTTTTAGATTTTGCATCCTAGGTAAGTCAGACCTATCTTTAGACACAGCGCCTGATAATAGTAGTGAATAGGGTCACGTTCAGTGCGCAAGTCACTTTATTACACTCGGAGAGCGGAATTCCATTCCCGTTGCGCAGGTAGTTCCCGAGCTAGGCATGCACTTGAAGACCATGTTTCACTCTTTCATAAAGCAAGCTTTGCGGGACCCCTCCGCCCTTGTGCACCCATTCGCAGGTCGTGTCGCCTTTCCTCACGTAACTCCCGCAGGTTCAGTGAGTTGCTGAGCCACTGCAGCCCTGGCGTCGCTCGGTACATACAAGAGGCGGCTCACGTCGGTCGTCCAGCAGCGTACTGGAGGAACGCAAAGCTAGCAGCCTCCTTGGTGCACGCAAGACGAGGCTGAGCAGAGCTCCAAGCTCTTCTGACGCACATGTGCACTCCAATGAGACCGGTGTCGCACCCCGATTCCTAGAGATGTGGTCGCACTGGCAGTCTTGTCGGTCCCTGGGGGCCGTCGAGGAATGCCAGAAAGCAAAATTCCATCCTTCTTGCGCAGGTAGTTCCCCAGCTAGTCACTTCCTTGACGACGTCGCACCCTCTCTGGAAGCAAACTTCGGGATGCTCTTGTGCACCCATTTGCAGGTCGTGTCGCCTTTGCTCACGTAACTCCCGCAGGTCCAGCGAGTTGCCTAGCCGCTGTAGCCCCGGCGTCGCTGGTCGTGCATCCTGGTCCTGGTCGTGCATCAACCACCGCTGCCCATTTCCGCTGAGTGCTTGGGTGTGGTAGCTTGACGTGCTTTCGCAGAAAGTTGTATGCCTTTGCCGAGTAAAAATGGAGCGTGAGGGCAAACTTGCGCACATCCTCTGTACATGCGTTTTTGCTGCGCCTGACTCTTTTTAAGACGAGGTTGCGCATTGTGTTGGTGAATGCATTGTCAAGTATGTCAACTGCTGGCTTAGGAAGTCATGTCCTCAGTTCACGGAGCAGCGTGTTCAGCTTCCTAATCCTGGCCATCTTCCGATTGATCTTCTTCTTTGCCTGTTTCAACAGTTTCCTCGCCTTCTGCAGCTTTTGCCTACTCGTGGCCAGGACCCTGTGCAGTCGTGGTGACACAGCTGCGTACGAGTGGTCACCGAAGGAAGTGTTGCGTTGCTTGAACACAGCTTCTGGGTGAGTCTCTGACGTCGTAGCCCCAGAGGGGGGAAGTAACCAGCTTTACATTGCTTCCAGAACCAGCAGCAGCTTGGGCCTCTCCTGGGGTTGGCTGATCAGTCGTCGATCCAGGCTGCCTCTCTGGAGGGTGAGACCTGTCAGCAGAACAACGAGCGGTGACATTCAAGACTGCCTGTATTCCTCAAGACTGTGTGCCAGGGCATGCATTCTTGGCAGGTTATACTGTGCAGTGTGATATGTGACCACACCTTTTATGCGTTGGCCAGGACTGGCACTGACCCACAAAAAGGGGGTGCTGGGAGTTCTGGCTTATGAATAGGGTTCCATGTTTTGGGTGTTTTTTAATTTGTGAGTATTACCTGGCTCAGTGAGCAAAAGAAGAGCCGTGATCAAAGGGTGCAGCCAAAAGCTGTAACCAAAAGTTGTGTCCAAATGCCGTGACCAATGCGACGCAATCTAAGGAAAAAGAAAATAAGAGAAAAACAAACAGCTGTGCTCACATTATCATTTTCGTCATGTGACTTAATTATTAATCACGTGATCGAACAAAAAATAAACCTAGAAATAAATTATCCCCTGCCCGGTTTCGAACCTAGGCTCTCACGATCGCAAAACTAGTGTGCTATTCATTGGGTCAACCTTGCTCATTGACGTCAATATAACTCGGCCAAAGGTAATGCTCACGCATTCTCACATCATGAAAGAAAGCTGAGGTGCTCTCGTAGTTCTATCTTTTTAAAAATGGGGGTGATTGTTTGGTGCTTATTTGTTCTCTCGAATTTTGAGCTTATCAGTGTCTTTTTTTTATATCGACTAAAACTCTGAGTGTCACGGTACTTATGTGGTAAAAGCAAATGAATATCTGTGGCGTTTCTAGGAGACACAACATGATATGCACTACTCATTGCTAAATGGAGCACATAAAAACAATTTCCGAAGAAAAAGAGCAGCCTCGCAGACAGTTCAGTGCGGTCGGTGTTGTGGTTCAACAAAAGTACAGACGTTTATCAAGGTTCCCTGCCGTGGAAAGTGCAATTTCTCTTCAAAGCAAGCTCAATTCGGGTTCTTTCGGTTTTTGCAGATTTCAAGAAAAATCGTTTGGAGGTCATATTTTTATGTATATCAGTATATACTGAAAACACGTAACCCACTTATGATTCAATGATTGTAAAAAGCATACAGCATGCCATGGAATTATTATAATGGTGGTGGTTGAAAGTGTTGCAAAGAACCTGAATGTTGTACTCGAACCTATCAACTTGATCCCAAAGATGCCACTTTTCTAGTGATTCGTTGACCACCACTTTCAGATACAAGAGACACACCTTTGCAAGTTGTGCAACTAGTCGCCCGAAGTACCTGAAAACTGGAGCTTGTTACTTCCCCCTCTCAGGCTACGACGTCAGAGACTCCCCCTGAAGCTGTGTTCAAGCAACGCAACACTTCCTTCGGTGACCACTCGTACGCAGCTGTGTCACCACGACTGCACAGGGTCCTGGCCACGAGCAGGCAAAAGCTGGAGAAGGCGAGGAAACTGTTGAAACAGGCAAAGAAGAAGATCAATCGGAAGACGGCCAGGATTAGGAAGCTGAACACGCTGCTCCGTGAACTGAGGAAACGACTTCCTAAGCCAGCAGTTGACATACTTGACAATGCATTCACCAACACAATGCGCAACCTCGTCTTAAAAAGAGTCAGGCGCAACAAAAACGCATGTACAGAGGATGTGCGCAAGTTTGCCCTCACGCTCCATTTTTACTCGGCAAAGGCATACAGCTTTCTGCGAAAGCACGTCAAGCTACCACACACAAGCACTCAGCGGAAATGGGCAGCGGTGGTTGATGCACGACCAGGACCAGGATGCACGACCAGCGACGCCGGGGCTACAGCGGCTCGGCAACTCGCTGGACCTGCGGGAGTTACGTGAGCAAAGGCGACACGACCTGCAAATGGGTGCACAAGAGCATCCCGAAGCTTGCTTCCAGGGAGGGTGCGACGTCGTCAAGGAAGTGACTAGCTGGGGAACTACCTGCGCAAGAAGGATGGAATTTTGCTTTCTGGCACTCCTCGACGGCCCCCAGGGACCAACAAGACTGCCAGTGCGACCACATCTCTAGGAATCGGGGTGCGACACCGGTCTCATTGGAGTGCACATGTGCGTCAGAAGAGCTTGGAGCTCTGCTCAGCCTCGTCTTGCGTGCACCAAGGAGGCTGCTAGCTTTGCGTCCCTCCAGTATGCTGCTGGACGACCGACGTGAGCTGCCTCTTGTATGTACCGAGCGACGCCAGGGCTGCAGTGGCTCGGCAACTCACTGAACCTGTGGGAGTTACGTGAGGAAAGGCGACACGACCTGCGAATGGGTGCACAAGGGCGGAGGGGTCCCGCAAAGCTTGCTTTATGAAAGAGTGAAACATAGTCTTCAAGTGCATGCCTAGCTCAGGAACTACCTGCGCAACGGGAATGGAATTCCGCTCTCCGAGTGTAATAAAGTGATTTGCGCACTGAACGTGACCCTATTCACTACTATTATCAGGCGCTGTGTCTAAAGATAGGTCTGATGTACCTAGGATGCAAAATCTAAAGATACGTCAGACGTACCCAGGACGCGGAGTCTGTGTCGGGTGTCCTAGCGTGGGCAGTCGGACTGCGGCCGGACGCTCCCGCTGGTGTATTTACAGCAGTCCGAAAGCGTTCCACGCTTGCGTCTTATCGACCTTGCACAAGTGGCTGGCAGCCGCTTGGCCTGGCTGCCGTGTGATACACGGGCGTGTGCCTGTCGTGTGTACAAACGCGTGGAGTGCCAAGAAAATCAAACATTGTGTCTAACAAACTAGTGATTTCAAATTCCCCGACTTTTTCAAGTTTTTCCCTGACTATTTTGATCAAATTCCTTGAGTTTTTGAGTCGAAGGATGACATTTCGGCAATGTCATTCAGCATGGCCGTGTCGACGAGCAACCGCCATGCCGCTTTCACTAGTCGTCTTCCCTTATTTAGCCCACTTTTTGAATGATTCCCTGACTTTCCCAGATGATCCGAAATTCCCTGGGAGTTCAAGGCTTTCCAGGTTGGCAGACACCTTTTGAAATTTCGGCACGCGTTTGCGGGGTTTAGTGATCGGGAAGCTGCTCAAGAACAACCTAACTATAAGAGAAGCTGGTACAGTACTGCTTACACGACTGTCGCCCCTTCACAGAAGGCACCCGGCAGGCGGCCGGGAGCCGCCGTCCGCCCGGAGTGACCGCCGTCGGTCTTTTTCACGTCACTACGGATCACATAGCGAAGTGGTCCGTAGTTAGCTCAGCACCGAGCAGTTCGGAGATTTCAACACTTCTCTCGCTGCTTCAAATGCGAATCTTGACGGTCGAGCTAAGAAAATTGCCCGGGCACGTCCGCCGTACCGTTAGAACTCCGCGTTCTGGTTACGTCCTACATACCTTCAGACTCCGCGTTCCGGATGGGTTCGACGTATCCTTCGACTCAGCGATTATGGAGGAGCTCCCGTGGTTAACGATTGCGGATATTTTAATTAAACTCGAACGACCGAGCGATGTCCGAGGTAGTGATCCGAGCCCGTACGAGAAGCACGGGACCGAATCTGGCTTACTCTGAATTAAATAAAAAAGAAAAGCCTCATTCCCTCCTACTTCACGTTATTCCTACGCGGGGAGCATACAAAACCCTGAAAAACCGAATTCCGCACACGAAATCCACACACTCCGATCAACGCCCACAACGCTTCCGACACGCACTGGGCGCTGCCATCTTTTCGTTGACGCCAGAGATTTGGTCTGGTTACGTCATAGATTTGGCCTGGTCACGTGTCTAGTGGTCAAAATTGTACAACATGGCGGCGGCCAATCGGGGGTCACTTTTGCCTGATGAACGGTATACTAGTTTATCACTCTAAGGCCCTCTACCTCGTTGCATTTTGGCCACATTTAAAAAGACATTACTTGCGTTTCTGCGTTAATAATAGACCTACAATAATGGTCAAGCATACTTTTTCCTACGTGTTCGTAAAGTTCATTTCAAGGTAATAATTTATATATATATATATATATATATATATATATATATATATATATATATATATCGCGTCGTTTTATATATAGTAATTCGTTAGTAAGTAAATTTCTATATGATACCGTATTTACGCGAGTAATAGTCGCATATTTATGAAAGAGGCCCTTGAGTCTGCTTTCCCTCAAAACACATATACACCCAATCATCGCGTTGCGCATAAATTACATAGCGAATAACTAGATCGAGAACACGATTCTCCATTCAAACGCAATCTTCACAAATGGTTTCTTCGCGCGAAGACGTTATGTCTGTCCTGTAAACCGCTGCACTCTAAAAAAAGCCCGTGCGTTTGCTTTCCCGCACAACACTCGCAGAGCCAATCAGCGCAACTTACGGAGGCAGCTCAGCGAATGACCATGCCGAAACATATGTTTAGACCACAAAACGCAGTCTGAGTTGTGACATTAAGCAATGCAAAACGTCACGCTTGCATTGCTCAATGTCACAACTCAGACGGCGTTTTTTGGTCTAAACATACGTTTCGGCATCGTCATTCATTGATCTGCATCAGTAGGTTGTGGTGATTGGCTCTCCGACTGTTGTGGGGGGAAGCAGACGAATGGGCTTTGTTTAGAGTGTGCAATCATATACTGTCGATTGCGGTGATTGGCAATTCGCGTGCTCCGCGGGAAAGCAAACCCTCAGGTTTTTGTCATAAACAGTGCAGCTATTACTCGAGTAAATATGGTATGTCTGTAAAACCTGTTTAACGTCTTTCGTAATTTTGTTCGCATAGAAATCTTTTAGTGTAATTTTAACGTTATTTGCACATTTCCTAAACCTTTCGTAAAATAAGCAGTAAAAATTCTTACTACGTGCATAATTTGGTGGGAAATGTATGGCTGTGCAAAGCACCATAGAGAAACCTTGTCAAACTCCATGCCTGGAGCCCCGAAATTTCATCCTTGGAAGAAAATTAGCTCCGGCGTTAGCATGTAGCTAAATGCTCCCCCCAAGAGCATGGCTTTAATATATATATATATATATATATATATATATATATATATATATCAGTGTGTCGAACCGAAAAAAATACGGGTTCGGTTACGGTTCAGGTTCAGGTAAATTTATTTTGTTCCGGTTCAGTTCCGGTTCGATTAATTCGATCCGCGTCCGGTTCGCGAACCGGTTCGGGGCGCTGAACCGGTTTGCGAACCGGTTCGGAAATTATAAATGACAAATTGCAACATCAAAATAAATTACAAATAAAACATCTGAAATCAGCACATACGAAACGGGATACATCATAGTGTAAGGCTCAGGGATTTCTACCAGGAATGGTTTCTTTATGTGCACTCAAAGGTTACCTCACCGACGTTTACGCATTCGGACTTCATCTAATTGGGTCCGACGCAGTAGCTGTAAAATCCGCGACCTCCTTACAAACCCACTTACAAGTAGAACTCGCTAACTATCCCGCCACCTCGGCGTGTAAGCAATTGAAGGAACAGTGGGGAGAAAATACAGCTTTCTTTATTTGAACTAGCCTTCGGTAACTCAAATTAGACCCTTAAAGAAGTTTTCATTAAACAAGATACGGAATATGAAAAACACTTCACCGAACGCAACGCCAGAAGGACGTAATAGGATAAATATTAAAATAGAAGAGTTCGCTGTCTCACAAATATGTTAGCTTCTAAGTGCCTATACGAAACCGGATGCATTATTATCAAACTCCACAGCCTTTTCTTTTCTCATTCCGATGGAAGCAAGCTTCGAGAACTCGCGCGTTCTAGAAACGTGTTATAAAATGAGCACACAGCAGCATTTAGGATTTACGAGATTGTAGGAAAATAAAATCCCGTGACGCGATTTTTTTTTTTTTTTTTTTGCACAGCCTTCCAATTATTTTTTTTCCGTCCAAGCCGCGACCAGCGCAATACTGGTTCCTATGTCAAGATTCATGGATGCAGCGTTTGTCAAGATTCATGGATGCAGCGTTTATATTCCTAAGACTGAGTGGCGAAGAAAAATATGTAAGCGAGGTGTGCGTCAGTTGACAGCACTTAAAAAACAAATGGCATTGATAGCACATTCATTGTCAACAGCGCGTGGCCGAACCGTTTTGACATGAGCCGGTAACCGTTATTTTTTTCCGGTTCAGTTCCGGTTCGGGTTCATCGCGATAACAATATAACGGTTCGGGTTCGGGTTCAGTTCCGGAAAAAATACCGGTTCGGTTCCGGTTTTCGGTTCGGTTCCGGTTCGACACCTTGATATATATATATATATATATAGAAAGAGAGAGAGAGAGAGAGACAGAGAGATCCATGTGTGTATTCTTTTACATAAATGTAAGACATTTTTACCGAACCATCGTTACTCGATCTGACGTGGAAACATCCTTTGCGGAGCGCAAGTTCTTCTGCTACTTGTACAAGGGTTGCGGTGACGTCAGAACGCCGAGCTCTGATTGGCTCTGTTTGGAAGGATGGTGGGTAGACACCAATGCTAGCTGCCTTGAGGTCTACCCACTATTCTTCTAATAGGAGCCAATCATAGCTCGGCGTTCTGACGTCACCGCAATTCCTACGCAAGAAGCAATCGAACTTGCGCCCCGTATAGTCAAAGACAGCTTAAGGAACGCAGGCCGTGGTTATTATGTTCACGTTCCTTAGATGATGTAGTCACAGTCTTTTTAGTATACGGTAGGCGAGCCATAAAACAGATTCGAAATGATACAGCCAGCCCGCGCCGCGCGTGCATTTATTATTGATGATATTGGTGATTAATGAAGACGATGTATGAATGAGTATGTTTATCTTCTATGCAGCATCTTCCACTCCCTTAGTGTAGGACGGCATTTTGGAGTCAGTAGGGTATCGTGAGGCGTGGATGGGTGGGTCATATGGTTTGCGTCGGCTGACGTAAACCGTTTCGCGGTCACGGGTACGGTGGACCACGGGACTGGCGAGACGTTCTATTGCGTACTTGACTAGGGATGCTTGGAAGTTGGGATATCACCAGATAGAGTCTGTGGTATTTGCACAGCAGCATTTCAGAGAGGCCCACTTTGCGTTTAAAAATCTAAAGCCACACTAAGTGCCCTGGATTGAAACTGGTTGGTCGCAGGAGGGAAATAAGGGGGGGGGGGGGGGGGGCGACGGGGGGAAATACCCCCCCTTTCCAAAAAAAGTTGACCTCCCTTCCTCCTCCTTCACGGAGGGAAATTTGACGTGGGTCGACCCCCCTTGCACAAGAAAGAATGGGAGAATAGTGTCCTTAAAACTTTTCAGCCCCCCCCCCCCCCCCAAAAAAAAAAAGAAGAAAAAAAACGAAAAAAAAAAAAACGGAGTTCTGGATTTGCCCCTGGTTGGTCGGTGGTGGGAGCCATATCGAATCCTTTGCTGAGCCTGGGAGATGGTGGTTCTTAGACGTGCGATGTGCCGGCACTAATCGGCATGCGATGCCATTTCTAAAAGCGATTGATTTTCAGCTGCGTCGGAGCGGTACGGCAAAATAGTGTCGATGGTTGTCGAGGCTTCTCTGCCGAGCATGTCACCATGGCCCCGATTCCCCACCACTTGGACAGGGAACGCAATCCTACCCGCCTGTTCCTTCGCGCTGCATACTACACCAAGAAAATTGCTCGAGAACCCGACAACCATCACGTTTTCTCCGACGCAACCTTTCAAGACACCCTTGAAGCACTCGCGTTCATACCTTCACACAGCACTAGAAACTCCATTAAAGCAGCATTGCGCTTCACTGGTAGAAGCCTAACTTCTCGCCGTCGCACTTGCTGCCTCTCACAACTCTTCCCCCGGCTGCCCCACTCACACTGACTTGGCCCACATCAAACAGGGCCCTCAGCGGTTGCCTGGACCGAGGCGCCGGATGCACCCCACGATCATGTTCCTGGACCGAGGCGCCGGATGCACCCCACGATCATGTTTGAATAAAGCTGCTATCGCCGCTGCTATAATGAGATGTACGCGGCTGACCAAGTTCAGCGTTTCTTTAAAAAAAACACTGCTAGGTAAAACAATATATATATACATTTTAAGGGTATTCATGGGGCACTATGTTTTTAAAAAAATTTTCCCAAAAAAAAGTTAAAGCCGTTTACAACTCCCTGTAACGCCGAATTAGAGCGCAGCTCTTGAGGAGGAGGAGGGAAGGGTACTGATGGGGGGGGGGGGGGGGTCACGTGACCTCGAGGAAGCGGGGGGTCACGTGATCCCCTTTCCCCGAGGTCCTCCAGAAGGAACCCGAGGTCCTCCAGAAGGAACCCGCGGTCCTCCCGAGGTACTCCCGAAGGAACCCGAGGTCCTCCCGAAGTCCTCAAGGGGGGGAGGGGGGGGGGGGAGGCCTTCAGTTACGCTGACGCCGACGCCGGAGCCGCTCAACCCGGAAACGGTCGCCTAACAGCTGCGCCCTAAAAATTATTTTGCACAAACCTTGCGTTGTTAGACTCAATTAGGTGCACAAGGTGGAGGTCTCAGCCCGCCAAGCACCGCCCCGAGCTTACAAGGCGCTTACATCCCTCATTGACTGGAGAAATGATTGACGTGTTGAAGGTTGATTGTAAAATTGTATCTCCGCGCTGTAAGAGTATATTAATCGACTATTTTTTATGCACTCTAAGAAATGCCTGCGCGTCTACTCACCCGCAGAACACTCAAAGAGCCAATCTCTGGGATCTACGAAATCAGATCAGCGAATGATGAGGCGGAACATCCGTTTAGACCTAAAAATGAAGTCTGCGCTGTTGCATTACGCAATGCAAGCCTGACGCTTTCCATTGCGTAATCCCACAGCGCAGGCTTCATTTTGAGGTCTAAACGGATGTTCCGCCTCATCCTTCGCTGAGCTGATTTCGTAGATCCCAGAGATTGGCTCATTGAGTGTTTTGCGGGTGAGTAGACGCGCAGACATTTCTTAGAGTGTGTTTGAGAAGCAAATAATTAAGATAGAGTCATAAATGTTTTCAAATGTATTCTGAGATTGCTTCTCCCGCTTTGGTTTGAAACGCCAACAAACATAACTGCCGGCGTCTGCGGAGAGCTGAACGAGCAAAGCTCGTTGAGCTAAATTTTTGTGAGTGCGAGTGGTTTTGAGTTTACAGAGGTGTTTGGAGGAAGATCTCAACCGACGTAGTTTGTAACGATCAACTTCCGCAAGTACGCGCCTTCGAAAGCACTGTGCTGATGCTTGTTCTCGTAGAGGGACTTAACTAACGTCCCAGATCATCTATTTTGATCGATCTTGCTTGATTTCTTGCTTGGCGCGTGTTGATGCTGCATAAAGATGTTGGTTCCCGTAAAAGCGGCCCCGCTGCTTTGTGAAATGTGCAGCTGTCGTAATTGCGACCATAATTTCAATACAGAGAAGATACCTACACAGATAAGAATTTGCGAGCCGTTTGGCTGGAGGCAATCGGGCGTTCGGCTCGCGTCAAGTTTGTTTAGGTATGTTCATGTCATTGCGCCTGAAAATGCAAGCGTTCAAGTTTTGCAGTGCACCTGATCCGCTAAAGCGAATATTTGTACTTCGCTTTTTAATTGTGCGTCATGACGCTCACCCACCATGCTGTGTGAAAAAAAGAAAAAGAAAAACAGTAAAGCTAGAAAGACTGCATTTTTATTTTGCTAATTTGTTTAGCTCTCTCGGTCGCTTATTACGCACATCGATAGACACTGAAGGACGCTTGTATTAGACCGTGGCTCGTGCATGATGAAACGCTAGAACGCGGCTTTCGTAGTCGCGTCTTCTGAGCGTTGCAGAAGTCTTTAGACGGTGGATGAATAGCAGACGGACGGAGGCGAGAACGAACGCCGACGCGCAGCTTCCGTGTCTGCGTCTCACGGCATTGCAGATGACGATAGACGGTGGTGAAATAGCAGACGATGCCGGCGGCTGCCGCTCGGGCCCGTTCCCACATATGCAACCGGTCCTAAGCCGTCGCAAGAGACTTAAAAACCGGTCTTGTCTCAGTCGGTCCTACTCGGTTGCAAGTGTGTGAACGGGCCTTTACTTATAGACTAGACGCACCGGATGACGCAAAAAGGAGACACTACGCTTATTAGCCGGTTCGGCCGAGCAGCCAAGTCAGTCCAGTTGCAGTGAGCGGGCCCACTGATTTGTGGGTGGGACTCAGAGCGGGCTGTGAACCCCTACCTAAAAGGCGTCTAAAGGCGTTAACACTGCTCAAAAGAAATGTTTTTTTGTGAAAACATTACTTTGAAATGTACGTGTCCCATTTATCTCCATTAAAACAAGTTTTTTTTTTTTCCTTGCAGTGTCCCTTTAAGTTGTCTGCAACTATAGGAGGTATTCTCTGGACGCCATATTTGAGGGCGATGTTCAGAGCGCCTGCTCAGAACGAGCTCACATTAATAGCCTGCTAAGACCGGCATCCTTGATGGTGCTAAATGCACGCTCCAAAAGAACTGCGGAAGCTCGCCGCCAGCACGCGCTCAGCAGCAGTGCACACGGATATGGCCGCCAGTGAATACTCCCTATACTAGAGTTGGCCAGCTGCCAAGCACCTGCCACGCTCTGTTGCGTCAGTATGTGCGTCTGTCATCTCGTGTCGTGTGCGAGTCATCGCAAGAAAGAACAGATGGGTAAAAAGGGACCAAGCGACGCTTCGAAAAGACGCGGCGGCGAGCGTCAGCTGAGTTTCTATTAAATGCAACTGTGTATAAGACAACACGCTGTGTACAAACGAGTCCGCGTTTGTGTACACCAAAGGGGGAGGGGGGGGGGGGGGGGGGGGCACTCTGCACATGCTCCGCGCCAACAGCAGTGACGTCGGAGCAGCGTGACGTCAGAAACGCGAGTTGGTGTATAAGGTGGCTTCAGTGAACCTCACGCTGTAAAAAGAGCCGGAAAAAATCGACTCCTGCGCAGAGAAAGCCGAAACCTTCATTGAATGTGCACTTAGGTGATCGATTTTACTGTACGAAATGTCAAGGTGCGGGGCTCTATCTCAAACAAATGAGACCACCAAACTTGCCAAAGTCAATGGAGAACTCGTTCGCAGACGACCGAGGTAGCGATTAATCCAGAGCCGCATATTGGAAGAGTCTGGCCAATGAGCGCAGCAAAGGACGCCGCCAGCGCCGAATACTGCACTCGCGGTCAGAGCGTAAACTAAAAGGGTGACACAGCGTCGACCAATCAGCAGACCGCGACGTCACAATATTGAAAACGGCATTTAGAGCGTGAAATAGAAGCGTCCAATCCCGGCGTCTCTGTGACAGTTTGCTCTGGGCCCGCTTGCTAGAACAGCGTCTCTTCTAAGACTGGCTGAAAGAAAACAGTGCGCAGGCTGGAACGCGTGAGCGTCTCGAGACGTGGCTTGAGTCCCGCTCAGCTCGTGCGCTGGCTTTGGCAGTGCTTTTTTTCTCCCAGTCTCAGCTGAGACGCTACTTCTAGCAAGTCGGCCCTGGTTTGGAGCGCACGTTCGTTCATTCTGTTGTTGAATATGGACGTGACGAAAACCTCACATGCGACAAGTTTTCAGTTACCGAGAGCTATACCTTTTCATTCTAACGACGCTAAAACGGATTAAATTAGTCGTGTCACATATTAAGAGCTCTCGACCACCGCTAGGGGCTGTTTCGAAGCCTGAGGTTGGCCCCGAGATGCTCGCCTATTGAAACCAATGTATGGTCAAAGTCTACCAATAAACGGCTCTGATTAATGCAGCGTGCTGCGCCATCTCCCGAAAGGCGCAGCGAGCAGACAAACAGACTGCGTCGTCTGCTCGTTGCGGGCTTTTCGGAAAATGGCGCTACAATCCATCGCTAACTCGGTCGTCTGCGAACACGTCCTTCTTCGACTTCGGAAGGTTTGCTTCAACGTGTTTTTGTTACCTATTATTGAATAGTTTATTTTATTTATCTTACGACTGGCACTTTTTACAGCACCTGCAGTAAATGGGATATTACACCTTTCTCAATTTCCATAATTATAACCGACCAGAAATTCTTTGTTCCGGACAACTCCTGTAGAGTGAAATGTTTGCGTCGTTTGGTTAAACGTGCGCCAATAACCCTGTTTAGTCTCATGTTCACCGAGGGATATCCCCACCACGACTTGTGTGAACTTTTGTAAGTTGAGAAAACTTTCTTTTTTAAACGTACATTAACTGCGCTCCCTTCAGTTGCGCCTACTCACTGACACATGGGGAATTAAGATCTTACATTATAAGTATGTATCTAGTTCAAAGTCATGCACGCGTCTACATAAGCCTTGAACGAAGTGGCAACAGAGGTACCTTCGCTATTCCGACACCGACTTACTCTCGGTTATCTTGACACCGGATGCCAAAGACCAGTGGTCTCAAACTCATTTAAGGGTGGGGGCCAGACACCCAACACTGGGAAGGCCGAGTGCCAACGTTAGACGGGGGAGGGGAAGGGGAGGAGTGCGTCAAAAGATTTAAAAGAGAAGAGACCCCGTGTTCTACGCTTTTCTATGCTTGATTCTCAGCTTTTTGCTGAGAATCAAGCTACGAGCTCGGGACTCTCGCCTTAATATATATATATATATATATATATATATATATATATATATATACACTTGACTGACGAAGAGCCTACCAGGCCCGAAACGTTTCATTGATCTCTTTTTTGGCAACCTCCTCGGCTAACTCCTTTAAGGGCTAATATTGTGTTGAGTATATATATATATATATATATATATATATATATATATATATATATATATATATATATATATATATATATATATATATATATATCACCATCAAAGGGGAAGTATGGGTGTTGTAACCCAAATCGCGAGAAAAGCAAGAACTGTCAAATAACTGCTTGTTTTTTAGATACCTATCGAGCTTGGTTAATTCCTGAGTGAATTGAGCAACGGGAACGACAGTGTACTTGCTCTCTTGTTCTATTAAAAATGCGAGCACGTTGGCGGAGCGGTGTCATATTAATTATTGTTATCAGATCAGGTCGTGGCCCAAAGTACTTATATAAACAAATAATATAAAAAAAATGTTACTGGCAGTAAAAAGTAAAAAAAGAAAAAGGCTTAAGTCCTATGGAAACGCAGCGAAGCCACCGGTCTTGAAACCATACGGCGTCCTATGGTTTGAAGACCGGTGGCTTCGCTGCGTTTCCATAGGAGTTAAGACTTTATTTTTTTACTTCTTCCTCAGGTAAGCTCGCTCTTTGCGAATTTTATAGAAAAAAATGCATCATCTGTGGCCAACGCCGTACAAAATCGGAACCCGATAGGTGAAGAAACGGAATTTTGCGGTCGATTTAAATAGCCTGGCCGCTCCTTGATACACCCAGTATATTGAAGTCACCGCAAATAACAACATGTATACCAATCTGCACAAAAGACTGTAGCATATCTTCAAGGTATTTGAGAAACACAGGTATTTTGCCTTGAGGAGGCTTGTTCAGGACAACAAGAACAGTATGGCCACATTTGATCATTAGGGACGCAAAGTCTGGCGTTATCACAGAGTATTCGGCTGACACATCATAATCTAGACATTCTTTTACATATACCTCCACGCCTCCTCCTCTCCTAATCCTTCGAGATAGCGATGTACATCTGTATCCCGAAAAATGAACAATATCGGAGTCATCGGAAAATCAGGTCTCAGTAAAAGCTAAGATATCGAAGTTGTGATCTAGGTCACTTAGAAATGTTTCAACAGCTTCTTGTTTATTTTTTAAACATCGAGCATTTAGGTGCAGAAGAGAAAACTGCTCGTCATGCAAAGCATTACAGTACTTGAAAGAAATTGAATCGTAATAACTGCCTGTTTCAACATAGCTTGTCATGTCAGTGGATGACAGATGAAATAACTACGTAACAGGAAAAAAAAGCTATTTAGCGTATCATCTCCAAATCTTTCTCCATACAGATCTTGATGACTCGGTCGCCGGCGTCTCGGCGAACGAACATTTTCCCATTTCTTTGCCAAGCAAATTTATACTTAATTTCCGTTGCTTTGGTCCTCATTTGCCAGAATAGCATTTTGTTTTTTGCTGTGAGATTTTAATTTAAACATTTTTTTTTTTGACTTAGCTCCCTTTTCTTCGAGCCACGTGTCTCTTGTTAGCCGGGATGTGAAACGTACATACAAGAACGGGCGCAGTCTTGTCAGTCCGTTCGGTCCATGAGGGGAGTCGACGGATGGCATCGACATCCGTTTCACAAACCTGTGGAAAGTCGAGATCATTGGCCAGTATGTTTAGTTTTTTAAGCAAATTTTTTGTTTACATGCTGGGGCAACCCGTGGATTTCTAAGTTTTGCCGCCTGCTGTATTGCGCTAGTTCGTTTACCTCTTGTCTTAGTTTCTCAATTTCTTGGCCCCTTACTTCCACCTCGAGTGTTTTTCCACACGCTGCTTCAGAACGGATATCTCCTGGTTCTGTAGCTACTTCTCGGCAATTACTTCATCATACTTCAGTGAGAATTCCTGTGCTGAGCGTTCTACGCTCTCAACAGTGCCCTTAATACCCACAAGGGTATCTACTTTCAGTTTCATTTCAAGCGCTTCTGAAAGTTTGCTGTGAATCTGAGCGATCTCACTAGCAATATCTGCTCCAGTTTCGTCACCTGCCTTCGATGCACTCTGGCTGCTTCGAGTCCTCAACGCCCTGCATGTTGCGCACTTCCAGGACTTTTTTGTGGCCTCCGTCTTGTTTTTATAAGTGCCAGTTGGCGCTATTTGCGAAATGAACCGAGACTGAATTTCGCTGTTGGTCTTACATTGATTCTCAAGGCAGTGGTCCCAAGATTATTTTCGTATAGCTCTATTTCAGTTGATTTTGTTATTATTTATTCATATATCCAATAATTATAGCGGTATAAAGCAATTTCGCCTTTACACGTCTGCGAAAAACGTAATTTAAAAATGCAACTATACTCTGCTCTGAAACTAATTTAAAGAGCTCTGGCTGGAACCGCTCCCACACATCGTAATTGTGAATCGTCGATTACAATAAAACAAAATTCATATTATTTAAAAAAAATCGTTTTTTTTTGTTTTTTGTTTTTTTTTTACTGTCAGCAAACACAAAAGAAACTTCGCGAAACGTGTGTCTGGGAAACGTAACTTTCGTCCTAAAGAAAAAACAAAACAAAAATCAAAACATTACCGCGTGACCCATTTTCGAAGGGGCAAGTTTGCGATAAAATATCGATTACACTCATCCAAATTTCCTTCTTTTTTCTCTCTCTCTCTCTTCTATCGTATCGGCGTTCGTAGCAGTGCTTTCTCTTCGGGGTAATTAGGTTTCAGGACTCAGCTAATGAACCGGAGGCTCATTTTAGTCGTAAAGTTAACGTTGTTAAACCCGTTTACGTCGGCAGTGTGCGCTTTCTCAAGTGCCACTACACTGTTCTGTCGAGTACATCGGTGAGAACATCGAACTACTATAAAAGGGCCGCTTTATTCAGTTTGTTTTCCGCAAACCTGGGTGTTTACCCAACACAAAGCCAGCGGTGGACTGGTCTCTTTACGTCATCTTCCACTGTTCTAACCAGCGCAAACCTAGAATAGTCAGAGCCCGTGAAGAGCGTCGTCCTTCTGCAGGTGACGTCATTGCACTCCGACGGCGCCAACTCGGCAGCTGGACCCGAGCCCGGTGCCGATTGAGCGCCACATGACACTTTGATTGGGCACGAGGCCAATCAGTGTTTCGTGCACGAGGCCAATCAATCTGTATGCCAACGTAGCACTCGTGTCGAATCAGCGTCTGCGCTCGTTTCAGCGTTACTAGATTAGGTCACTTCTTGAACTCAAGCGGAGGGGGTGGTAATCCCCCATTCCCCCTCTCCCCATTCAGTCCAACTCCCGTTTGAAGCGCTATCTCGATTTTTGTTTCAAAACTGTGCGTTTCATGGTGTACAATGAAACGCCATCTAGACAAGTGTACTTCAAACCATAAAGGTCCATAGAATACACAGCACTTACCACAGCAGGCGTCGTCAAAACGATGGCGCGTCCAACGACGGGGGACTTTACGGGAGGCCAGAGTCAACACCGCCTAAAAGATAAGGCCATAGTGCTGACATTTCTACGTCACCAGCAAAAGCCAACGCAGGACACAGCACTCGGCTTCGAGTCAAGTTTGAGCCGACCACTGACGCAATCGTCGTGTCTCATGTGTGACCAGCGTTGGCCGTCGCTGATGACGTCATCTCTATCAGCACTACCGCCTTGTTATCTAGGAGGTGTTGCCAGAGCTCTGCGCGAGGCGAGCCGTGGGGAAAGAGGGTAGGGAAAGTGGGGGTAATTGCTCGCGGAAGCAGTGTCTACGGGCAGTTCCTTGGCTGAGCTAATCTAGTAACACTAGCTCGATGCCATTCCGACGACGTCTCAATGCAAGTGCACGGGCCTTGATTACTCTAGGTGCACTTGACCGAAGTAGACACGATGGCTGCCCCCTAGAGTTATTACAATAAACGCTAGAGGCTCAGCTGGCGCTAGTGTCTACGAGACTTCCGGTTGCAAATTGAAGCAGACAGAATGCAGTCTACTTTTCCAGCCTCCCTGTGTATTCCTATGGGAAAACGCGCGTGAATTATGTCTCTTCGCCGTAAAATACCATGAATAACTTTTGTCATTTCGGTTGTACCGGATGGTATGCACCTTTATCGGTAATGTGAAAGTGTAATTGCTTTACTGACAGCATTTTTCTCTACCACTGAACGATGTTAAACTTCGCTCTATTTCAGGCCCAAACCTCTGTTGCAAGGAAGGTATGTGAAAACGAGCGACGATTCTAAGAAAACTAACGATCGACAGGAATGTAGACTGTGTTCAAGGTTTGCTAGCATTTCGGTGGTGCTTATATAATGCTCATATTCCCGTCCTGCCACTGGATGAAAATGACTCCGTCGTGCATCTTAACGATCGGTCAAAGAAACATTCGAACGCAAAAAATAAAGCACGTGAGCTACGAAAGGTGTCTTTTTATTATTTTCTATATCGGGCACCTGCGCTCTGGTTCCCCCTATTTGCAAAGCTTCGGAGCGTGCGGGTGATGATTTGAACCCGTAACAAGCATCTTCGCACATATTCATGAGCAGCAAGAATAAAGCAGTACTTATTTATTGCAAATCTGACTATATTACGTGGCTTTCAATTTATTTTGATCGTCTGCGTGCACAAGGAGTTACTTATCCAGTTTTACTGCGTAGTTCTTGCCGTCTTTCTTGGTTTTCCAGATGCCCTTCAATCTTTTGGCACATATACCCCCATGCTGGAAAGCGTCAACGCCGTGTTCGCGCTAACAGTGTCCGACAGTGCATATAAATACACGTACGAAGCGGGTTTAACACCGTTTTTCATACCACGATTTTCAAATAAAAATACTGAAACTGACCAATTATTTCATCTGCATGACTGAGAAATGTTACAATGTGCCTAGTAAGTACAAATAATTGGTGATATTTGCTCTTATAATCGAGCGCAGAGAAAAAATGCACTCGCTTTTTCCCATAGAAATGCGTTACCGGAAGTCAATTTCTGACTGCTTGCTGTCTGCTTCAAAATGCAACAACAGACTAGCGCCAGCTGAGCCTCTAGCGTTTATTGTAATAACTCTATGGGCTGCCCCAGCGTTCGGCTGACACTCGTGCTCCGCCGACTGAACATGAGCGCTAGCCGAGCGCCGCCTAAAAATTGCAGACGAATGACTTATGCTGATGTTCTTCCCATGGATTATGGTTCTCAACTTCGCTGCTAGGGGTGCGTAGGTTAGCTGTCGTGCCCAATAGACGCTTGCAAGCAGCCGTGCTTCCAAGGCCAGTGTTGCCACCGTGGATGGAACGTGCTTTGTCTGTGCGCCAGTCTGCACACTATGGGCTTGGCCATCAGACCATATCTGCCACGTCAGCAATAAGATGGCGGCGCCCAGAGGCCGTACATCTGTACGCCTATACTCTTGTATAAAAAAACGGCGACCATTTCCGCTTAGCGGTTAACGTAATCTAAATTCCAATTGTGATTTTCTTCTTTGTAATTCTACGATGTGTAAACACTGCAACCTAGACTCAATATAAAATAAAAGTGTTATGTTTGCCAAAAACCAATCGAGTTTAGTGAGTTATGTTTACCAGTGTAGAGGGGGAAACAAGATTGCTCGCTGCTCAAGATTTCAGGTTCGAAGAGCTCTCGGAACCGTAGTCAGCCGTACGAATTCCTTGGGGAGGTAAAGGCACCACATATGCGACCAATTTTATTTTTGAATATTATTTTATATTTAATTTTTATAAACATCAACTTCAATTTTTTATAGGATAACTTCAACATTGTTATAACGGCAAACTTCAACTTTGTCATAGTAAACTCAGAATTAGTACGATGAATCGTTGTATTGGAAATAAGCAGGAAAGAACAGAGGTCAGATTAGTTCGTATGGCTAGAAAAGTTATCTCTCTCGTTGCGTATTTTAACCTTTCATTTTACGTTGTCGTCTCGCCCCGATCACATCAATGCTGAATCGATCCCGGGTTTAGACCAGGGTGTAAAATAGACAGGTGGGGAACCGGCCCATAGAAGCGTACCGCAGCGCCGTGACCGGATTGTTTACTCGTCTGCTTGCGGGTACCCTCTATTTGCGACAGATGGCGCTGCGGCGAGAAAAAAAAAATCGGAATCGGATTTTGCATGGAACTCTATGGGAGAGTGCGCAAAATAAACCGAGAGCACGACAGTTCTTCATTGAAAATCCACGAGAAGCCATCTCCGTCAGTTTAGCCGGTCGCCACCGGTCGCCCACCCGGAGTGAGAGTTCGCGGTGCTCCACATAGATGGCGCCACAGAAAAAGAGAAAACCAAAGGGGACACCATCCGGTCGCTTATTTGGCTCTCGTTTCCCCACCTGTCTATCTTACACCCTGCTTTAGACAGACTCGTATATCGCCAGTTGTTTATTTGTAGATAAATCATTCGGTTCTCGTGTATGCGGGCAAAACCTACAGCGCTAAACCTATACACTATCACGTGTTTTGCGAAAAAATCCCTCGTCTGCTCACACCACGTATGGGCACTGCGAATGCGCAGAAACCGGAATCGCCCGAAATTAAGCGTCTGCTTTAAGCAGTGCCGACCGCGGCACCACCACCGTCGTGTGACGTCGGAATGTATTCGCGTTTCCGAACCAAAAACAAATATTGGGTGATTTCAGATAAGATCGACCAAAGGGTGGCTGGTCGACATTTTTAAATCAACTGATGTTTTTATATGACATTGTCTAGTGTCTGGTATAAACGAATCCACACTTAGTTTTGACCAGAAAAAAAATTTGGAGACAAGAAAAATCGTAAGGCAGGGAGAGGTGGACAGTTGCAATAACGCGCACTGATGGAGGGGACACGTTTGAAAGTGAATAATTAAAACAATAAAATTAGGAGAATTTTAAAACTTTTTACAAACAAACTATGGGTACAACTTGCTTGTGATATAAAGTAATAATATTTATTAAAAATTTATTTAGTTTTCTAAAAATTGCCAAACATGCCTGCTCGAACGACAAATGGCAAAATTTGGAAATCTGTATCTCATGAAATAATTTAATCATTATTACATATCTTGCAGACATTATTTTACTAATATATGGCTATTATTGAAAAAATAAATAAGGTATCTGTGTGATACAATAGTTAGAATATATTTAGTCAAACATGGAAAAAAAATCAAACAAAGAAAAATTCCGATGCGAATAAAAAAAAAACACCACCCTCGATTTTTTTAAAATTTAGGTAACCTGTTATACTCTATTTCGGCATTCATTTCCATTAAAAACATGTTGCATCATTTTATTGAGAAAGAAGATACAACTCCCCAAAGTAGTGTCCTTTTTCAAAGCCTACACTTAGCAGTGTCCTATACAAGAAGTGACTCTGAGTTCCAGTTTCATGAAACTTGCACAAATCTTTTATATACATTTATTCAGATGAGGTCATTGATAAAAAGAGCGATCGGTCACACAGTAAAATGGGAGGAGAAACTATATACAGCATTTTACATAAGCGTACAAAGTGGTATCATATTAGAGACTAATGATTTGAGAAAAGATGATGCAGTGTGAAGTTGTACCTTCCGGTATATTTTACATCTAGAGTAAAATAAATAACTTCACTTCCACACACAAAAACAAAGATATAATAGTAAGATATTTAGGTTGGCTGTGTATTTACGATTACAAACAATTTCAGGTGACGGATGCCATAGTGCCTAACTGGAGCAGCTTCGATGCTCTCGGTGTATGAATGAATCGTGGCAAGCCGATATATTTTATCCTGCTCGAGGATAACATTTTGGGATTTTTTTATAGTGATCAGATAAAAATTATTAGTAACTACCAGCAAAAACAGTAGGTTAAATACCCCGTGAAGAAAAATGTGATAAATAAGATGTCCCTGCATTCAAAATGAGCAGTCTTTGGGAAATCAAATTCGGCACTTTACGCTAAGGTTTTCCTCGCTGTACCCATTTAATAAAGTTGCTTCCAAGCAGATCCGACTGTCCGTGCTACATATACGTCACAGGTCCCTTCTGTTGATGACTTGCTGAGCCGCCACACGTGCCAAGACTGAATGCCAAAGAAGGCGCGCACCGTCAGCCACTCTTCTTTTTTTTGTTCACGATACCGAACAACCTCATTTTCGTCCAGATATACAAGATGCACGCCTTTCAGTTTCTTTGATAGAACGCTCACCATTGTCCTGGCCGTCTGAATTGCGCTTACTGAACGTTCTCTCAGGTTGTTCAGCGTGGCCTGGTGCTTCACGAGTCCGCCAACTCCGTCACATGCATTTTTCCCATGTCAAGATGCAGAAAATAACCACTGGGCTTGTGGGCAATCGTCCTTTGCAAATTGGTGAAGCTGGTAGCGATTCTTGAAATGACTGGCGGCGCCGTCACTTACGTACGTCACGTACGAGTATACCGCAACGTTGTCTTCAACCCACTCCTTCACTTTTTCTAGAGCCAAGCAAGCGTGAGCGGCGTCGTGACACAGGTCCTCACTGATGATGGAAAAGCTGTTTGTAGATTTTATTGTCGTCACTACACATGTAAATATCGAAACTTGTGTTTTTTTTTTCAGTGATATGCTTGCACTTCGTCAGGAAGCACGATGGTCCAGTTTTCAGCAAAGTCAAAATGAAAGACAATGCTCCCGCGTTGCATGCACTGTTTTTCATCGTAGATCGCTTTACCTTGCGTTTGCCGGATATGGTTGTGAAGTAACCAACTTCCAACCGTCACTTGGATGACTTTTAGGAAAGTCTCAGGTTCCAAAGTTTTTTTCACAAGGTCGCCGGACTCCCATGTTGCAAGCACAATCTCTTCATCCTCCGGGATATCAAGTTCCTGGAGTGTAAGAAACTGGCCTTTTGGGCAGTGATCACAGTCTCCTTGAAGGCACAGTTCTGTTGCTGGGTCGCACAGAAATGCCGAGTTCATTTCACCAGTGTTGAATGTTGAGCCTGTAACGTTCTCTAGAGCGGCAATACAAAGATAATAATTGGCGCAGCGCACACAAACGCACACTTCCTGGTGTGGAATACATTGGACCCATCTAGGGCGCAACGAATAAAATTTCGTTAGCCCAACGCCGGAATCGGGATGCTTGTCTTTGTATATAGGGAAGGCCTCTCGTATTGAGCGTGTCATGAAGCGCTTTGGCACGAACGTTTTCTCTCCGTTGAGCATGACAGAGATGACGTCCTTCTGGTTGGGACTTTGGCGCGAACATTGTAGCTCGTCTTTCGTGAAGTACTCTAGGGCAGCAGACAGGTTCTCAGGGCTCACCTTGCACCTCGTGTAAGGATCCGGCTCATACCACACGCCATGCTTTTCCTTGAGTTTTCGGGATTTACTGATAAGGTACATTGAGGCCTGTGGAATCATCTTTTGAACCTCATTCTTCGTCAGTGTTGACGGCAGGAGTGTAAGCAGTTGACAACGTTCCCGGAGAGAGGTGGCGGTTTCAAAGGCCTGCCGAAAGTTGTCCACCCACTCAGTGCATGTGGAGCATGTTGGTTCGGACGACCCCGATGGTGCGTCCCTGTCGTACGCAATACGTAGCCTTGAGCGTATATTCTTGACAGCAACCTGCTCCAGTTCTGTCTGCTTTCTCTTGACATAGGCAGGCCTGTCCCGACTTCTTACGACGCTTGGATGTCTCAGCGGCGACACATCTGTAGGTAGTATGCTGCGATTTAGATCTTCAATTGCTTCTTCAGCTGGCACAAATATGTCAGGGCACTGCTCTGAGCTTCGCATCGAGATCTCCTTAGTGATGTGCATGAAGCAATGGTAGCACAGGTAGTCCGTCGCACTCACTTTGGTGGAACAGTCAGGCGGAAGAATTTGCTTCAACGAGTTTAGGTCCAACTCGCCAACACTTCGAAAATTCCGCTGCTTTGGTATAGTCTTTTTGTGTTTGCAAAAGTAATCTGCACAAAACACTCGTTCGGAGCTCCAGGACGTCTTCATAATGTATACATAAATAATAGAAATTAAACCCCAACTGATGGCATATAATTGCCAAGTGAAAGAACTACTGGGTGCACAAGTGACAAGTCCGAGGCTGAGGAGCTCACTCACTGCAAACGTACATTTGAAAAGAGAGGTCACAACTGAGGCTGTCGGCAAAGCTTGATCCACGTCAAAGGAAGAAAGAGGGAAAGTCTCCAGACAAAAAATTGTGGTCAGCGGCCTTCGAAAAAGACTTTCCGGAATCGCACTGTCGTCCCTCCACGCGCTGATATGAAAGCACCCGAGCTTCTACCACGTGGTTCATGACACAGCCTGAGCCATGTCGGCGACCGGTTCGCGAGGGGTTGGCGGTGGGGTTACGTTACGCAGTGCCTTATCGCCGGCTGGTGTCAACAACGAGAACACACACACCCTGTCTACACCAAAACTACAAGCGTTCACCGCACACGCGTCGCCGCCGCTTTTAAGCTTTTGTGAAATTGCTTTCTTTTGCCGCGGAGAACCGCCTTATCTTAACTACGCGCCTGAAATCCTTCCAGGCGGGCGTACACAATATCAAGCGTTTCGAGAAATGCCCGTGGAGTAGAAGTATGGGAAAATTCGGAGCCCGCGATGTCGATATCGTCGCCGTTGTGTTAGTACGCCGTCGCGTACTGCAGTCCCCCGTTGGGGGAGGAGGGGGGGCGGTCTTACTACGATAACATGGCGACAGCGTTTACACTCTATGTATTTACGCGAGGCTCGAGTATTTGGGGATAATGCTGCCGGTTGGTGTGCCCCTTTGTGCCTGATATTATCGCCCGTGACGCCAGCGAGTGAGATGGCGACAGGCATGACTGCTCAGTAAACAGGCGTCGGCGGCCATGTTTTGCTGGTTGAAGCGAACCCCCTTGTCCTTGACAGCGAGCGGGGAAATGCGAAAAAAAGATTGTATCGGCCGTTTTGCCAGAACTAGCGACGAGTGTCGTCTGCGGTTTCCGGCAACTATTTTGCCATAATCGTGAGCTTAGCGAGGAAATGATTTTTGCTAGCCACAGAACACTACCACGCAGAAAGGGAATGCTTGAACATGTTTTTGTTCTGGATATATATCAGGGATATATATGATAGAGAGAGAGAGAGAGAGAGATGAAGGTAGAGCGGAAGAGGGAATAGCATATAGTGTCGCAGGAGAATAAAGTAAACAAAGTTCCTAGTGGCCGATGGCTGCATGATCTTTTCTCGGATCACTAGTCCGTAATATGATACCTCTTTGTACACAGTAGTTTCTCCTTAATTTAAGTGTGTGAACGATTTCTTTAGTTATCATTGGCCTCATCTGAATAAAAATATATAAAAGATGTGTGTTGGTTTCATGAAACTGGAACTCAGAGTCAGTTCTTGTATAAAACACTGCTAAGTGTAGGCTTTGAAAAAGGACCCTACTTTGGGGAGTTGTATCTTCTTTCTCAATAAAATGATGCAACATGTTTTAATGGAAATGAATGCCGAAATAGAGTATAACAGGTTACCTAAATTTTAAAAAAATCGAGGGTAGTGTTTTTTTTTTATTCGCATCGGAGTTTTTCTTTGTTTGATTTTTTTTCCATGTTTGACTAAATATATCCTAACTATTGTATCACACAGATACCTTATTTATTTTTTCAATAATAGCCATATATTAGTAAAATAATGTCTGCAAGTTATGTAATAATGATTAAATTATTTCATGAGATACAGATTTCCAAAGTTTGCCATTTGTCGTTTGAGCAGGCATGTTTGGCAATTTTTAGAAAACTAAATAAATTTTTAATAATATTACAAGCAAGTTGTACCCATAGTTTGTTTGTAAAAAGTTTTAAAATTCTCCTAATTTTATTGTTTTAATTATTCACTTTCAAACTTGCCCCCTCCATCAGTGCGCGTTATTGCAACTGTCCACCTCTCCCTGCCTTACGATTTTTCTTGTCTCCAAATTTTTTTTCTGGTCAAAACTAAGTGTGGATTCGTTTATATCAGACACTAGACAATGTCATATAAAAACATCAGTTGATTTAAAAATGTCGACCAGCCACCCTTTGGTCGATCTTATCTGAAATCACCCTATTACATATGCGTTTTATTTATGTAGAAATATTCGCTAGCCTAAATAAATGTAGTAAAAGTAAAGAAACCGAGATGTAACACCACGCTGAAGAAAGTTCCCAAGCATAATAAAGAATTAAAGATATGGCAACAAGAGGACGGGTGGTTCATTACAGTCACATATTTTTTGTGATCACTTCTTTTGACCGTAGTCACTTCACTTCTCCAAATAACACAAACCAATCATTCCCTCATGGCATAAAAAAGTAAGGACAGTGCAATGTCTGTAGCAGCTGAGAAAGTTTTTTTTTAAGGAGTCGCTGAAGCAGGTGTTTCTTCTTCCTTCGTAATTATCACATGCTTCAAAAAACGGAAGCGGTATCGCCCTGACGACCTCAGTTCATCCGAATGCATTACAAGTTCGCAGACTGCTCGCCTTCTTTATTTCAAGTGCGTAATAAGGAACGCAGATGGAGCCACTGGAGCTTTTTACCGATCGATGACCTGATTGGCTCTTCCGCCTTTCTCCTTTTCTTTATTCTCTTTTTTTTTCACTCGTTATTTCTTTGTGATTATTTTTTTTTTTACTCTATACAAACACGCGTATGTTCAATTCCGCCAGGTTTGTTGTTTTGTCTGTTTTTTTTTGTTTTTTTTTTTTAGAAACAGACTTATGACGAGACGGTCTCCAATGTTCGGCTGAAGGATTTTTTTTTTTTTTTTTACGTGAAAGGAAATGTTACGTTAAAAGGAGTTTTTTTTTTTTTTTTTTTTTTTGTGTGTAACAGTTTCCTATATAAAGTAGAATCTTAAAAGCAACTATTTTTGGTGTTTGTTTTGTGTAGTTTAAATTAATTCCAAATGTGCGTGTTTTTTTCCCAAACATATAAACAGAAATATAAGGTTTCCATGGATCATAAATGAATAATTTAAGCCTAATGGAAATGAGCAGAAAAATAACGTGATCACTCTCAATGTCCTTTAGTACGTGCGTGTCTGTGTGTGTGCATGTGTGTGTTTTACGCTACACGATGATCTTTGATTTTATTGCTTTTAGTATATAGGTTATAAGGTTCAATATTACACTTCCGTATTGTCAGCTGTACGCGATAGATTTCTTCTTAGCGAGAAATCGTGATCATGTCAAACCCTTCGTTATTTCTTTCTAACCGAAACTAACTTCTACGCGGAGCGCAAGCTGGTCTGCTTCTTGCTTAAGTGGTCTCAAAACGCCCAGCTCCGATGGGTTTAATTGGAGGAATAGTGGCTAGACCTCAATGCTAGCTGCCTTCACATCTGCCCACTATCCTTTCAATCGGGGCTAATCCAAGCTCGACGTACTGACGTCGACGCAACCCCCGTGGAAGAAGCAGGCACGTCGCAAGTGTACCGCCAAGTTCTAGCAGACGCTTTAAAGACGACCTTGCGCTCCGAATAGTTGGAACTATCCTTTCCCCCGTTACAAATTATCCCATTTTCTTCAGTGTGTTTGACGTTAAAAAGCAATGCTTATTCATGCTTCAAGTTGCCCCCTTTTTACGGCTACTCATGCATACAGTCCGTAAAATTGATGGCAGATGAAACTGACAATACTACAAAACCTAACTGATTACCGCTGGAAGATTCGCTTAAATGTAGCATAGCAGTGAAATATCACCTCATTACACTCCCATCTTTTATTCATCTAGGAATGAGTTTGTATTATTTTTTATTGGGTCTCAGAGGGATACAATCGCTCTGCAAAAAGACTGACCGTGCGCTAAATAGAAACAGGCCGCAGTAAACGTGATGACTGCCCCTTAGTTCATCAGATTCGTGTAAACGCCCGCTTTATTAGCACGCAAAGAAAAAGCTTGTATCACACAAATGTTATCATTTACATATTCCGACACTCGCAAACTTCGTCATGCCCCGTCATAATGACCGATCCTGAAAAAAGAAGAAAACCCTTGCATAGTCTGTGCATGTCCGAATCGCGTAAAAAAATGTGGACTTTTAAAGATGCATGGTTCGCAAACTGCGTAATCTGAAAAAAGGAAAAAAAAAAAAAAAAAAAAAACGTTACCTTAATCAATGCTTTTCAAAATTTTTCAAGAACTTCATCATCGAGCAACATTGGTGGTCGCCATTTCTGGGGAAGAAGCCTCGTGATTGGCTCCGAGTGCTGTCCGAAAGCTGACGCAATCCTCGGGTCCAATAGGAGCCCAGAGTACGCGAACAAGCAATGGCGAACTCGAATAATCGGCGCCGAAGTCAATGGATACCGCATCGTTTTGAAAAGTGTCTGAATGGACCCTTTTTAAAAGTGGCCACCATCCAGTAGCTGCTGCCCAAGATAGCAGAATATACGAGCCAGGTTAAGTACCGTGTGCTCGTCATTTCTGGCTCATCAACGTGGTCATTCAGTTCAATAAACTCTGTCTCCTAGCGTTTTTTAGAGGGCTTAACATGTCTAGTGTCACTTCGGTTACAGTCACACCTCACTACCCATTTTCTCGCGCGATACTATCAAGCCGGGCTCTCCTTTTTTTTTTTTTTTTTTTTACTAACGCTAACGAGTTTGGGGCTTCCGTGTGGTTTCCAACTAGTTTCCAATCACATAATCGAAAAGTTCAGACGGCATTTCGCCCCTTTTCTTCTTCCCTGGAAATACAAACGAGATTAAAAGGAGTATCGCGTGATTCTAATTTCGACGGTTATCGTCTGTTCCGCGGCCTTCGATGCTGAGAACAAAAGAAACGAACCTCAAGACGGAGGCACTCAAACCAAACATTCTCTCTTCCGACCAGCTCGGCAATTTAATTTCACGCTCCAAAGACCATATACTCCCATCTTGTTGTTGTTGTTATATTTTATTTATTTATTCGTTTATTTATTCGGGGACTTGCCTCAAGGTATTTGCCATCTTTCTTTTATTTTATTTCATTCTTTTACAGTTTTATGTCCGAATTACAATCGGGGGATCGCGAACAAACATGTCAGACAAACACAAGATAGCAAATAGTCAGACAAGCACGAGATAAACATCATAAACAAGCTTGATTTTTCTTTTTTATCGTCGAAACGCTTAAACATCAAGACGGCTTTGTTTTGTTCTTTGAACCGAGAAAAAACCGCGTTCAGATTTTTTGAATTCTTGTTTGTTTGCTCGTTTGTTTTTTTTCGTTTGATGTTTTGTTGTTGTTGTTGTTGATTGTTAAACTGTCTTAAACAAAAATACTTTTTTTTTCGTTCTCTATTTTACTTAAGAAACGCTCAAACCGCTGGAAAACGTCTTGAGTTGTTTTCGTTATTTTCGTTTAATCTATTTCGTCATTGTTTTTGCAACCGCTTCGTTTAGGTTGCGATTAAGAATTCTCTCCGAATCAAAAAACAATGTCGTCCTCTTTATTTATTTGTTTATCTCTAGCAGAACTTTAGTCACGCTACATTTCTCGAATATAATGAAAAGTGTAGAAAGTCTAGAAATAAAAATTTGAGAGAGAAACAACCCGGAATTAAAGAAACATAAGAATACAAACTATAAAAATGGCATAAATGGCTCCCTGTATTTCGTGCTTCCCCGCAATAACAGCCTTAGTGCGGCGAAGCACGCTTCTTGGTATGCATCAGAACCGAAAGGGGAAGACTGAATGCTTGACCTAATTTCAGTTGTGTTCTTTTCCGTTTTAAAGCGATGCTCTACGGGCGACACTTTGCACAGATTTCGGTTTCGTCTGCCGTCGTTGCCGTGCGCCTGACGAAGGAAAAATCTTTTTTCTCTCCCCTCTTTCCGCGCAGAGAGGGAAGTCGGGGACGACCCGTCGACCGTAATGCCCCTGAATAAAAAAGGTAGCGACATCTTCTCCCTCCTCCTCTGACGCGCACACCTTTTCTCTTTATGTTTTGCTGTTTTACACCAGCGCGTCCACGGTACCGCTGCCTGCTTTGGCCCATCATAGCAGACGGCCTTTTTATAGTTGAGTCGGAGCGCAGTCAAAGGCTGAAAGACACGCAAATGCATACACACAGGCTAAAAGCGCACTGTCACGGTGTACCAGCTTCGAAGTATGTGTTCAAAGAAAGGCGATGAAAGCCGTGACGTTGCACAATCGGCGTTTCTTGATTGGCGACATGAGCTCATAGCATGCACTGCACTCCAGCCCCCCCCCCCCCCCCCCCCCCCCCCCACCAGCACCGGCATTACTTCCTTCCTCCTCTGACGCCCATACCTTTCATCTTAATGTTTTGCTTTTTTACACCCGCACGTCGACGGTAGTGCCGCCTGGTTCGGCCTAAGATATCAGGCGTCATTCTTCAAAAGATGTCGCTACTTTCCCGTATAAAAGGGGCTTTAGCTGTGCGTGGAACGACGGAAATGGGGACAGAGGAGTGGTATTGCAGCAACGCCATTACCCCCCCCCCCCCCCCCCCGCGAACTCGTGGAGTGTTTGTGCGTACGTACGAACACCACTGGATTTCGTCGGAAACGGGCACCAGCAGCCACTCCCGTAAAAATATCCCCGAATGGGAAAGAAAAAAAAAATACCGAAACACCAAAACTGTAGTTAAGATGCTATGACTCGTATCCACGTTGAGGTACGTTTTTGAGGCGCCGACTTTCACGGACAAACTCTTCCACTCTAGGGAACGTCCATCGGCAACACCGCCGCCAAACGAACAACCGAGCAAATAAACACACACACCTACACACGCGCAACACATACACACATACCAAGTTCTGCCGTCCGGAAGTTATGATTGGCTGAAGGTAATCCAATCAGAACCATCTTCTCCCGGCAATATATAAGGCAGCGGTCCACAAAGACAGGCGCGGAATAAGAAATAAAAAGCGGGCCCACGCAGAGAGATATATTAAATAGCGATTTTTTCGACGTACGTCAATGGAGGAAAGACCGCAACACCGAAGTCTTTTCCGTGTTTTTCTTTCGTTTCGCGTGGCTAGATGTATCTATTTATTTGTATAAAAGATGGCGCTGGACGTAGATACCGAACTTGGCCAATCATATTGCTTCTGAAGGTCATGTAGGCTGTCCGTACGTTGTCTTTTTACTGTAACTGTTTTTTTTTTTTCTTTTCACTTTGTTTGTTATTGTTGTTTTACTTTACTCAGATTATTATCCCACTTCTGATGTATTTTTGGTACTGGTTCGCAATAAACGACTTGCCTTTTTGTTTTACTTTCTAGATCAAATTTACGGTCTGTATTTCAAAAAGCAAATGCCTTAGATCTTTTTTTAAATATATAAAAAAAAATGTTTGGCCGATAATAAAATCACGCTTTTTCAAATAAGCATAAAACTGTCTTCGGTGTGCTTCTAAGCATTACCAACCCATGGTGCTTTCGCGACTTCCAGCGATGGCGGTACCGTGGTGTGAGAATCGCGCTCCCTAGCTTCTGGATGATCGACTTCAAAACGAAGGCGCTTGCTTATACCTTTCTCACGTAAACGTACGATGTATATGCGGAGTCCAATTTCGTCTGCTCCTTGCACAGGGTTTGCGATGACGTGAGAAAGCCAAGCTAATTATTGGCCGATTGAAAAACAAAATAGTGGGTGGACCTCGAGGCACAATCGCATTGAGGTCGCTACCCGCCATCCTTTTAATCAAAACCAATCAGAGTTCAAAGTCGTTCTGACATTACCGAGCGCTATCGTTTCCTCCTCTCCCTCCGTTTTTGTCGGCATAGGCCGTAAAAGTTGTGAAAATAAAAAAAAAATTAGCGACACGGCGCTTATAATAGAACGCGATCATGCAAACCGAACACGGGTTCAGGCACATTTACTGCTGCATCACGCAAGTTTGTTTACGAGCGCGAGAAGAGTGAAGTAAGGTCGCTCGACGGCGTGACGCCTCTTTCTAACTACGTCATCAAGACGGACGAACGTAGAAGGTGACGTCACAAAGCATGACGCGAGACGTTTCTGGGCACTTATTTCGAAGCGCGTGCGTGCCGGGCTTCTGCTAAACTTGGAACTCCCGTGTTATTCTCGTCGCGCCTGCTGTCGTCTTAAATTTCAGTTCACACGAATTTCGCGGTGCGCACGCTAGCCCTTTGCACATCCCAGAACGGGGGAGAGAAACGTTGGACTGACGCCTTCATAAGTCCCAACGTAATCAAGCTGAGTTGTTTTTCTGCCTTTTTTATTAGGACGAGTTTGGATAAACTTTTTTTTATATAAATATATATCACGATACCTTCGTCATTCGCGAACTTTGAATGTTGTCAGAAGATGGGAAACAGCTGAGTTTCTCATCGCCGTACACGGATAGAAACATGACGTACTGGTTGATGTCCCGTACATGCAAGGGCGTGCAGCAAGCACGCGAAGTTGTATTTGGCAAGGATGCATTCGCACGTGCTTCTTTCTTCGCAGACACAAGTAGTAATTCCACGTATTTATTTACAGCGAAATCTATACGTCACTCTCTGTGCAGGTGAGCTGTACAACCAAGAAGAAAACTATTGTTGTTATCAGGGGACGTAGAAACGAATCCGGGACCTGACGATATCGTTCCTGAGGTTGCTGTATCTTTGAATGATGTGATGCCGGTATTAAATAGGTTAACGGAGGGTCAAAAGCTGATTTTAAATGAAATCAAGCAGTTGCAACAAAGGCAAAACCAGACCGACGGTGTTCTTAAATCTTTAAAATCGGAGATCGCTGGCATAAAGCTAGAATTTGCTGGCCTTACACAGTTGAAAAGCGATGTTGATAAGATTTCGGACACAATCCTTAGTAACACAACCTCACTGTAACGCCTCGCGGAAAAATACGACAATTTAGAAAACCAGTCTCGACGAAACAAAATTCTGTTCGCGTGGTCTAAATACCGAGAATGCGCTTCGAGATGTAAGTACGAAATTAAAAAGGCTAAGCATAAGTTCTTTAATATCGACCTCTTTAATTTACTGAAAACAAACCCCAAATAATTCTGGTCAACTATAAAACCTAAGCAAATTAGACCATCCCCCCGCATTGTTGACTCAGACGGAAATGAACTCTCGGAAAGAGAAAGCTGCGAGAGCCTCAACTCTTATTTTGGCGACGTCTTCACTGAAGAGTCTTTTCCATCACCCGACCACATCCCTCAATATACAACCGTAGCCAGTATGGACTCTATTTCTATTACCCCGCCTGGCATCGAGAAACTGATCGACAACCTTCCCACTAATTCTGCCCCAGGCCCGGACGATATATCAACTAAACTGCTCAAAGTAACCAAATCAGTTTCTAATATTCTTTTATGTAAAATATTCCAACAGTCTATTGACTCCGGTGACAAACCCCTTGACTGGAAGCATGCTAGGGTTTGCCCAATAAATAAAAGCGGTGACAAAGACTGCCCCAGCAATTATAGGCCTATTTCTCTGACTTGTGTTGCAAGTAAGTTGATGGAGCATATCATTTACTCAAATATTATGAACTACATGGCTGATAATGGTCTACTTTTTGTAAACCAGCACGGTTTTCGGCGGTCTCTGTCCTGTGATACCCAACTTTTCGAATTCGTAATAGACATTCATAAAAACCTACATCTTCGTGCAGAAACGCATGCTATTTTTATAAATTTCTTCAAAGCGTTCGACAAGGTTCCTCACCAACGTTTATTATTAAAACTACGATCGCTTCAAATTGATGAAACTCTGATTAATTGGATAGCTAACTTCCTCTCAAACCGAACACAATATGTCACCCTTAACAATAGTTGCTCGTCATCTATAGTGGTTAAATCTAGAGTACCTCAGGGAACCGTGCTGGGTCCTTTGTTATTTCTCATTTATGTGAATGATTTACCTTCGCTAATTAAGTCTTCAATTAGGTTATATGCTGACGACTGTGTTGTGTATTCTAAAGTAACCGATCGCTCTGACTGTGCGCAGCTTCAAGCTGATCTATGTGCCATTGAATCTTGGTGTGAAAGGTGGCAGATGCAAATCAATGTAAATAAAACCAAACAAATGACCTTTACTACGAAACATAACACAATAAACTTTCAATACTCCCTTTCCGGTAATACGATAGAAAATGTAACAGCTTACAAGTACCTCGGTGCTAACTTAACAAGCAATCTCTCATGGGAAAATCATATAACCTATATTATTAGCAAAGCTAACCAGACTCTCGGCTTTCTGCGACGCAATCTCTCCCTTGCCTCCAAGGAAACTAAATTATTAGCATACACCTCACTTGTCCGTCCCCAGTTAGAGTACGCCTCATCTGTCTGGAATTCCCATCAGTTATTTTTAGAAGATATGTTAGAAGCAGTCCAAAACCGGCAGCACGGTTTATTCATCGAAATTATACCTTCCCTACTAGTATCACCACTCTTAAAGCTCAACTTGGTCTTCCCTCTCTCAAAACGCGTAGGACGGTATCCGCCTTAACTATTCTTCATAAATTTTACTACCATCTTCCTTTCCAGAAAACTTTGTACCCTATACCCGCTCCTCATATCTCCCGTCGCTTAGATAATTCCTGCAAACTATTTTTATCCACCCCCAGGACCAATACCTTTAAATTTTCTCCCCTGCAGCTTTCCGTTACAAATTGGATTAAACTGCCAGATTCAATAGTAACCATATCGGACACTTCAAAATTTAGAGAAGCACTTGCCACCTTTTACGGCTCGTAACTGGCGTTTTTGCTATCTTTTGTTTGTTTTTCTTGTTTGTACCGTGTACTTAAATCTTAGAAATACTGCCCGCACCCCTTATGTAAAGCCCCACGTGGGCATTTAAAGGATAAATAAATGAAATGAAATGAAATGTGGCGGGCCAATCGTCACGGTAGGAAAGAATCATAAGGGTTTTCGCATCGCCAGCCTTCGGCCTGCTCCACGAGTGCTAGCTTTAGCGCACCCTTTTGTTTCCCACGTGCTCCGGTTACTTCTCAAGTTTATAAATTTGGTAGTTTTCGATACCACTTAGCAAGTTTCTGATTGGAACCCGATGTTTAGTTTCACTCGTTAAAAACAGCAAAGACATAAGAACGCACACTATGTATGGTATTGCTCTGCCCATATTTCTGCGTCTCCGTAACCCCTCGCCAAGCCTTCGAGGCCCAGATCTCGTCGAGCCAACTAACAAAAATTGTTGTTGTTTTTGTTCGTGCCTCCGTGAAATCCATATCCAAATAAAATTAATTAATTGGAGCTGATAATGACCATCATCCAAGCTTGACGGACTGGAGGGGGGATGGTTGGATGAAGCGACATATGTATGTTTGTTCCCCGAGCAGAAATACGGCGCGTGGAATGTGAGAGGTATCTGCTGGCCTTCACAGAAGCTTTACACTTTCTGATGTAGCAGGATTATGGAACAATGAGACGGCCTAAATTACAGACGCTCTGCAGCAGCTCTGCGTGGGCGCCGCCGTAACCGAGCTTCAGTGTTTCTTTCCTCTTATTCGGTTCACTTCACTTCATCATTACCTGACCAGGACATGTTGCTGTCATTTTAGATTCGACCGCGTCCTTCTGCCCAGCAGTGGCCCTTGTGGAGGCTCATCAACACCCGCTTCAGTGGCTCAGCATCTCGGTAAGGCAAGAGGAGGGCACCAATGGCTGCTGTAATCTGACGCCTGTGCGAAGCGTCAATACGATTACAACTTTATGAATCGAAGGCAAGGTACCTACTACGTGGGCAATTCGAAGGGATCTGTTCTCTCCAGTCTATTCTAAGCTTCTGTGAATGTTCGGATGCTCCGGGGTGCACCAGCTGCATAAGGCCGCCATTCTAACCCCAATTTTAGTTGTGGACAGGAAGATTTAAGAACTTTTAGAAGAATATGGACCTTTCCAAAAGAAAGGGGGGGGGGGGGTTCCTGGCCGATTTCATTTTCAGTGTTCGTGCGTATGGCGCGTAATTCTCTAGCTTTCCAAGCGATGAACATGCGCGTGCTGGGCTGAGGACTCGTAAATATTGCAATGGTGCACCACAAGCAGGTCTCTTGGCCACCCCCACCATAGAGTGATATAGTATAGTACTCCATGCCGCCACATCATCTGCACGTACAGGCGTGCAAAGCACGGGTCAAAGTAACCTCCAAGCACATGCTGTACTACGCGCTTCCGCGCATGAAGCTCCAACTGTGATACCATTCTCAGAAACTTGAGAAAGTAATTCTTTTTTTTTTTTTTGTAAGAAAATTTAGATAGCTTAAACTTAGTTTGCCGAAGTGTGCGTCTGATGTGTCCGCTGCGGATGTAAAATGTACCCAGAAAAGAAAAAAAAATTGGGCAGTCCAGTGTCACAGCGATAACTGCGAAATTGTTGAGCATCGGCCTCGCGTTCACGCACTGTGCAGTGTTGTGCGGAACGGCGTTGCAAGGAGCGACATTCCTGGAACGCGTTCCTTTCAGGAGGAACGGAGGAACGCCAAAGTTCCATTTCGCATAGGTGGAATTGGAGCCGGACCTCGTTACATTTTTACTGGAGCGGAAAAAGGAACGGCGTTCCTTTTTTCGTCCAGTGGGGTGTTTATTTAAATTTCCATGCGGGAAATTCTAAAAGTATAAAAACAATATCTCTACGAAAAGCCGAATCTCGTTAATTTCTTAATTAATTATTTTAGGCTGTATTTTGTGTGGTCCACGTTTAGTAACAATCTGCATGGTGCAGTAAAGCTAGCGGACAATGTTTCTATTTTCAGTGCCCGAGACTGCGGTACAAAAAGCAAAACTTTTAGTCAAACGAAAAGACACAGAAAGAGGGACGTGTCAAACTCGGCTAATTTCTTTGCTTCCACTAATCCTCTTACACCTAGAGATATAAGGCCGACTATAGCCATCACTAAACTTTCACAGAGACCCAGAGTTACGACAAAAGAACATGTTACCAGACATCGAACGCACCCTTGTATTTCGAACATTGGTCCCTTAAAAGGTACACAAAAAAATTAATCTTTAATCCTTTTCCCCTAGTCCCCCACCTTCAAACCGAAAAACCAATCCAACCTTCACGAAGAAGGACTTGTAGTTTTCAAGACTGATCTTCCAAAAGTCCTACCCCCTTCTTCACTTGTTCGTTTTGAGGACGGCAATATCGAGAAGCAACTGTTGTTAAGTTCGAACAAGAGACTTTGTTAGATTAAAACCCGCGAGGTTGTAAAACGTTCGTGCAATGTGGGGTAACAGTATATTTTGCTCGTCTACTACGCCCACCACAAACCTGAATATGGTTAAAAGATTTTTAATGGTGACTATATCAACAATGGAAACCCTGCTTCGCATGCTTTCCTCTACTCGTGCCCTTCCATCACGGCATTCAAATTCGTAGGTTGCCATTAGATGGGATAAATTAAAAGAAATCTTTGATCTACCTTATTAAATATGGTAATCATCAAAATGGAAATGTAACGTATATGTAACGATACGTTCCATTTTTTTAACTGTAACGGGAACGAGTTCCTTTTTTACATAAGGAACGTGTAACGGGAACGCATTCCAAAAATCAGAAGGAACAAGGAACGAGCTTTCGTTCCTCTTTTTGGAGGAACGTGTACAACACTGACTGTGGGGAGCGTGATGAAAAAGTCGTTCGGAACAAAATGGACATCTGACAATTTTGTCCCAAACGCTGCTGGTTTTTTTTTTTTTTTTTTTTTTTTTTTTTTTTTTTTTTTTTTATTCTAGATTTTGTAAAAACGCTTCTTCCGGCTCGCGGCTTTGAAAGTGTTACGATGGCATTTTGTTATCGCCCCTATTTTTCCTTCAAAAAACGTGCGCAGTGGACATTGGGGACTACAACACCCCTAAGTAAAGAGCGGGTTGTTAACGATGTGGCATTTCTCTGACAGGGCCTGCATGCTATTTGGAGGCGTAGGATGGCAGTTCGTCGGGCGGATCTGGATGCCCATCCAGTACGGTATTATGTCACCGAATATGTGAATTTTATAGCAGCTGTGTACCAGGAAGTATATCCGACACTGGAGTGGTTTCCGGACTTTATGGAGCTGTCGATGATTGGAGAATTTCAGCGATTCTCTCCGCGCGTCCAAAACCTTGCCGGCGGGTTGTTGTCGTAATCTTCACTGACGTCGTATTTGCTCGATAACTTATTTTACGTGAATGTATCGTGCAATTTGAATCTTCGTTCACTGTCAAAATATAACAATAAAAAAAAACACGCCGAAGACACATGCTTACGTGTAGGAATGCGAAAGCATTCTAGCCCCGCGGTGCCATCAGGCTCCCCCTCATGCGCAGGCGCGCGGCGCCCCCCACTGGCTTCACGGCTTCCGTGACGAAGTATCCGCGTTCCGTGCTTTTCTTTGCGTTTTATTTCTGAGGCGCGTCCCCTTTGACCTTGAGCGGCGCGTGCTTGATGACGTATTTTTATGGCCATCTTTCGGGGACAACGCCGACGCCTTTTCGCGTAATGTAAGAGAAAGCTGTGGCGTGGGTTTGTAGTAACGCTTCCGCTTCGAACGCAGCGCACCCACGTTCGATTCCCGCGGGAGGCGGGCGATCCTTTTTCGAGGATTTGGCAACATCGACGACGGCCGCCCTACACCGACAACTACAAGATCAACAAGGACAACAACTACAACATCAACAACGGACGTCATTTCTAGTGACAAGAAAAGCCCATAACAACTATCGCTGTAAAAAAAAAGAAAAATTGCTAGCCTCGGGTCTTTTGAGGTGCATCACGCAGTTGTGATTGTGACACACAGCCTCACGCTCGTACGATGCCCGACAAGGTAGGAGAGGTCAAGTGCGTGGATCCCTGGGTTCAATGTCCATTCCTGCCTGTTTCAATGTGGATGAGCATCGTACCGGCGTTCGATCGTGTATCACTACTGCGTAATGCACGCCAAAGTTAAAAATCGTTTTTGTTTGAGAAATTTCTTGGTTCGATAAACGCTTGTGACGAAATAACCAAGTAAGAACATATAAGAAGCATATAAGAAGATATAAGAAACTGATAAAAAGAAGTTTCTCAAAACTTCTTATATAATCTTTAATTGTTCTCACATGTTTTCATAAGATTCTTATATGTTATTTTATGATATTATTTGATCATATCCGTCTATTGGACCAAAAATATTTATCGTACAAATAAGATTTTCTTTTTTTTTTATTAGGGCGTTAAAGACCCCAGGCTAGCAGTGGCAAAATTTCTCATCTACAGCCGAGACACTAGCTGCTCATCGGGGCTGACGGAGTTCCCACTGGCTGAACATGCAACACAATTTCAATATCGCGGTCTCGTAACACTTTTTTCGCGAAAAAGTATATCATTTCTTTGGAAGGCGACTCTGGCTCATTCCTACGACGACCGAAAAGGCCTAAGTGGCCCAAAAGCGTTCATTGCACGCGCATTTCCAAGATTGAAACGCCGAAATCATACGGACCATCTGAGGACGCTGTTAGTCCAAAACAATTCAACAATATTATAAAAAATAAAAAAAAAATGGCGAGTTTTTTTGGCAAAAACTAAGGGCCTTCGCTTTTGTGAGGTACCCATTGCGCGATCGCTATAATAATTTAATGACGTTTGAGTGCCCAACTAATTTAAGCAATGGAAGACAATCCCCCAAACATAAAAGCAATCTATCACTTTCTGATGTATAAAAAAAGCGCGGCTTTTATGACATTGAGCTTTTCATTTCCATCCTCCTTCTCCCACCGCAGACGACTATACTGACGTCCTAGAACTCCTCGCTAAGCCTCACAAAAGAAACAGCAAAAAACCGCCTCGTTTATAATGTGCTTCTTATAAGCCCCTGATTAAACAAAGGACAAAACGCTCGGCACAGCAGACGACGTATGACCGCGCAACGTCGCGGAGATGGAAGCGGTACGCGGAATTTTTTGACGAGGCGCTGAAGACGCTACCAGCCATACCAGCCAACCGAACGCTGCGAACCACTCACGTGACTAGGCGTCCCACGCGTCGCCACGTCCTAAGGTCACGTGACATTTAGACAACGTTGGTTTGGCTTCGATGGCTGGCAGTTTCTTCTGCGGTCCATTCGTAAGCTGGAACGGCGTAAAGAAACGCCGTAGGAATTCGCGCCAGACAGACTTGATGTAACCGTGCCTTTCTCTGCTCACACTACGGCGAGGAAAGTGCACACGTCGCATTACCGCGCCCGGTTAGGGAGAAGAAAGTCTCATTTGCATATTCCAGAGCACGCCCTAGAGACCGTGGCTCGCATAAACGAGCTTATTCCGCCACGACGAGAACCGCGTCGGCTGATACGCAACCGCCACTGGGCGATATTCAGCAGCGCGTCGAGTGGCATTCGGCGGGATACGAAACTGCCGCGAGGGAATATATTCAGGAGCGAGCGCATGTGGGTGGCGAGGTGAGCGGGCGAGCGCTTCTTTCTGAATTCGTGCGTGTAATAACGGCTCGCCGTCGTTAGAACAACGCGGAGAGCCGGCCGCGGTTGCGTTGGTCGTAAAGCGGTTCTTTTTTACGACGGCGTAAAGATCGGATGCTTTGTGGCAGTTTGTGGCGTCTGCACTACGTACATTAATTCCTTCAGCGATTAAACGTCGGATGCCGGACGTTAATCCGCACTCTCGATAAGCGCGTGCTCAGACCTGAAGTTTCGGCGGAATTGAATCCTCATTCAAATCGTCGGAACTGAATCCGGCCTGATACGGAATCGAATTCCGGTTTCATCCAGGTTTATCTAGATTTCAGAGTAACGCTATTTCAGCAATCCTGACGCATAAAAAAAGCACTGCTTCCTGTTGCCCAAAGCCATTACCTGAAATCGCAGTACACCGGTTTTCGTCCTCCGGAAATGTTAGAACAGTCCGCCAAAGAGCACAACGATATCAGCTGAGTTTCCTGGCGCCGTATCCGCAGCTCAGGAAATCAAATTTTCGAATCGTTAAGATTACTAATCGCGCCCGCTCCAAAATGGCGGCGCCCACCGAAAGCACCAAAATGGCGGCGCCCAGAAGAAAACCGGGAAATGGGGTGCTGATGCGCTAAGCGTGCAGAATAATTAGTGGCTGTATTTCCGCCAGTGTTGGACAAAATACTCGATGAAAGTATTTAAGTTAAGCTACAAAATTCCTGCTTCATAAGGTATTTAAAATACTACTCAAGTCACTTTCATTGCAAAGTATCTTGAGTAGAGTACAAATACTGAGGAATGTAACTCAATTACTTTTGATATACTTCCGCATTGCGTAATTTCCATCGACGTCAGTGCCAAACACAATTATACAGTTGCGCAAATCTGGTTTACCAGAACGGTTTATTAGCACGCAACAGATGCTGGTTCTCGAGCTTGTCGTCGCACATCCGTCCTCGTTTGTGCTGGAAGACATCACGCATAATTTCGGTTCACCCTGACAAAAGGAAGTAAAATCGCCAAATGCAATAGTAGGCACATTGGGTTCTTTATCTTCATTGCAGTTAGAGCGAAATTTATGCACAAAGGAGTTGCCTGAAATGCAAATACCTTGAGGTAACATTAAACAATTGTACATGTAGAGCTGAAGCCTGAAAGCAAGAATATAAGTTCAAACGTAACCTGAGGTGCTTCCGGATAATAGAATTTCAAGCTATACCAACGAAGAGCACCTTCGTGTAGGGGAGGCATAGCTTGCATTTCACTTTTAGATTGCTGCCTTTCTCGGACACACATTCAAAATAAGTTTTTAGATACGGCCACGGTAGGACAGAATTTTTGTCTTTCATCATGATGAGTGTGACAGCTTGAGTGAGTGAGAGTACTGCAGAAGGGAAAGGCAAAGGAAGTGTTTCGCAGCCAATAGAGTGTCGAGAAGGTGGCTTTTATAATGTGAGAGTAGTTTTTTCATGTGTTACCGTGCCGATGCGGCCCCCTCGAGTCCAACGGTGTTTTGTGTCAGCCAGCCGGCGGATGCGCCGCTAAGTCAAAGACCAAAGCCTGATCGGATCGACTAACGATCGTTCGAGAAAGTCTCGCCTGACACCTGTTGTCAGGTGAGAAGTCTCCGTAGCTTATCGGAGCTAGCAAAAGGATTTGGTTGCCGTAAAGAATGTTCACGTTCCCTCGTGCCACGCCGATGCCACTTCGTCCCGAAAAACTCGGAAAATGGCGGAATGTCAAAAATTTATTTGAGGTAATGAGCACTAGATACTCAAAAACGCAATTAAAATATAGTATCAGATACTCTCGGTCAAAAGTATTCGCAAGATACCAACGTACTTCAAAAAGTATTTACAATACAGTATATTTGAAAAGAGTATTTGAGATAGGCCCAAGTCTGAATTTTCAGCAGAATAGGGTCTTCAGGTAGACCCAATAAGCCGGGGTAACATTGCTTGTGCATCATACAAAGGACAGTCAGCATACAGATTCGAACGCGAGACTCGTGATTCGAATGCCGCATGGCAATGAGTTCAGGAAGGAAACTTGGGCACGCGGAATTTTAACCACGCGGATATCACTGTGATTCGCGTTCGCAGACTGTCTTTTTGTACGATGTGTGAACAGTGTGACCCCGGCTATAGACTTTCCAGGTGTTCCTGTCCTGTTGATGCTCTTAACCCAGGTGCGAGTGATATCTGCAGCGACATAATAGGGACTTTTAGCAAACCGTTACCGTGTTCCTAGTATACCGTAGTGCCCGCGCTACCGGACCTCTTAAAGCCTGCGTTTAAGCGCGTGCCCCGCGGTCACGGTATCACCCGGGCGGGCGCTTAAAAGCATGCTTCAAAGGCTCCGGGAGTGCGGTGCACGGACCACGGTAACGGTTTGCTGAAGTCCCTGAGGTGTTCGTCTTCGTAACGGGGCGTAATCAGTTATGTCCATGTATTATACAAAATCAGCAGTGAGACAGTCAGTTACTTATACGAGATAACCTAACCCCGTGACAAATTTTGAGCAGAAACTTGATAGTTATTGGGAAAAAATAATACGTAATATGCGTTTCTTTGTCGCTGTCATAAAGATGTAAGGAAAATCGGAAGCCAAAAGGTAGTTTGACTTGTTTGCCTAACCTGTTGTCATTCGGTGAAACCGCAGGTGATGAGCTGATCGACGTCTGACATACTTAGGCCAAGGCTTCAGCACAATGAGATTAGACACACAAACCGAGGTCGTATCTCAAGTACTGCGATGCAATTGTTCATGACTTGACAGAAAAAAAAAGGAAAACTTTTAGGTTTTTGCACTGGAGGCCTCAAGCCGAGGATCCGGCGTCGAAATAAAAAATTAGCTCAATTTTTTTTTTTACTTTTTTTCGTAGTTTGTTTTTAGAACGTATGCAACCTCCACCAATTTTTCGATCAGTTTATTAGATGAGAATGAGGGAAAGAGAAAAAAAATCGCATGGCTTATACTTTCCGTCAAATGCAACAAAGATGCGAAAACATTTTTTTTTTTTTCATTGTTTCCAACGACCAGCACTCGCTATTGGAATGACATGCAATCTGACACGTAGCGAAGGTAGTAGGCGGTTTTACGAAACGCCTTTTCACTTCCGGTACACCGCGTTCCACCATGTCAGTGAACAGCTTCCGGCAATTTCCCCATTCCTTGCATGCAGACGGTTAGTCTTCGGCGTCACTTCTCTTATTGGTGAAACACACAAGCATGGCGAGTGGCTCCGTCTTCGAACGGGGGTCTCCAAACCCCCAGAGTCGTTTATACTGAGAGAGTTTGGCCTCCTTATTGTTGTATCATGCTCATTAGTCTTTACGTGAACATGTCAAATTTCTTATGCGCTTTTATGTGTGCCTTGCGAGTTTCGTGGGTTCCAATTCTTGTGAAATGTGATCATAAGCTAAAGCACTGAATTTCAAATTAAAGTATATGCATTCATCCACACATGAAATCGAAAGAATAGAACACGGAGGACAAGCACAGGACAACCCCGTTCTTTCATTGAGCAATGACGTTTATTTTGGGCAGGAAAATAGCACCCTGAACGAGATCCCAACTAAGATAGGGTGATAAGGGGGAAGGAAATACTGGGGGATGAAAAGGGGGAGGAAGAACCACGAGGCACGGGCAGATCTACAGTGATGGTGTGGTTTTTTTTCGCGGAGTTGCGATATTTTATCAAGTTCCGGCCTGATAAATTCGATATCCCGTCTTGATAAGGTTACTGGGACCTTATCACCCTATCTTAGTTGGGATCTCGTTCAGGGTGCAATTGTGCTGCCCAAAACAAACGTCATTGCTGAATGAAAGAACGGGGTTGTCCTGTGCTTGTCCTCCGTGTTTTATTCTTTCTATTTTAAGTATTCATGTTCGACTCGCTCGCTTTTACCAATAATTCATCCACATTAGATACTTCTTTTTACTCTAACTTTCAATTTTGTACTGAAATGCTTATCTAGGATTATTTATTAAGTGTATTTCTCATATATAACTATTTCTTTATTTTCCGGACCTCAAGGCGGCAACAAACTCCCGATCCGGCCCCCTAGTCAAAATGTTGGGAGACCTCTGGTCTACGATTTAGCTCAGCAAGCAATGCCGGCGACGCATTTTGGCCGCATAACGCGGAAAAACATACCTACTCCGCTTTCTTCTTTCTTTTGTTTTTTCCTATTAAAGTTTTTTGTTGGCAGGTGCCAAAGTTATTTCGGCCACCGACGGGTCGACTTCTCGATCCCCGGTTCGTTTTAAGTCAGAACGAAGGGGCCGGTATGGTAAAAAATCGCGTACCAGCCGATGCCCCTTTCTTGTTCCTCGACTATATACTCTTGTCGGCGCAGTCGACGTGAGGCGAAAGACCTTCGAGCGGTCTGGATAACACTGCCTCCGAGCATAGGGCGAAGGTTCATCGACATGGCGTCCAACGAGAGTTCGAACCGGAAGTACGTCACATGAAACCACCCTATTACTAAATGTATACAGGACTTTTTTTTTTTTTTTTTTTTCATCCACGCATCTTTTTTGGGGGGGCTCACGGCATATAGCGGCAAGCGGAAGCGTTGCGTTGCGAAGAGCACTTGCGCCAAGCTTGTACACACAGTTGCGCTGACACGCAGTCAACCGCAGTCAAGAGCCAAGAACGCCCTATATCGTCGCTAGCGGCTCCCCAGTAGCAAGCGAAATCCACGGCAATATGGCGGCGCCCAGCGACAGCGTCGAAGTGTTCGATCTTGGGGCAATCCCGATGGCTTTCCCGACATTTTGTTGAACTTCAACCACCGCAGCCTTGGAAAAGGCAGTTCCCGACGCTCCCCAAAACGAAAAAGCAAGTTCTGCGAGCGGAGAACCGAATACATCTCGCCGAGTGGCGCGAGCAAACACCGTCACCCTCCTCTTCTCTCTCGGCTTCTGATCGGTCGAGCGCACCGTAACGCTTCGGAAAGTTGAGCGACGTTCCACTCGCTAGCGTCGCGCTTCCGAGCGTTGCGGGAAGGTGTGCGTCGCACCGCAAGCGACCGCTCCTGGCCGCAAGGACGCCGCAACGCACTGAAACCCGTTCAAACTCGAATGTGCGTATGGGCCTTTATTCTACTAATACGCAGTTCCTACCCTACTAGACAACAAAAGGGGGAGGGGGAGACAAGGAAGTGTTAGCGCCTCACTACCCCCCTCCCCCCTTTGCACGACGCTACGCCATTGGTCGAACACGCTATGACGTCAAACCAATAGAGGCGCTCTGTTGTCGGCTCTCTCACGTGACCCTGGCACGGTGCGACCAGCACGAGCAAGATTCAATCAGAAGAGATTGCTTCAAGAGAGGGGGTGGGCGATCGTTGGGGACCCTCTCTTTTTGAGTCTTCAAACAAAACTGCGCCCTATTAATTGAAGACCGGTGGCTTCGCTGGGTTTCCATAGGAGTTGAGTCGTTTTCTTTCTTTACTTTTTCCTCGGGTAAGTTCGCAAATTTATAGAAAAAATGCATCATACCTGGTCAACGCTGCAAAAAATCGTAGCCTGACAGGTTAAGAAACCGAAATTTCCGGTCGATTTAAAGAGCTTGGCCGCTATTTGACACACCTGATGGTACTCGTTTAAACTAAACATTTGGATCGGCTGAAATAACACACATTTCCATTTATTCAAAGTTATAATCACCCAGTTATACAAGGGGTATACAAAACACTCACCGAGAAGTACGATTTCTCTTTTTCTCGGACACATCGCGAAGTTGGGCTGGGAAATGCTTGGCAGACGACAATCAGAAATGCTCCAGCGTGGGCTTTCACAATTGGTTATTGTTCTAAGGACAAACGCACACCACACTCTCGTCGGAGGAAGCCGGCATCCAGCTGACAACCATATATACGCTTCGTATGCAGACTAGGCAAAAAGCAGCCCATGTAGTTGAAAAAGAGAAACACGACAGACTTTGCAAATGGTGAGCGCGAAGGCAAGCTGTTGGAGGTCCACATTCTTGAGCTCGACACGAGGACGACACACTGGCGGGAAACACAAGACTAGCACCTCGAAAACACAGCATGGAATCATGCACGGCAAAGTTACCAGATCAACTCAGTTGCAGCACTGTCCCTAGACGCTGGGTACCACGCGCAGTACCCTTCTCCCCCTGAAAGTTCGCCTCCCGTCGTTCGGAGCGCCACGGTTTTAGAGACTGCTGTTATGGTAACTCCATGAAATTCATAGGTTCTGAAGCAGAGTGTCTAGACGACACTTCATCGTAGCCGCTCCAAAGAATACAGTTTTCAAGCACAAGTTATACACACTTGCAAGTGGGATCCCAGCCTATCCTCGAACCCCGCTCCGAGGTTAGCTGCTCGTCGTACAATGATGCCGAGCGCCTCTCGCTGAAGTGTACACCACTGAGCGCCAGAAACAGACTAAACATTATTTCTAAAACATACATGCGGTACCTTAGACCGCGAAAGGGCACAACAAATTAAATAAAGTACCTAAACCAGTAACAAACCGAAAAAATTAAAAAAGAAATAGCTAAGTCTCAAAGTGCTCGCGGCAACTATGGCTTCCACGACGTGCTGGAACAGAGGCTGCGATCGTTATAAAGTCAGCTCCAACCCTTATACGTGCCCCCTCCTACGATATTTGATGCTACAATTTTGTGTGGACACCTCCTTCTGCCTTCCGAAACAGTAAGTGCGTTTCTAAAGCCTAGTTCACATGCAGCGGTTTTGGCCCTAGAGCGGCGCGATTTCTGCCGTCGCGGCGCTCTGGCCAGCACCAGCAATTCTGCGGCACGAGCGCCGCAACGGCAGAAATCGCGCCGCTTTAGGGCCAAAATCGCTGCATGTGAAACCCGCTTTACGCTGGCCGCCGGCGATGCCGCTGAAATCTTTTTCTTGTGCACCCCAACGGCGTTTCCCTAGCGCACCCCAACAAGGCGGAAATGTTACGCGGCGCCAGCGTCGCTCCAAATGGCAGCGCACAGGAGCCTTTCTCGGAAACGTGTACAGATGGCGTTTCAAACGACGGGCGGCGGCCTCGGGACATAGAGGGCGGTTCGCTCAACAACTTCGCTTCTCCGCGGGAGTTCTGCAACTGAGCTGATCTAGTAACGTTTATGCACAGCTTGTATACGTGACGTCACTTTCGATATGTTCGGAGGTGGTATCCATACCTAACCCAGGGCGTGCCCGTCAAATAGCCCATGTGTATTTGAGACGCCAGTTTTGCGTTTGTCTCTCATCTGTTGCTGCAGTTACAGGTACAAGACGCTAGACCAGAAACTTTCCCAGCTGCAATCGTATCACGCATCTGGTGATGTGCCCGTTCGCTCGATGTACGCTATCGCGTCGTCCACCTGCGCGAAGAAACAAAAAAAAGCAATGTCAGAATAAATATGACACTTTTTTATGCGCGCACTTAACTCTAGTAATTCGCGTGTCAACCGAGCGAAGAGTTCCTCGAAATATTTTAGCTTTGCGGTATTATCTTCAAACATGCATCGTGGGCACACCCACGTATTATACTATGGTGCCTGGAACGTGTCTACGACTGGTTTGTTTACAGCATCTTAAAAATGGTATTTTTCGCCCACAATGTGCGAAAAAGTAGAAGCGGTAGCTGTAAATTTGTGACGTCATGTGACACTGCGACGGCACAATGTAACACCGATTCCCCGCTAAATTTAGCGAAGAAATTGTTACGACATGGAACACTCTGACGTCTCAATGGAACACTTTAATCCCCCACAAAATTTAGCGGAAAATTTGCCACGTCATATGACACTGTGATGTCACAATGTAACACCAATTCCTCGCTAAATTTAGCGAAACAACTGTGACGTCACGTGAGACAGTGACGTCACAATGTAACACTTTAATCTCCCGCAAAATTTAGCGGGAGATTTGTGACGTCATGTGATATTGTGACGTGACAATGTAACGCTGTGATTCCCCCTCAAGTTTAGCAAAAAAATTGTGACGTCGTGTGACACTTCGTCGTCGCAATGTAACGCTGATCCCTCGCAAACGTTTGCGGGATAATTGTGACGCCAGAATGTAACACTGATTCCCCGCGAAATTTAGAGATAAAATTGCCAGGTCATGTGACTGTGACGTCATAACGTGGCACTGCGATCCCCCGCGAAATTTAGCGGGGAAAGTTGTGACGTCATGTGACACTGCCGTCACAATGTAGCGCTGTGATTACCCGCCCAATTTAGCGGAGAAACTCCGCGCTACGTTTAACTGATAATTTTTCCCGCTAGATTTAGCAGGCTGTACGTACACGAAACAGGCGGGAACCCTCGCAAAACGTCGCCAATAAGGAGTTCCCGTAGCTCGTTTCCGCTGTCCCGCAACGCACTCCGCAACCCGCTACGATAACCGAAACTCTAGAGTCAAGGCCATCGCCGCGCAGGCGCAGTAGCGGCTTCTTCGTTGCGGAGGGCTTAGCGGAGGGGGAAACGCGGTTTACGAAAACTCCCTAATAACAGCTAACCCCGTAAACGATTTTTTTTTTTCTTCTTTTGTGTGACGCCTCATAAACGCGTCGATTAACTTACGGGACAGAACCAGGCAGAGCCGGGCATGTAGATGACCTTGGAGAGGGTGGACATCTGTTCCATGGGCGAGATGATGTGCAGGTGCAGGTGGTTGATGCTCGTGAAGGGCGGCCAGTGGAAGCCCATCCTGGAAGAGTCGGCACACGCCAGTGAGCCTCGCCACGTCTCCGAAGGGTGTGTTTAGCGTCTATTCTGTCCATGTATCGAAAATGGTCCCGAACTGGCAAAAAGTCACGCCACAAGATCCGAAGGGGTCATGCTGCCGGAGGTCGCGATCCTGGCGGTTGGGCGCGTAAGTTCTGGAGAAAAGAGCACTGGAGAAAGCGAGTGGCGCTGTCGACGCCGCGTATTAACTCCTGGCTTCCGAAGCTTCCGTGGACTGTCACGCGGGAGAGCGACCTGCAGCAGAACAGGCGTCTGCCACACCCACTACCGCTGCTGGGACACCAGCAGGATCGCGGCCGGGGACAGCGTGACGTCATCAGGCGGATGTCGAGGGACCACTTTTTAGGACGTGGTAAACGTACCAGTCGGAGCCAGACGCGTTCCGGACACCGTACGAAGGGAGTTCATAAAATTCGTATTATCGGCACGAGAAAGCTTAAAAAGTAGGAACCAAACAGGCATCAACACGAGCGCGCGTCTACTGGGTGTTTCAAGGAGTGGCTAGGCTCTTTAAATCGACCGCGAAATTCGGTTTCTTAACCTATCGCGCTACGACTTTGTGCAGCTTTGCCCAAAGATGGTGCTTCTTTTCTTTTTTTTTTTTTGTAAAATTTGCAAAGAGCAAACTTACCTGAGGAAAGAGTAAAAAAAGAAAAAAGGCTTAGCTCCTATGGAAACACAGCGAAGCCACCGGTCTTCAAACAATACGGCGCCGTTTCGCACGGGAGACAAGAGATGGCGCAAGCGGTCGCGATGCCAACTGCCGCCAACGAACGAGCATACAGCGCCAAGAGCCGGCGTCTTTAGCAGACAATCTTTTCGACTCAAAAGCGGCGCGAGCTTTTCTGATATCAGTTGCCAATGCATTATTTTATCATCCTTACTAATAGAACACATTGAATGGACACATAAGCGATTAAAAAGGTGGTTTGTCGGGATATTTTGACTGTTTTTTTGTTCGGGATACTGATGTCGTCTGCTTTGCAGTTTCTTGTTGTTACCGCGCCTGTTCTTGCTTCTGCGACTGTCGCCGCCTGCGGAAGGCATTTGAGTCTAAAAGATTGTCTGCTAAATACGCCGGCACTCGGCGCTGTATGCTCGTTCGTTGGCGGCAGTTGGTGTCGCGACCGCTTGCGCCATCTCTTGTTTCTCGCGCAAAACGGCGCCGTATTGTTTGAACACCGAGGGCTTCACTGCGTTTCCATAGGAGCTAAGCCTTTTTCTTTCTTTACTTTTTCCTCGGGTACGTTCGCTCTTTGCAAATTTTACATAACAAATGCACCATCTGTGGGCAGCGCTGCACAAAGTCGTAGAGCGACTTCGCGGTCTATTTAAAGAGCATGGCCGCTCCTTGAAACACCCAGTAGTTTCGGCACAGTATAAACATCGCGTTCTTTAGTACCTCGAAACGTCGCTAGGGCGTCGAAAACAAAAATGGCACCGCCCGTCGGGGAAGTCGAAGCGCCGTGCAGCGGTCCGTTCTCTCCATTTGAAGGGAAGCAATGCCAAAGAGATTTGATCGGAGGCTGGTGGCGGTGTTCGGGGACAACGCCTTATAGCTTATGACTCTGTGGTTAAATGGCACACACGCTTCCACTTTGGCCAGACAAGCCCTTGGGACGATCCCTGAACATTGAAATACGATGATCTCTATAAGAATAAAGGTTGTCTATCGGTGGCGAAAGCGCGTGACTTGGGGTGGTGAATATGTAGAGGTTGATTGTTGAATCTATTCCTTCGTGACAATACTAGGAACTCTATGAACGACCCTCGTATTTATACACTAAGGTGGCTGGAAGGCATCTCCGACTAGTGTGTTTAGTTTCCCGCTCCTGAAAAAATGATCAATGATTTTCTATTGAGTTTCTAATGTATTCTTCTAGAGTACATTAGAAACTCAATAGAAACTCATTGATCATTTTTGTAAGGGCGCGCACCGCCGATACATGGAAAGCGGTCCACAGGGGCAACAATTGCGACATAGACGCCGGCGTGTTACGCGCTGTCGGATGTCGCGATCCTGACGGTCGGTCGTAGAGCTTCGGGCAAAAAGAACGAACAGACGCGAGGCGTTGCTGCAGTGTCCAAACTCGCGGGCTGCAGAAGCTCGTGTCGAATGCCGAGCTGGGGAGCCACCTGCGGCACAGCAAGCGTCAGCTGCATCCATCAGCGTTGCTCGCCACCGCCAGGATCGCGGGAGGCAACATCGTGACAATTATAGGACGTCCTCAGGAACAAATCGAGCGACCGCATTTGTGACCGCCTTAAAAATCACACCCGTCAGAGACGCTCCTGCCAGGGGTCTGATTTTGATGGCCGCGAGAGCAAGATCAAGAGCGACATCTAAATTGTCTCTCGTGGTGCCAGCGAACATACACACACACACTCACACACATATGTGTATGTATGTGTGTATGTTTGGCTTTCGTATTGATTGATGGCGTCGGGAGCAACGTCTGAAGGTGCAGCCGACTAGCAAAAGAAAGCAGACGACTCGCAGGCGAAATCTGTTGGCAACAAAAGCGCCGCCGTTATGCAGACGCGTTTTTTTTTTTTTTTTACTTTTAGTTTTGCTTTTATAGTCCGAATTTAGTTTTTTAACCGAAGGTACATTTCAAAAAAATTATGCTCATTTTAATAAAGCACAGTGGTCGCGAGCCGTCGCGATAAGGAGGTAACGCCATCTATCAATACGAACGCTAAACACACCCCGCTACTGAACCCCTGTCGTATGCGTCGCTGCCCACCGTAGACGCTGGCAAGTTTCTTGGCCTTAGTTTTGACAGAAAGATAACTACACTTTGTAATATAAAAAAAAAAAACGACCCGTGAAATACACTTTTGACGAAAAGTTCAGATCGCTACGTGCAGGCGTCGATTTTCACGGTCCATTTTAGGTCGAGCCTGGTGACTTGAACCACCCTATATATACGTTCGTAGACAGTTCGTCTGCTAACGCGAGTGAAGAACGCGGTTCGCCTGCTGCGAAGCGTCATTTGCAGACGGAAATAAAACAAGAAAACGCCGTACGTCGTCTGCTAACTGCTAACAGACCGGGGGAAACAAAAATGCTGATCGTCCGCTACGAACCTAGCACCGCGGCGGAGCGACATCGGACATGGGTTCACATTGTGATCGTCTGCTATTTCCCGATAGAAGCCACTGAGAATCCGCGCCTCGTTTGCAAATCTCAAGTTGTTCTGCTGCCGTATACACAAGCTGACATCAACAGTGAAGGAGCACTAAGGGCAAGCACATCAAGGGCCACAATACCTTTCTTTCTCGCAATCTGCGCGTTGGTGAGCTCACCAAAAAATTACCGCACCGTGAACTCGCGAACGGGTCAAAAACGTCTCGTTCTTTGATTACGCGCGAGCTGTGGCACCACGTCCAATCAGAGGCCGACAACGCTTTGGTTCTCACCTTGACCAAAACCGGACCCTAGGCACAATACTCTAATCGGAAGCAGGGTCCACTATAAGCTTTTGCGCATCCGTACATCCTCTCTTACGGCCTTGCTTCCCGCTGTCGCCACTTTCAGAGGTCAGTGTACCCGCACGACCAACGTATTCACTCCATATCTTTGCGCTTATTTTGTCTTCTTTGGCATTTTTTTAAATATAATTAGACTGGGCAATAAAAGCAATAACAACCGAAGCAACTACACAATCCCGAAGTGTTCTGACGGGTGGAGGCATGCTGGGATGTACATTGCGGTGTTTCAATTTACGGAAATTCATTTAAAACAGAGGAATCCGATCCACCGGACCACAGCCGTAAAGCCTAGACCCGCGCGGGCAACATGTTGTCAACATCCAAGCCGAGGAAAAAACGTTACAGAGTTTCAAAATTGTGAAAATGTTTTTCTTTTTTTGGTACGTACATAGAACAAACATGTCTCAATTTATGATACGTAAGGTCGACGAGGGTGCATACCTGAGAGAATCGAGGGTACCGCCTTTCTCCAAAAGTACCTGCTGCCCAATGTCGATCAGTCGCCTCACTGGAACGACACGGAGTAAAAGATGGGTAGTTTCACTCCTTTTACGTGCAAACAAAAACACTTATGTCACAAAACTTTCTCCCGAAAATAAATAAAACAATTAGCACAATAGTTACGTCGCGAGACATAATTTTGAGCTAGAAGCGATTTCTACAGATGTTTCTATTTAGAGGCGTCAAAGCCGAAATAAAAAACATGTTTCGAATCGTTCAGGTAAGTCTCGCTCCGTAAATATTGCGCAATTTTTTTATTAAGTTTCTTTTATGAGATACATCTCATACCTAAACATTAAAATAAACTACCGCAATATTTCAAGGGATGCCCCACCCCTCAAAGATAACCCACCCTATTCTTGGCATAAATTAGCCATTTCTTTAAAAAAAACACCTAAAAATAGTTTATTTGTAGTAATTGCAGCTCCCTGGCCGATGATGACCTCGGCAGAAATGGTGTTACTGAGCAACGGCGGAAGGTAAGCGAACATTGCTGACTGGGAAAGACTTTCGCCTTTGGTTCATCGCACCTCCCTGCGATCACAAGCCTTCGCTAATCACAAAATCCAAAAAATCCAAACACAGCATTTCTTCCAACACTTTTCTTCATTACAAACCGAAAGTTAGCTTACTCCTTAGTTTCACCCGATTTGCCTTCAATTTTAAGTGGGCTATCTCTCAAGATATTCCAACAAACTTTTTTATTGTTGTTGCTGTTTTTAAATTTTTTTAAGGAACATTTGTTTACCTAAAGGTATGTCCGCTGGAGTGAGACCCTTGACACTCCTAATGTGCATCTTGGGAACCACCAAGTAGTGGTGAGTCGAAGCCGGGTGGATGTCCCGAAATACCACGTACTCTTCGTCCTGCGGTTCAAAGAAAGCGGCTCGTTTCGACACCGCACATTTCCCTCGTTCGTGTCCGAGAGGTTCTTAAAACAGGCCTGCTCATGCCTGCACCAGAGTCACTGAATCTTTCCAAAGTATCGCATTCAATAGCGTCCGCCGTGACCGTTCTTTGTTCGGTTTTTTGATCGGGAATTTTGGCGCCGAAACATATACGGTCGAAGGGGTATCAAAGATAAAGAAAAATTATTGACATTAAACTCTGTAAAACATAAAACACGTGGGGAATCGGGTAGACAAGAAAACCATGTAAGCTACAAATATGCAGAAGCGGAGGTAACAAACAAACATATCACAGCAAGTCAAACATGGTCGTACCTTACATCTCGTAAGCACAAAAAAGGGGGGCTCTTTCCTCTTTTGGCTGGGCGAGGAGTTCCTCCTCGCCCAGCCAAAAACGTTCGCAGTCCAGGTGGCGGAGCAGTGTACCCCGCAGTCGATAGAGCACGGGCCACATTGCACGAGACAGCCCTTGCTGGCCAACTGCTGTGCAACGGTTCTGACAGAGAACCATGCAGTTGGCCGACTGCCAACAAAGGCAAGGCGAAACCTCCTCCTTTCTTCCCTCCCTCCCTCCTCCTCCTCCTCCTCCTCCTCCTCCTCCTCCTCCTCCTCCTCCTCCTCCTCCCCCTCCCCCCCTCCCCTCCCCCTCCCCCTCCCCCCCTTCCCCCCCCCCCCCCCCCCCCCCCCCCCCGAGGACACCGACCACTTGACACAAAGTTCCAGAAGCCCAAACTCCGGAAGCCATGGTGCACCGAGCGGCGAAATGAGCGCGCGACGGGACAATCAGAAAAAAAGTGGGTGTTCGTCTCCACCTGCCCACAGTCGGGGCACTTAAGTTCGGGAACAATGCCCCAGCGGTGGAGTCGTTGTCTGGTGGGGAAGACACCTTAGCCCCGGCGCCACTCGAGATCTTCCACGGGTCCGGAGAGGCGGCGAGAGACGAACGAGGACCACGTGAAGGCGTTCCGCCGACCCCTCTGCTCGAGAGTGGTCCGGGACACGTAGACCTCCTCAAAGACGCGAGCCGGTGGCACTTCGCGCACTTCCAGGTCCGGCAATGCATGTCTTGACTGCTCATGGCAAGCCACCACCGCTGGGTAAGAAGGGGGCGTTGTTCCAAAAATTGTCCAACGCGCGAAGAACGAGCACCCGGCGTGAGGGCCCTCGAAAATAGAGGGCCAGGGATCGTGCAGGATGGTACGGGTCATCCAACACCCCAAGAACAGCGCAGAGGGAGAGCAAGCGGCACACCGTGTCGACCTAGGGCATGCCTCTGCCGGTCAGTGACGTGGGAAGGCGGAGCACTGACCTTGTCACTAGATCAGTGCCCCTGCTCCAGTAAAACTGGAAGAGACATGAGGTGACGCGCCTGGTGAACCGAAGAGGGGGAAGAGCAACGTGGGCAACACAAAAAAGCTGCCCACAAAGAACAGCCTTCACTGGGTAAGCTCTGTGGCGGAGGAACAGCGTGAAAGCCCCCGCAGCAGCGACCTGACGTTCAAGCGCGGAGGCTACGACTTCCCACGTGCGGGACGCCACTCCACAAGTGTCGAAAAACACGCCGAGGACGCGGAGCTCGTTCACGACCTGGATGTCTGCAGGTAGAGTGGGAGGGGAAACCTCAGAACTTCAAAGCTTGGCTGTTTGGCTGTGTTTGAACGCGCTGCAGAAAAAGCGTTGTACTCCGAGAACCGCTATGCAACGGCCTCAAAACTGTGAGAACTGCGCGCAAACAAACTGACGAAATCCGCGTAGGCGCTAACTACAACCGCATCCCGGCCGGGTAGAGAAAGGCTACAGAACCGGGAGCTGGACGCAAGACGACGGAGAAGAGGGTCGAGGCTGAGGACCTGGAGTAAGGGGGACCGAGGTCAGCCCTGTTGCACACCCCCAACTCACTGAAAAAGGCGAGAGGAAACACCCGTTGACTTGCCAACGGCTAGTCAGTCCGATGTACAGGGATTGAAGTAAAAATATGAACGTCTCAGGAAAGCGATAGGCTCTCAGGACCCCAAAAAGAATACGGTGCTCAACTCTGTCAAACTATTTCGCTTGGTCGAGGAAAACACAGGTCCCAGACAAATGGGTAAAGTTGGCATAGGCGAAGAGGTCCCGCGTGAGTGAAAGGGAAGAAGAAATGTTGCTCCGAGGCACCGAAAACGTCATAACTGGAGTCACCACATGGGGCAAAACAGTGCGGAGGCGCGAGGCCAGTGGAAACCTTCCCACCTCGTAGTCAGCGTTCTTCTGGATTTGAAGAAGAGCCACCCTCCTCTGAGAGAAGAATGACGCGACCCCATCCGAATGATAGTGGAACCTCACTCGTCTCCAGAGAGTTAACCACCTGAACTAGGGGAGGGGAGGGGGGGGGGGTGTAAGAACGTCTCAAAAAGTGACGTAACATTCGGCTGGCAAGCCGTTAGAATCTGGAGCAGACCCGACCTTCGTGGCTTGCAGGACTTCAATGAAGACTCCCTTACGAGTGGTATGAAGCACGAGAAAGAAGCCTGGTTTTCCGGGCAAGCCGGAAGGTCTCTGCAGAAAAGGCGAACCCGTTCAGCGAAATTCACGGTGTTCACAGCGGGGTCCGAGCAAAAGAGGGACGAACAAAAATCTCGAAACATCGCGCCGATCTTAAGGGGGTCCTCTGCAAGGCTATAGTGTCAGTGAGACGGAGATGGGGCATGAGGTTCCCCGCGGAGCGTGTCGCGGGGCTTGTCGTCCAGCCGGCTGGACGACACGGCCCGCGACCACGTGGAATCGTACGCAGCGCTGTGTAAAGGGGTGTCCAAACAGGACACTACAAAATGCACGACTCCGACAAATCGTGAAAATTGAAGCGGGCGCGTCCGCTTCAATTTTCACAATTTGTCGGAGTCGTGCGTTTCGTAGTGTCCTGTTTGGACACCCCTTAATTCGACCCAGGCGTCGCGCACGTCGTGAAGCCGGAGAAGCCGAACCAGCCCCTGAGCGTCAAAAATATTCCGCCCACTAGAAGGCCCGCGGATGTCACGCGAGGAGTCTGTTTCACAATTGAAGTCCTCGCAAAAGAAAGAAACAACAGTCTTCGAGCACATACTGCAGAAGGCTTTTAAATAAATCCCCAGACGGCGTGTGACCTTGGCAAACTGGAGCGTAGACGCTTATAGCCCGAAACTTGGCATGATCAACAAAAAGCTGCACACGAGGATTCGACCGTCCGAATCGCACAGTGAGAAAGCACCAGCAGGAACGAAGCGCAAAAAGTTTAAACGCCAACACCAAGCGCGAGACGTCGCGGAAGAAAAATACCAGAGAATAAAAATATGCACCTTAAAATCTGCCACATCACGAGCAGGAAAACAAAAATCGTTTCTTGCAAGAGCAGATTGCAGTGATTAGACTGAGCAAGATGAATCACCTCCCGCTGCTTGTTCGTACTCCGAAAACGTTGCACATGTAACGTCAAAATGAGCAGGCACATTAAAGGGAAAACAGAAAGTTGAAATTCCGGTGCGTCCTCATAGTAAAAACTGCCCAAGCCGAAAAGCTTCTTTTTAACTGACGAAGCGGGAGCCGCGTCCGAGCCGCTGCCACCAGAAGAGAAAACGCGCTTGGCGTCCGAGCGGTCGTCTGGCGTGGCGGCGTCTTTGACAGACGTCGATTCCGCGGACGATTCACGTGGCGCCGTTGTCGACGAAGCTTCTGGCGTGGAGGCTGGATGTCCCTGGCCCGGAGTCACGTCGTCTTCATCAGCGATGGCGAGACGGTCCGAGTCGCCACTCAGGTCGTCGACGTCAGTGTCGCGAGATCCAAAGGTGGCGGCCGCGTTCGACGAAGCGTCCGGGGCTTGGCTGTAGGGGGTGGCAGCAGCGTTCGACGGAACATCCAAGGTTTGGTCGTCGGTAGGGCCAGCCGCACTCGATAGAACGCGTGAGCCTCGGCTGCGGGGAATGGCGGCCGCGTTCGATGGAACGCCCGAGGCTTGGCCGTCGGTCGGGGAAGCCGTGTCCTATAGAACGCCCGAGGCTTGGCTGCCGGAGTGGCGGCCGCGTTTAGTGGAGCCTTTGGAGGCTTGGCTGCCGCGGAGGCGCCGGCGCTCGACGAAGCGTCGGAGTCCGAGACGATGGGGGGGAGGTGGCGGAGTCCGCGGGCGGGTGGACGGATCCGAGTCTTCACCAGAATGCTGAAGGGCTAGGAGGGCGATGGGGCGACAACTTGCTGCGGGGGACGTGGTCAAGTCTCCCTGGGCTGCTGGGCTGCGGCAGAGTAGGACTTGCGCTGGATGCGGTCCGTGGTCGCATGGCCGTGGCCACACCGTTGGCAAGAGGCCGTGCAACTGCCGTCGCATGCCCGAAGATGCCGCGTCAGTCGCAACGTGGGGTCTTGCACGCGGGTCCGACGTGGACCTCCAGCCCGCACCGCATGCACACGCGGCGCAGACCGCGGTAGCCGACCATCAACCGGCGTCCCTGGATGTGGACGAAGTTGGGGACCGACTTCGACATCTCCATCTTGACCAGCCGGGTGTCGGTCCTGACGTCCGGGCGGTCTCGAAACGTGGTGTGGTTGATCGCCTTCACCTTGCCGTATTGTGCGAGGACTTGCATTAGTGCGCCCTCTAACGTACGGGGAAGGCGGTACATGGACACAAACACAACGTGGGCTCTTACACTGGCTTCAGGGGGACATTTACACGTTACCAAGCAATAAGAACCCTCGCACTACAAAACGCTGAGCAGCGGCCATGGTGCTGACCGCCGCCATGAACCTTGCTCCACCGTGGTGTTGCAGGCACGACAAGCCAACCCCGCCGGCGACGGCTTGAATGCTGTCCATGGTCGCATCTACCGGAACCGGAGTGCCCGCCGGAACGTTGAAGGAGAAGCACTGCGCCTTCGTAGGCATCGACATGGCGGAGGCTTTGAACCCCGGGGACCACGAATAAACCGAGGGCCCTGGGAGCGCGTAAAACCTTAACCGGTTGCCATGCCAACCCCCGGCTTCCAAGCGAACGCGCCGCGAATGACCACCAATGTTAAAACGCGCCCCAAGTCGGAACGCGCTACCCGAAATCACCGGTGAGACATGCATGTATAGAAACAATGTTAATTGTGCTTCAAGACCCTGTAAACTAAAACTTTACGAAAACATTACCCTCCTGTCATTTTGTACTAATCTTCAATAAAGGTTCCTACAAAAAATATATTCTGTTTCGTTTGTTTTTAGGCAAAATCATGCTCATGCTGACAAGTGTAAAAAAACAAAAAATAGTGAGCCGCCATTTTGATGTCATCGAAAACCAAGTTGGCGTGAGGTGAAACGGCTGGGCACACGTCGTGCGGACAGACAGCCGTTGCAGACAGCACAATGACCTCATCGGCCTGACGTCAGAGCCGTCATTACAAAGTTCACAAGGAACACAGAACACACCACTCACCTGGTACAACAGTGTGGTGTTCGGGTCTTTCGCAGACGCGATGTTGCAGAAAAGGCAAGGCGTGCCTTGTTCCGAGCCAGGCGGTGCATTGGAGAACAGTTTACCCACAGCGCCACCTACAAACCACGTATGAAAAAAAGGCACCATAAGAATAGGCATTTGGGCGAGTTTGTAGAACTTCACAGTGCAAGGCAGCGCGACTGGGACGAGGACAAAGAAGAGAGATACGCTAAACAAGTGCCGACTATTGGGGTCGTGAGCGATCGAAAGCGTCACTGTGATCGGTCTTCCACGATAGGCCGAATGCTGACTATGACGTCAGCAAATGATTTCCCATCGACGGGAATAAGAGGAATGGAAGAACCTCAGTTTTGACGGTGTTGGCAGTGTTGCTTTGAGAGCGCTATGATTTCAAGCTTCCAGCATGCTCTTTACAAACCCTTTCAAACTTGTTCACAAGGTAACGACGTCACGAAAGGTAACCATAGGAGGGCGCCACCAAAACATCTCGCCGCCAGTAGCAGCTGAAATCTTGTTAGAACAGAAACACAAAATTTAATGCTGATGCTACTAATACTTCAGTTGCTAGTCAGCGCTTGCTCAGTGTATATCTCTCCTTTGTCCACTACCAGTCACGCCGATTTCCGCTAAAAGAAAATGCGTCTTTAAGGCAAAAAAACACAAAAAACTCAGATGTGTTTTTAGATTCAAACAAGAGAAGTCCACCGCGTCGGTAACATAGGTTAACAACTCTATAACCTTTCCTCTTTTCCTTTTGTACTGGCAACAAGTACAGGGTGCTCCGAAAAAAACATTACCCATGTTTTGTTTTGTATTTTTTCACTGCAAAAAGGAATTAAGCAACACCGAACGCTCAGCCTAGTCACTGATTAAGTTTCCTGAGTACCAAAACTCCCAAGCTCCGCGCCGTGGCGCTCCAATTCATCCATATCCGTGCCGCTATTTTGGAGCCTTGCATAGTACACCGTATAATAACTGGATACATAGCGCACCGTTTGCGTTGCCGATAGGTATTTCAGGTATAAGTGTGTGGGGCTGTAGATAGCCACCTGAAATCCTGTACGACAGCATTTATATTGGCTGTATTTGGGCATAGGTTAGTAGTCTTACTGCCCTAGTCAAATACATTATTTTGATACACCTCTTGCTCTCTAAATATCCAGACACTAATCATCCTCTCGCCGAGGTTAAACTGTGCGGTGTTCCTGTTACAGCGGCGAACTTCGCCGCTTAGCTTAGCCACTTATTTCTGTCATCACATTGAGCCGCTGGCATTTTATTTATTTTTGTCGTTACGTATTTCCAGCAAGCAAAAGATCGTCGTATGAACGCAACAGCATTTCGTCGATTTACTTACGTCCAGCTTAAAGTCAAAAGAGTCTCAGACTCCCCAAAAATTTTAAGGAGTGGTCTAAGACCCCCTCCCCTTTCCCTTCCTTCCCTCCCTCCCTCCCTCCCTCCCTCCCTCCCTCCCTCCCTCCCTCCCGCCCCTTTTGTCCCCATAGTCCTGGCGTTGGCGAAAACACAATAATATGTACTCCATCTTGTAAACAGAAATGTTAAGATTTCCCCCTTTCAAGTTTTGTTGAGTAGCCGTCTCCAGAGAGAGCAAAACTATGTTGTGAGTAGACATGTTGACGCCGTGTGGAACAAAATGGCGGATGTTTCACGGGCACTCGTCATTCTTGACGAGAAAAATAATCAGAATCTACGTTGTTGGTCGGTTTTGTTTCCTGCGAAACATGCTGCAGGTTACGCTTTGCGTCTTCCCACTTCTGTGTTCCTGAGTCTCGGGTTTTATTACCATGAATCATCACCAGCTCGCTTGTTTTTTTAAATATTATTCACGATAAGACCTCGGTACTCTGAAGTTCCCGCGCACTCCTCGTCTCTACCTCTTCCTCAGTTTCTCTCTACATCGCTTAGCTTAAAGGGATACTTCAACGAAATTTGAAATATTCCCGTCGTGTTCAAAAATAGGTTGAATATGATCCACAATATCCGTAAATGACAATCGCACGTTTGTATTTTGAGCCTGGTGGCTGTATTGTTCGTTATAAACGGCCCACTCTGGCAAGCGCTCGGAGAAGGCCCAGCGGAGACCGCGTGACATCCAACGCAATCGTGACGTAGGTCGCCTCAAGACGAGCAAAGCTACGGCGAGGCTGACGTCGAGAGGATGGCCTAGTCGTTCCAGCCACCGAAGCGGCTGCTTTTGCACGAATTTTGAGTGACGGGTTAATCTTCTGTAATCTTGTAGGGGGACAATAGCGACTTCTGCGACACACAAAAGGCATTCTCGGGAAGAGGGGAGTTCCTCCTGCCCCTCTTCTCTCGTCGTGGCCGGAGGCGAGACAACCTCCGTCACGGAGCCCGTGGAAAACACGCGAAATACTTCAGTTAAAACATCGTGTAAGATGACTCGCACGCACGTGTACCCGAGATGGAGGCAGCATAATATTGTCTATACGGTCGGAGCTACGTAGAAAAATAAAATTATCTTAATACCAATTCTATAATGTTAAAATGCACAACTTTCGCTGTAACAACCCGGGGAAATTTTGGATGCACCTTACCCATAAAAAAAAGACTCGGTAAAAAGGGAAAAAAAGAAAACTAGCGCAGAACGACGTAGAAATTACAAACCTTTACTACGTTGCGACAGTCTTTAATGATTACTTCGCTTCCGTGTTCCTTCGCACTAACGGCCAAGCTACCGAGCTTATCAGCGGGGTGGGAATTTCTGCTTTGCTTTACTTAGACACAAAGAAATCGACCGGGCCACACGATATACCAAACGCATTTCTTTACAGGTATGACAAATGGTGTGCAGAATACCTCCATATCGTTAAAAAAAAAAAAAAAAAGAGCTCACAAAAAGCAGAAATGCTTGAAGACTGGAAATTTGCTAGAGTAACCCGTGTCTATAAAATGGGCGATAAGTTCCTCGTTTCTAACTATAGGCCAATATCCTTGCTGTGTAATGCGAGTAATGTAATGGAACAGTTTGTTTTTACACACCTGAGTGTACCCTTTTCGAGAACAATGTTTTTTTTGTTTTTTTTTTTTGGGTGGCCAGCACGGTTTTCAACGTGGCTTTTCAAAGTCACCCAGCTATTCCATACCAGCAACGAAATTTTGTCAATCCTGGACAAAAGTGGACAAATCAATGCCGTTTTTTTTTTAATATTTTGCTTGGGTGTTTCACTTTAACTTAATGTTAAAACTTCGACATTTAATAAAAAGAAAACGACCAAATGCTTCGGTGGCTTGACTCGTACTTAACTCATAGACAGAAATACTTTCAAATTGACAGGAATATCTCGCCTCTATCACCAGTTCCTTCAGGAGTTCCTCAAGGCTTCGTATCGGGCCCACTTCTCTTCCTAATTTATTTAAACGACTTGGCATACAACTCATATGTACGCTGCCGTTTCTTTTTTTTTTTTTTCTTTTTTTTTTTTTTCAGACGATTGCATTGCGTATTTAAATATGCAGTCAACAGGCGACCAGGTAACTCTAAATGATTTCCTAGCAGCCGTTTCCGGATGGTGTCAATATTCGCAAATGAGTTTAAATACCGCTATGTGCACGCACATGACTAGCGCACGAAAAAAAAAAACCGCTCAGGTAGAGATATAAAATTAATAATTCGAGATTAGCCTAGTCACGCAGTTTAAGTACCTATGAATAATTATAACTTCTAATCTAAGTTGGAACAACCACATTAAAGGTGCATTGACAGGGTATTTATGCTCGCCGAGGTTTTTAGTTCTATCTGACATGTGAAAGCCCCAACTGCCCAGAACACAATTTGCGGCTCGAAATTTAATTTCTTTCCGCCCGAAAATCGCCGATCGGGAACTGGCCGGTTTGAATTGCGCTCACTCTCTTCTTCATGGTCACGGGCCGTTTTCTAAGGTTTAGGCACAACCACCAAATGTATTCAAGGTCGCGGGTCATCGTAGGCACCCACTCAATATTAAAAATAGAAAAAAATATATGAAACTCATTATTTGTAGCCTCAAAAAGCTGCAAATACGTTGATCGAAAAATAAAAGGAGGTTGCCCAGACAACCGGAAGCATTCTGTGCGTTCACTGCATAATTCTCAACATACCGTCGTTTCGCGTATCGTGGGAGTAGCGGATGCTAGCGGACGACGGGCGTGGGACCTCTACTTCAGAACTGTCGTTCATGGTAACGGCGAATTCGGTCTTCCTTCGAAAGAGAAATTTTGGACCGATCCAAAGAATTGGTATTCATCCCGCACGACACGCCCGACCACCAAGCCGATTCGCACGGAGTCGTCAACAAGCCGTCGCCCCTTCTCGTGGATGAAGACATCGCTCGTGCAAACGTCAAGCACGCGAAGCACGAACGAAATGCCAGAGTGCTTGTGCTAACAGTGTCTAGATAAGGTTTTCATAATTTCTGATAAAACGAACTGGCTATAGTTTCTCTTTGGTGACCGTGTAGCCAAGGTGACAGCAGAACAAGTAACGGATCCCGACGTCAAACTGCAGGAATTTGAGATATATGTTTTCTTAGCGAATGCACGCCACTGTTGTGACATATTTGAATGACAAGCACGAACAAACGACAAGCACAAACGAAGTTCGTACTTCGAGTTGAATATGCACGCGTACGAAATCTTTACTAAGTGCGAATGTGGCCAATGCGTGGTGCTGCCCGACTTCAAGCCGAGAGTGGCTATGCTGGAGGGAAATCGGCAGTAAACTTTCCGACCTACAGTCGACCGGCTGCATTACTACAAAGAGTTCTCCCAGTAGCGCAGTGGAAAGATGTCCGCTTCGCACCCAGCGGTCCCAGGTTCGATCACAAAAGCGGGCGTAGTTTCTTCTTTCAATTATTTTGCGATATTTGCCTTTCTTTTTAGGGCGCAGCTCTTAGGGGCCCGTTACAGGCTTAAGCGGCGTCGCCGTCGTCATAACCGCGAGGTCACGTGACCCCCCCCCCCCTCCCCCCTGAGGTCACTCCCTATCCCTCAGTGCGCTTTCATCGTCCTCTTCAAGAGCTGCGCTCTAACCGGCGTTACAGGGAATTGTGAACGGCTTTCTTTTTTTTATATATAATTATCACTGAAAAATACAAAGCTTGTGGACGAAACGTCGCTGAACTGAATGGTATGGGATTCACTTTTTCACACCTGCGAACTCAATGTAGTCACATTCCACAAAATGCAAGGAGCATATAAACCGGGTAGCGTCCGCTCTCCGAGGTGCCCGTAAGTGTTCTCCCGGAATGGCAGCCAGCCATTGGTCCCGATCCCGTTGATCTTTCGGAAACTTGCGCAGACTCTGCCGCACATTGCCACTTTCAGACGCAGGACATGTGAGGCAGCTCTTCACGCAACATCTTGGGGGTATTCTTTTCGGAGCTGATCACGGGAATTCACCACGGGCACTGACTATACTCATTTCCAACTGTTCAATGTTCAAAACAACTCATCTTGAAGTGCAGAACAGCGAGCAGAACAAACATAACTGCAAAGAAATCGCACGGCAAACGGTTCCCGCAACGCATGTCGTCTGCCTGCGCGCGATATAAAACAAAAAACACACAAGGTTGCGTGTAGCTACGTGACTTTCGGCACTCACTCTCTCCACTATATTTCTCCGACCTCCGTGCGCAGGCTCCGGTTTCGAGCAGTTGCGCTTTTGGCTTTATTAAAAATATACGAGACTCTGTAGCAAAATATTAATTGGGTAGTCTTCCGACAAGCATAATAAATCGCCTGGCACAAAATGAAGAAAACAATTGAGCGGGGGGAGGGGGGGGGGGTTGTCAGTGTCCCTTTAATAGCATTGTCTCGGCGGCTACAAAAAGGTTATGGTTGTTAGGACACCGGCTAAAATATGGTACTAGCAAAACAAAGCTGGTAACCTACACATCCCTTGTAAGACCGCTACTAGAGTACGGTGACGTTGTCTGGGACCGCCACACAAAAACCGATACCGGATTCATCGAGCGCGTACAGAGGAAGGCGCTTCGATTCATTTATCGCGCTTATGATAGAAACGTCTCGGTGACAGAACTGCTGAACTTTTCCGGGCTCCCTACATTATAATCTCGGCGCAAGCTTCATCGACTAAAGCTCCTCTTTAACATATAGTCAATAACCAGATAGGAGTGAATTTCCCCGACTACATGCAGTTTAACATAGCGCGACCGACTCAAAATAGACACAAAACAATGCTGATGCCTCAATGCAGGACAAACTCATACCGGCTTTCTTTTGTTCCGAGAGAGAAAACCGAATGGAACGATCTTCCGCGTGACGTGGTCGCTAAAACATCTCAGAATGTTTTTTTTGTATCTTCTATGGGGAAGTTTCACAGCACAACACCCCGCTATTTTTGTCATATCTCACCAGCGATTGTGGTGCCTTATGTTTATGTATGTGTCCCCTGCTAACAACGCTGTTTGGTCTTATAGTTGTTATCTTCACTGCTGAGTGTAGCAGTTTCCTTCTTTGCCCATTCTGTCACATGGCCAGCTTTTTGAGACACGCTGTTTTAGTTCCCGATTCTCACGACACGTGGCGTATCAATCTTGAGCAACCTAGAGCCGTTTATAGTGAGAGAGTTTGGCCTTCTTAAATATATTTTGACAGCCTGGCAAACAGTGCAGCGTAGTCTGACAACCGAGGGATGACTACTTCCGTCCGCCATTTTGGGGCTCTGACTCACAGGAACTCTATGCGATTTCTCCGAAATAAGGAAGACAAAGAAGCAACAACATCTTGTGTTATCGCGCACTCCGCTCGTTCTAGCGGGCAACAAGCTCCGCCCATTGGCCAAACTCTCTCAGTATAAACGGCTCTGGAGCAACCACTCGATGTGCGTCTGTCATAGGGTGAAAACACCCATTGTTGTATTGAAAACTGCCTGCGCGTGCCGAAGGGGCCTTAAAATGGCGCCAAAGAACCGGGCAGAGCTAAGCGCTCGCTCCGACCGAGATCGAAGCGCGTGCATTCTGGGCATAGAAATGGCCGAGATGCCGCCACCCTAAGACAGACGTGGCGAAAGTGAATGAAGACTCCCTAGAGCAACCTAAAGCCCCTTCATGTTTTAAAAGTAGCGCAAGGTGCGTCGATGCACGAGGCACGTGCAACGTGCAGCCCTTGGGAAGATCACGACGGCACAGCGCAGCACTGAGCTAGATTTTAGACGCCACGTTCTTCCCAGAAGTGGCGCGTGGCACGTGTCTCGTTGGTTATTTTTATTTATCGTTTTTAGAGCGCAGCTCTTAGGGGCCCGTTTCCGGCTTGAGCGGCGTCGCCGTCGGCGTCGAGTCGGCGTAACCGCGAGGTCACGTGACCCCCCCCCCTCCCGAGGTCATGTGACCGCCCAGGCCACGTGACCCCCCCCCCAGGTCACGTGACCGCCTGAGGTCACGTGACCCCCCCCCCCCCCCGAGGTTACGTGACCCCCTGAGGTCAGGTGACCTACCTGAGGTCACGTGATCCCTGAAGTCACGTGATTCCCTGAGGTCACGTGACCCCCTCCCTCGACGTCACGTGACCCCCTGATGTCACACGACCCCCCCCCCCCCTTGAGGTCACGCGACCTCAAGGAGTCACCTATCCCTCAGTACGCTTCCATCCTCCTCCTCAAGAGCTGCGCTCTAACCGGCCTTACAGGGAATTAGACGGCTTTCATTTTTTTATTATTATTATGTGTCATACGATATTTCTCAAAATCTCCATGCCAACACCCATTTCTGCGGTTATCGCCCAAGAGGCATTATTTGAGTGGTGACATCTCAGCCATTTTTCCGCCCAATCATTTTTTATGCATTTCGAAGCGCGCGCCATCTGGTGTCTTTCAGCTCGAGCACGCAGCTTTGGCTAATGCATAGACGCCATTTTACCGCCCAAGTCACGCACCGAGTGTGCGAGAGCGTCACGCGCTGGCACATTCAGGGCAACAATAGTTGTCTTAACCCTCACACAGACAGACATGTAGGCACCCTATAGAGCAAGATAAACGAAGAATCCAAGGCGCGCGACCGCCTTTTTCTGAACCTCCTCTCTGTGCATCTCTCCGGCTTCCCACCCTTCTCACCGTTTGAGTCTGGCCAAATACTTTACTGTGCTTCGTTTCAGCCTCGGTCCGAGCGCGGCCGATGTTATGAGCTGAAGGGCCAATCAAACGGCGAAAGAGGAACAGCCTCATGGCGTGCTCTCTGCAGTTGATAGGACCAGCCGGTATTCGCTGTCTCTCTGTGCGTGCTCCTCCGCCGGCTAGTCCTATCAAACGCAGAGAGCACGCCATGACGTTGCGCTTTTTGCGCTGTTTGATTGGCCTCTCGGCTCATAACAACGGCCGCGCTCGGACCTAAGGTGAAAGGAAGTATAGGGGGAATACATTCCCACTCCGCTCATTTGCATTGGGCAGAACGCCTACAGCGCCGAATCCAGCACTGAACGGCAACCGTCACCAGATTTAAACAGCTGTCATATTCTAACAGTGAAACACAAAGTAACGACAAACAGTCATGGCAAGTAACGACACCGGTATTTCGTTACATCTCCCAAAGGGTAACGGAGCGCGGTAACGCGTTGGCTTTTTTCCAAGCTAACGAGTAACGCTAATTCGTTACTTATTTTCGGTAACGGGCCCAGCACCGTTCTTGTGGAAGGAAACTCGGACTTCGCACTGATGCGTCGCGGGCATCTCGTGCCAGTCTCGTACGCTTACGTCCGGGCGCAGCGGATGCTACGAGCACTCGGAGCCAATCCAAGGCCGTGTGGGTATCACGTGACCTTGGAGAGGGGTCACAGCGACGCGCGGAAAGCGTATCACACGGGCTCCCTCTACAGAGCGGGATTGGCTAGGATGGCTCGTAGCGTCCGCTGCGTCAGGACGTAAGGGGAAACGAACTATGGTCCCGCTTTTGTACCGTCTCTTCCCTTCTTATTTCTCGGTTTCCCAGATGGCGAAGTTGCGTTTGACTGCGTTTGACTGCGTTGCGGCTGCGAGACACCAGGACATCCCTGCTGCTTAAATCGCGTGCCAAGATGATTCCTTGAATTGGATTCCACGCTTCAATGAGAATGAATTCTGCATTCTAAGGAAAGGGTGCAAAAGGAAGGCGTAGCGACGCTCGTGCCAGGAATGCCGAGAATGGACGTCAGCGGCCACTGCGTCCTTCATAAAACACCCCTGCATACGACAATTTTATCAATAAATCAAAATGCACGTTTTTTTGTTTTTTTTTTGTTTTTTTTTTAGTATGCGCTTTTACGTGAGTTTTTAGTATTGGATCCCACAACAAAGGCATTATTTTGCTGGCCCGTCCTAGAGAGATTTGGAACAGCTTCTCTGTTTCCACTTCCCATACGAACGCTTCATCGAATAATTGCAAAGCGCCGCTTTGCATGTCACCTTCTCTTTTTTTTTTTTTTTTTTTTTTTTTTTTTTTTGTTTATTATGCATATCAGTCTGGGGAGGCTACTAAAAGATCAGACTCTGTATATCCGTCTTCCACGCGTCTGCACGGTGTTGAGCGATACGTGGTTTAAAATTTCTGGTGCGCGTTTAATTATTGTTTCGGTGTGTTGAGAACAGCTGCCTAGGGGAGCGTGTGTATCACAATGTTAGACCAACCATCCATATTATGCATACCGGTATGTGGTTGTTCCTTTTGTCTAGGTTTGCTTTGTTCTCGGTGTTTTGGTGCATACTTGATTGTTACCGCTTTATGAGTGCGCCCCCCGTCTCACTTTCTTCGTTCGTAAGTTTCAATATTTTCTGAGATCACCTTAAAAATGTTTTACACTAAAAGAGATATAGTTAGCCACAGGTTAAGACTAAAGTGAAAGCCTCCTCCCACATCCCCTCTCCCCTTTGGCAGAATGAACGCTGGAGAGCAGGGGCGGATTTATGGGTCAGGTTCGGGGGGAGCTTCTATTTTATTGATAACCTGTCATCGACTGCAAAATAATTCATTATTGTTTCGAAACAAATAATAAAAAAAAGCTAAATTATAAGCCTATGCTTTATTTGTAATCAATAAGAAATACATAAAAACTTAAAGTTTTGTTTCGAACGTTTCCCTAACGTGTAACTACAGATTGTATTTCATATTGTCGTCTCCTCTGTTACCTCAGAAGACAGGGTGCGACTAGAATTTATAAATATTGATCGTGAGATAACCAGTTCTGGTATGCGTTTGCATCGCAAAGAGAAAGCTTTAACAATCGCTGACGGTTCTTCGAAATAATGGAAACGTTTCTATGCTGGCAGAATCGTCTAATATATTCAGTCTAATATACAGGGTGTCACAAATGAAAAATTACACGGTCTTTTTCACCGCAAAAATAAACTAGGCATCGCCGAACGCTCATTCTCCGCCCAAAGGCAGAGCTAGAGGTCACAACCAGATGCCAAAGTTTCTACCCGATCCGATAACTTAATCAAAAGTTATAAGTGATTTTCTGAAAATTTCAATGGGAAAATGGAGCCCATTTTTAACCGTTTTCGGTTTCTGGTGCCATAGAGCCCCATGTGTTTGAAAACTCCGTCGGCCGCCATTTTCCCATTGAAATTTTCAGAAAATCATTTGTAACTTTTGATTAAGTTATCGGATCGGGCTGAAACTTTGGCATCAGGTTGTGACCCCTAGCGCTACCTTTGGGCGGAGAATGAGCGTTCGGCGATGCCTAGTTTATTTTTGCGGAAAAAAGACTGTGCAAATTTTCTTTTGCGACACCCTGCATATCCGTTACGGAGATTCACTGCGGCACCACAGTATTGATACCGTGATTCATATTTTCTGACGTTGCTTTTTGCTTTACTTCTTTAAAAAGAAATTGCGCATTCTTGAATATATGTTTCACCTGTCATATGTTGAATGTAGTCTCAGAAACTGAGTTGAGTACCACGCATACATCTCTCACCGTGCAAAAAAAAAAAAGAAAGAAACATTGTAGAAAATGACGTATATACAGAAAAGAAATTGCCTCCTCGTGCCGCGCCACTGCCCCTCACCCCACCCATTTCAAGGCCCCTGAAAATTCAGACAACCCACCCTAATTTTAATTCCTGGGGAAACTCCTAGTTCACAGGGCATCAATGTCCCCGCCAAATGCAAAGGGGAACCTGAATTGGTGAGTTGATCACGTGACGAACTTTCCCATTGCGTGACGAACAGATTGTAGACCACGTAATCTAAAGACCGTGGTAGTACAACGTAGCGTAAAAGGGGTGTCGCTAAAACATCGTCTCGAAACCTGTTTCGACGAAACGATGCGGGCCCGTCACGTGCCGCGCTCCAGTCGGCTCGCTTGGGCCGTAGCAAGTCTGACACCAATATCAAACTTGTTTCCAAACTACTTTTTTTTTTTTTTTTTTTTTTAGTGCAGTAAGGTTACAGTGTACTAGAATGTAAGGCGGGAGGACTATAACTGTAACAAGAACTGAATTTACTTACCCATTGTTGGACTGGAATCGGAAGCGAAATTCCCTTGAAAGCAAAACCAAAATGGGTATCAGACGTTTAGTGCGTAATACGACAACACAGCAAAAACAAGAACCGAGCTAAAATGTCCATAATGTTAAAACAACAGCAACAATCACGAAAACCGAATTTCGTTTGATAATATATTTCATCGTATTTAGCCGAAACCATTTCGCACGCTGGTAACCATGAGCTCTAGCCAACGAGCTCGTTTAAGCAGGTTTAAGTCAAATCCAATCCAGCCAGTAAGACAATCGAATCCCGCTTACATTTTTTCAGTGGTCGATTCACGCGGGCGACGTACTTTTTTTAACCAGTACGATATCGATCATCATCAAACGTCCCGCAACACTTTTGCGGGCGCTAAACGCCACAGTCCGCGCAACCAAACAAGCACCATGGAGAACAACCTACGCGAAGTAGTAGCTCGACTCACCAACCAGTCGTCGGACACCGTACGCCCAGCGTGCAAGAAGTGCGGCTACCCGGGCCACTTCACCTACCAGTGCCGCAACTTTCTCAAGGTAAACCCAAACAAAGACATTGTTCTCGACGTGAGCAGTACCAGTTCCGAAGAGGAAAGCGACGGGGAATTTGTGTCGCCGCTCACACAACTCAACCTCGCGCAACAGCGAGCCGCCGCTGTAGTGGCCGCTTCGTCGTCGGCAGGTGTCGCCGCCGTTGCGCCGAAAAAAGAGCGCGAAAGCCGGAAAAAGTCGGCCGGTCACAAGAAGAAGCGGAAAAAACACAAATCACGGTCAGAGTCGCCGTCCGCGCGTCGAGAAGAGAGCAGAGAGCGGAAGAGGCGTGGAGAGGGCTCCACGAAGCACGAGAAACGCGACCCGGAGAAGAAACGCCACAAGCACTCCCACAAGAAGCACAAGTCGAGGGAACGCTCAAGGTCACGAAGCTGAGAGATGAGTTCACACAAAACTTACATCGCTCGGTTCGAGTGGTCATCTATTCACCGCATTACCGATCCCGTTTTTCGCCTTGTTGCGTTGCACTGTACATGGCTTGCACGTGAGCTGATTGCCTCGACGTCACATTGGCGGCCATTGTGGAGGACCTTGCTGTCGCGACCTTTTGCAGCGCATATTTTCCACCGCTGAATTTTCTTTTCTTGGCAAGAAGCATAAATGATTATTCGCAAGATGTAATGACATCACTTGCAATCCATGCATGTGTATCTTGCCATTTCGCGAGCTTCTAAACTGGATCAAGCACATTTCTATCTGCCAAGTGCTTGTTCCTTGAAGTACAAAGTCCATAATACACATAATACTTTGTTAATATTTTAATCACTGCTCACCATACTCCAGAAAGCATAGACTCTGAGAGAACTCTGAAGTGCATGGTGATGATGACCCCTGGTGGCGATCTGTGAGGACCGTTTTATTATTTGCTGTATTTTTACTTTTAGAAATCAAACATGGACTAGGAACCTACGATTTGCAACAGTCAGTGCACCATTCTTCTGTGCAGCAGTGTGGCCTATATGAAGCCGCTTGTCATGCATTCTTCTACCTGGAAACTTTTGTAAAGTGTCTTTTACGTCGTTGGTTTCCGGCCCAGCAAAACCCGTTTTTGCGATAAAGTCAAAAATAAGGATCATTTTTGTTTTCGCTGTTGAAATATGTACATATTTTGGGGCGGAGCTGTGCATATGCGAGCACCAATCGAAGTTGGGGGCTGCTTGCACAGTCTAGGCCAGGGGTCTCAAACACACCCACAGGTAACGGCTGCAATCCTGTTCCATGTTGTGAGCTCTTGAAATGGCATTCAGCTTAATCTCCTCTCACCAATTTATTCCCGCTTGGAAGGTAGCTCTAAGCTTATAACGTATCCATATAGTTTAGACTACTTTGTTTTGATTTGCCTTTTGTTTCATTTTAATTATTGCTTCCCAGCTTTTTGTCATGTTAATCACATGATGACAGTTGCTCTGCTAGGCTCAAAGTGCCAGCTCTTCGCACAAGGACACACCGACTGCACAAACTATCCCTAGCAGCAGCAACTGCTAGAGATAAAGCTACGAGCTCGAGATTCTCACCTTGAAAATTAAAGGGACCATGAAATGACCTTTTTACTTTTTCCAGATAACTTTTACATTAAACCGTCAATGTTCACTGAATGCCGAACAGGCATCCGTTTTCGTCTCGGTTTATTAACTTTTACACAAAAAATTATTGAAATATCGACTTTTTCATTCTCTCCAACTGACCGCAAAAGAAGCCGTGACGTAAACCGTTTCCGGAACCGGAAGTTCTCTCGGCAGTAGGAGAATGGGAGTGTTAGCGGCAACGAGTTGGGGTGCGCCGGTAGGTTTTACTGCGCTGATGTCACCGACGTATTTCCTGAATCGGCGCCTCTCATCGCCGCATCGCAGCTGAGCGAAATTCAATGAGATATGTTGCGCTACAGCGACAGCATGGGACTAGTCCCATACGCCGGTATGCCTGTTGGGAAGTGCAGCGAGTCTTGTCACCACCCCGTCATTGTTGGCAGAAGGGCCGGCCCGTGTCAGTCGTTTGCAAAGCGACGTAGATGGCGTTTTTCGCGGCCTCGGAGATGCAGGAGCGAGCCGACGTTAAAAAAGATACGTTTGAACTACGAGTGTCAGCAAGAGCCACGTAAATACCTGTTTACACTCGGAGCGGACGCGCGCGCTTGATGGAAGTCTTGTATTCGCGCTGTTGGTAAGCGCTTCGGGACCGTTCTTTTACGATTGCAACTCGATACTGACGCGACACTCGGCAAAGAAAGGTTGGACCGGGGTCGACAGTGACGTGCAGTCTGTCAGAATAAAAATGGCATACCAATAACAAAGTGTACATACCGTGTTACGAAGGCAATCCATACGGCGTTTATTTCAGCTCTATATCACACAAAACAAGAAGATAGAATCGACGAGAGTCCCTTTTCGACGAGTGTTCGTCAACACTGCCTCGGAAAACAAGGGGAAGAGATTGACCTCCTCACCTCTTAATCTAGAATTGAGGTCAGTGATCAAACTATAATACGGGAAGGGTCCACAAGGGTCGCGCGGGCATATTCCATTTAGCACGCCAGCCGGTCGTAGGCAGACGGTCTTGCGACGAAGCAACGCAGCGCCGAGTCGGAATGCCTGCTAGGCCTATACGCTTCGTCGGAGTCGGTGAACCCAGCGTTCTTGTTCGTCGTGGTCTGTTTTCAGTACTGTTTTCTTGCTGCTTGAAGTCGGCACGCGCGGGAAGAACACGTAGAAAAATAAACGTTCAGTCAGTCAGAGTTTTGAGAGGAAGGAAAACAAAGAAAATAAATGTTCGTCGGTCGCCGTCACCCCCGTCACCCAAGTAACTGGCGGCCCTGCCCTACTGCGCACGCGCAGTAGTTGCTTCGTTTACCACACGATAGATGGCGCTTGGCTCTCAGCATTATCAAATTTGGCAATTTTCGCCACACATCTCTAATTATGCTACAAAATGTGGATCTGAATATTATTTAACAAAACTTTTAGGAAACATTCGCCGGCTATTTATTGTTTACGATCGCGGTGCTGGTGAGGTAGGCTCTTAGGGCTCTTACCCAATAGGCGATGTGGATTCGGCTGACGTGCACCGATTCTGCGTATGCATCGTAGTGAACAGGCGAAGGAAGGAAGGCGCAAAAGAGTCCAGTTTTCTTTTAAAAGTTCTATAGCAAATAATTTTTTTAGGCTCCCTATTTTTGTGTTTTTGTGTTTCTTTTCACACCTTTTACGACGTGCGGTGGATGAAACTCGATTTTAAAATCATTTCATGGTCCCTTTAAGTAGAAATTTTCTTGCACTACTGCTATAAAAATGATTAGAAAAACAAAACAAAAATATTGTAAAGAAGTTTTTTTGTTTTTTTTCCTTGAGACATGTTTTGTTTGATTAATTCCAAAGTCAAGTGTGCAACAGGACAGACAGTGCACTTCCTCGTGTTGTATTAAAAAAATGTGAGCACTGTCATTACTGGCAAAATTGCGAGTTTACAAAAAGCAGAGAGCATGAGGTCCCTTCTCTATTAAATCTTTCCCTCGCCTTATGTTGACCCTTGGCCTTTCACGGTTGGGCTATCTGGCCCCCACACACAAATTAGTTGAGACCCCTGGTCTAGACCATAACAATGATGTTTCATTTTAGACCACTACAAGAGTGTCTCAGTTTTCATACTTTCACTGCTCAAGCCACAAGAGCAACGGTGCGTCGCATATAACAAATGAAAGCAGTAAGGGTCATTCAGATGCACCGAATGCTTTATTGCACAGATCCACATTGTACCACAGAAGCACTGACATATTTACAGTCTCAGAACAATCGCTATCAGAGAAGTATGAATGCTCGACATGGGGCATTTGAACGGGGCACCAATATTAGTCTTTCGCATTGTCCTTCAGGTGGGATCAAGTAACGACGGAGCGTTTTTGTGCAGCAAATTCCTGATGCCAGGTCATTCATTTGGTGAACCATCGCAAAAAATTCCGCATTACCTTTCAAAAGTAGGAAGCATTACTTCCTGCATCATTTTTGGCCAAGCAACAGAAAGGGTGCACCAATGTGGTCTCTCTAACACGTCCTGATCCATTAGAACGAGAGGGAAAGATCAGAAGTATTGCCTCGCTGTCCTATTAGTCTCATATTTGATGGACATTGAATATGGAAGGCAGATTTGAAGAAAGTCATTTATCAGCAGACAGACGAGCATAGTATAACAACTGTTATTAGTCTAATGAATTGCTTTGATCCTTTGATAAGGCTCAAAGCAATTCTTGTTCTTGGTAGTCACAGGTTCGTTTCGATATGTTGTATTTTCAGGTGGGCAGTGTCACAATTCCACTATCGTGGCATAGGCTACAGGAGAAATGCATAATCCCTAATTGCATTTAGCAGTAACACAACCTTAGTCACCATCAAAATCGGAAAAAGCGGCACTACAGCTGAGACTGTTCTTTAGATCACAACTTGAATACTGGAGTAGGAGTTTGTATTTCTTAAAGTTAAAATTACGAGAGACTACTGACAAGGTTGGCGTTATTGGCCAGTAAGCTTTCCTATAGTTCTAATCGACCTATCCAGGGACTTGGACGCCACGCCAAAGCTGCGATAGCGTTGCACCGGACCTCTGATCCCGGTGTAATCCCTCGCTTAAATAAACGCCTTAACAACGACAACTAATCGACCTTGAGCTTATCTTGAACCAACTGCATCACCAGCAGTTTCAGCCGTCGTGCAAGGATGAGAGTTGGACATTTGCGAGATCGGGTCCTCCTTCCGGTTATAAGTTACAATGCTAAGCACGCAACAACTAGGTGACATCGTCACAAACAAACATTGGCATTAGGCACCAATGCCACAAAGGCTTGTACATGGTTGCCTACACCGAGTGCCAGGCTGATTGTCGGACTCAACTATAATCGCCGACAGGATTCGGCCGTCGGGGAGGAGTTTCGGTTGTCCCGCCTTCAGTGCGAGCTTCTTACTTTCAGAGGCGCTTCGGCATCGCTTAAACATCGAGCGTGCAGGCACTGCCAAAAATGACGCGAGGCAACGACCGTGAGCTGGGGGTCGGGCATCGGAAAGAGACGCCCCGTCGTCCGCATCCTGTCGGCAACTACAAAGGCATGCAGGATCACTAACGGTCACGTAAGCACGGGTGTGTATAGTATACCTGAGGCGTATGCAGATTTGATTGTCATTTGCAGCCAAGGCCTCTATTTACACGCTGTAACGACCACCGGTGCGAAACAGTAACCGTTGCAACTTGTAACATCCAATAGAATTTCCACGGTCACAACAGCATTGCAACATTTATAACGACTAGGACGATGCGTTCACGTTGACTATACTGTGCCAACAAAAACTGCAGTATAGGTATTGCGAACATCGTCTACAATCTAAGACAAGCGCTACAAACTACTGGGTAGTCGAAGGCTCCGCAACCGAATACTAGCAGTATTGAGTTCTCACGAAACGACGACAACGACCGCTGCGGTTGAATAGGTTGTAAATAATGCCACAACAGCTTGCACAAGTTTTTCGTCGAGCTTGACATCACTGAAACGGTGAAACGGAGCGTAAAGTATGTAGCCTGGGACTTGCACATGGCACATATTTTATACACAAGTATTTTGCTCTTGCCCCAGGGACAAAAAAAAAAAAAAATCTGATGAGTGCCAAATTTGCCTTTTTATCCCAAAATATTGCTGCACTTTAAAGCACTTGCTATGGTGACAATTTTGCTCGCCATGTTTGTTTCCAAGTTAAAACTTGGCAGGTTTTGTTTAACCTTGGATCGTAGCGTACACTTCTGATATCCTTTTGTCTCTGGAACCGTGGAGCTGTGCTTTGGTAACTGGTGCATGCTAATGCTCGAAGGAATGTAGTACCTCAGATATTGTGTCGTAAAGCTTGCACCTAAGATTAGCATTTAGCATGGTCGGAGGAAAAATAGCGGGGATCTGTAAATTGCCCCGAAAAATTTGCACGAGCCATGACACATATCTATAGAAAGCTAGAAGCAGCAAGGTAACGCTGCCACGAGAGGTCATTAACGCGAAGCGGGTAGACATGGAGACTCTAATGCCATCGTATCGAGATCACTGTGTTAAGTCTCTGCCGTTTTATCCGGGTCCTCGCCATTTCCTGATTAAGTAAGATGGCTCAAGAGCCACAGGCGAAGTTCCGAAATGCCACACCTGCTGCAGCTGCTGAGAGCAAAAACACGAGCTGCCATCAACGAGAGCAAGTACTTATAATTGTCGACACCTGTAGTAATGCAAACTGAAGTACATATCTGCACCGGTAACAAAGGCGTTTATAATAAATAGCACATGTGTGTCGACGACTGGCACTCAACAATTACGGCCATAAACGAGAACCGAAATCGATTTATCTCAGACAAGAAAAAGATCTAAAAAATATGCGCGCATCTATGCGGTCTAAAAAAAATAGAATATGCACCTATAGACTGGAGTCTGAAAATGGCACGCGTCACAAGACAGAAAAATATGTAGCTCTGGCACTTTTATGTACAACAAAAATACACCTAAATCTTTGCACGCGCGACGGCCAAATGCATCTCTACAAACAAAAACTGTCGCAACAAGATTTGCCTTCGTGGACACTAGCGTCCTCTCCACGAACCGCAAGAACGATCCGAATGCACACTTTCTCGAGCTAACTTGGCATGGGCAAAGCTAATGCTAACAAATGCCGGTGGCTACTTATACCCTTTCCGAAATTGAGAAATGATGCATAGATTATGTGGCAGCCGCCATTAGTTGGTCTCATTGCCTCTGGCATGAAGCCCACGATTGGTTCCGTGTTCTCGCCGAGCACTCGTGTAGAATGCTTTTCAATCTGAGTAGGCTCCGAACGCCGACAAAGCACTCGTGTTCAATGCATGCTCACAATATATGCCCAACTAATGGCCACCGCACATAATCTATACACAATTTTTAAATTTTAAAAAGGGTCTCTTGCCGCATTTCGATGTTTAGCGACTAGCGCTTGGAACGCATCTCCGACCTGTGCGCTTGCTGCATCTGCATTCGCAGTCCCTCAACTTTCGCCCGACAACATCACATTTGCATCACGCTGTTCCCTGCGCGATTTCGGTGGCGGCGCGGCGACGGATGTGGATGTTGCAGACACCCGTTCGGCCATAGGCTGCTCTCCGGCTTGGCAGTCCACGTAAGCTTGAGCAGCCGCGAGTCGCAACGTTGAAACAACTACAACACTCGCGTTCACTCTTTTCTTTTTTTTCTTTTTCCTAGAATTTCTACAGCCGGCTATTGAGATCGCGACTTTTAACGGCGTGAAACGCCCGCCCTCGTGACCTGTCTTCTCATCACTTGGGAACCGATCTCGAAGCACGGGCGGTACGCAACGGTTAACACAAAAGTCGAAGACAAGCACTACACTCCATTTCGTCTTACGACGGATTGCAGACGGATCTGCTATGAACCGATCCAGCTCTGCGAACGTATTGCGCGACTAACTCCCCGCACGTCGCAGTGCCCCCTGTTGTTGGCTTCGATGGCTCGTAGCGTCTTCTGCGGTCAATCATAAGCCGAAACGGAGTGCGGGCACCGTAACTATGCCAGAAACTCAAAAGTTTGGGAACTGCATACGAGCAACGCTACCTAGAATGATCGAAGCCCGTGCACTAGCGTTTCGACGTTGTCGCATTGAGATAGAGAGCAGACACAGATTGAACATTGGCGTTCGGCTGTGTCTCGCATCCGATTGATGCGTCGGACTTAGTCCCAATAGACCACTTACTAAATCCCCCAAGCGCCCCGGTCTGCACTCGGGGAATCATGGGAAAGGTGTTTTTTCAGTTCGCTAGTGATCGGTAATTTCGATCAGTTCAGTGCTTACATACTTTTGAGTGTAATCCGGAGTCATCCTGAAGAAGCGTTGTGTAGAGTCCAAAAGCCTGGTGGATCACTAATAAAATTTCTCGTCAGTGTCAGCATTTTTGATACTGTGCATGCAATCCACAATTCAACCTGGCCCGAGGTGCATAAATCTCTTACAATATTATCATTCTCGCTATTGTTGTTTTAGCAGGAATTGCTTAAAAAGCCGAGAATTCACAACAACCAAAAAAAGTATTCAGTTCAAAGTCAGTGAGGCTGTTTATAGCATTTTTAGCGTTTCTAAATTGATATCGGCGTCTTTAAAGCTGTACGAGAATGATAATATTGTGAGAAATTTCTGTAGTTCAGGCAGGTTGAAGGGTGGATGGCACGCACTATCAAAAACACTGATATGGACGAGAAATTTTAAAAGCGACACAACGGGTCTTTGCAATCTGCATGACGCTTATTCGGGATGATTCTGCATTATGCTCAAAAGTGTGTAAGCATTGAATTGGTTGAAATTACCTATCCCTAGGGAGCTGAAGGAACACCGCCCCCACGGTTCCTCGAGTGCGTGCCGGGGCGCAAATGTAGCATCCAGTGAATATCCCTATGGTCGGTGACAGATAAGAACCCAAAAGAAGCTTCGCCTCTGGCATGTGCCCGCCACTTTCTGCCGCGCTTCGAGAGCACGAGCGACGAAGTGCTATCGAGGGTAGAGAGCTTGCATCGCAGACGGAAGCATCCACTGAATTCTTATAACCCGTCGCCGACGGGTTAAGAGAGGTCGGCAACACCAGATGCATCCGTCGGTGCAGTGTAATTCAAACGATCGCGGAAACACAACTCGACAAAAAAGAGAACTGGGCCAGGGTAGGGCGGCCTAATCGATGGCTGGCCTGGTCTTGAAGAGCGCTTCGACGACGCTGTCATCTGCGAGGGTGCTGAGGTCTCCGAACTGGCGGTTATTCTGGGCGATCTGGCGGAGGACACGGCGCATGATCTTGCCCGACCTTGTCTTGGGCAGCCCCGGCGCGTAGTGGATGTACTCCGGCGTCGCAAACGGCCCAATCTTGTTGCGCACTGCGAGGCAAGCACGGGGACGTTGGCACTCGTACCTCCAACAGCCCCCAGCCGGGAATCCATCCAACCGGTCGGTCTCGCACGTGGAGGTAAGAAACTACCGGAGGGGACCCGGGGCTTCGAGGGTGACCAAAACGGCCGTTGAGTCGGCTCTTCTTCTCGTCCAATGGCGGTCTCTTGGTTTCGGTCATTGTCGGGGGCGTGTCCCTCCACACTTCTGGCTTTATCTCTGGTGGCCCCGTGTCGCCTCCGGAAGCTTCCTACCTCCATGGTCCCATAGCTGCTCCCAGTTGACTCATGTTCCCCAACTGGGAATGGCGGCCTTCGGTTGACCCCTCAACTAACCCCGTTTGGCCCCTCGGATGGTCCCAATTAAACTCCCTATTGGTCCCCATTGAATTCCTGTTGGGACCTGTTGATTCCCAGTTGGCATTCCAACTGGTTTCGGTTAGGCACTGTCACCTGGGTTGGCTAAACGAATTTGGTGCAATGGTTCGGATTAACGTTTTCTTACGTGTGGGGCATGCAAAGAGTTGGGAGGAACTCCATATATAACAAACTTTATTGCTTAAAGGCCGACCATCAAGCAGAAAGAAGGAAGCTCTCCCTCAATTCCTCCATTCAAGAAAGAGGGAGACCCTCCTCCTCTCTACCGGGAGTGGTTCAGAGATACGCTCCTGTGTGGCGAGGAGGGGAAAAGTGAGCGAGTGGGAATGAAGAGAAGGAAACTGGGAACCGGTTTTTTCCCCCGGTAGAAGACGATTCTGTTGGTCGGACTTTAACCTTTTCTACTGTGTTGCTCTTTTTACTATTACTTCAAATGCCCACGTCAACTCTGCAAGCTTACATTAACATTTCTGCGCTATATTCATGTTTTTGCTATATGGTAGTTCTCTTCCCTACCAAGATCACTTTCCTTTCTTTTTTTATCTCTACTGCACTTTTGTTTTCTGAGTATTCATTCTTTCATGTATTTTTTATGAACTATAGAGTCAACAATATCAACCTTCCCCTCCCTTCTCATTATTGTTTTCATCAAAGTAAAGAAGTTGTGGCACATTATATATAGCAATTTCTTCTAAATGCTCCGGCGACACAATTGTGTTCACTGTTTTGTGCATGATTTCTGATAGCACCTCGCTCCTTTTCTGTTCATTTAAGTTCATTCTTTACAACGCAGTGTAGTCGTAGTCAGTGATATAAATTATGTTGGCACTACGTACACAGTGCCAACGTCTCCAAAGCACAGATCTCATTTATTAAAAAAGAAGAAATTGTGTTAACACGCAGCTTAATGTTAATATCTAGAGATTCAAATCAAACTGTGATGAGATATCTCATCAGCGTCTTACCTTGCTCTTTCAAGTCAGTAACAAGCCTGTCGCTAAAATCGTTTCCCTGGAAAGCCAAACAAAAATAGCTCGATTAGCATAACACTTGACCTGATCAAAGGAACTGAATGGTGATGGCTACTATCTATTCAAAACAGCCAATGTAAATCATGCCCTAAAGCAGCCATATTTCAATTATGTACAGCGAATAAAATACGGAAATGAGAGCAGCTGACTAAACAAGTTGTCATATACAAATTTAATTTAACATGATTGACAGGTTAGTCAACCCTCCATGGCTGTGAAAAACACATTCAAGACGAAAAGTGTAACCTAAAGCGCCTCTATGACCTCTTTTGCAAGATCTAGTGCATGCAATCAAACACTCATTCCTGTTTCATGCACTCTGAATGTGCAGAGCTTACTCTGTAAGCTCTCCACAGTCTTCACGGCCCCATGAGCCAAATACAGTCTAGGCTCATTATAACAGACCTTGATTTTGACCAAGATTTCGGTCTGTTGTAAGAGGAGTATGTTGTATGCAGATATGAAGTGGAGTCGATGGTATGTAGATGAAAACCAGCTGGACTTGACAAATCTGCATGTTACATCCAAATGTCTGTTGTAACCAGGTCTGTTGTAATGAGCTTAGACTGTATACTTCAGGAATACATGGTGCAAATGTTTACTTGGACCATGAAACAAATGTGATTCATGGGCCCATGGTACAAATGCTTACTCAAACCATGAAACAATCGTGCTTCATTGGTCAACAAAACAAATCTGCTTTTTAGGCTCGTGAATCAAATGTCTACTTGAACCATAAAAAGAATGGGCTTTATGGGTCCATAAAACAAATGTAGGCATGTGCGAATATCTGAATTTTGAGCTGGAAGCGAATGGTGGTTTTGGCCGAATGGTTTCTGATTGAATATTGAATAGTTTCTTAAAGCCTTTCAATACTACAGCATGCTTAAACAAAAACCCAGTTGAACTCATGAAGATTTTTCCTAGGCTTCCATGTGTTCATTTCGTAGCTAATTTTAATCTAACTATATTTATCAACTGTGATCTCAGAAAGTGCAATGCCTACATAGGGCAAGTAAATGATGCATTAACATAAAATTAAGTTCATAGAGATGCCCAGTGCCAATAGCTAACTGAAGGGATTAGTCAATATTCTTGCTATGTGGCAATTATATCTTTTCTTCGGACACAAATAATAACGCAGGTTCTCGGGGCATCTCTACCTAAGATACACTTGTGCATCTTAGGTAGAGATGCAACCTTAATTTTGAAAATTTTACAGCGATGTCGACACCAACATTCAAAAAGTGTCCGTTTTTTTTTTTTTAAATACACCGGGTACGCCTGTGCACCATCCCACTTTGAAAGTATGCTTTTCTCCTATGCACGCAGCTCTGATATTTGTATTTCTCAAAGTGTTGATTGCGTCGGGTTAATTCTGTTGAGCGTGCTTCTTGCCGAGCACCGGTGCACCGCAGAGAAGCAACCCCCCCCCCCCCCCCCCCCCCCCCCGCAGAAGCGAGCCCCGTGGGTGTTGCTTCTCCACAGTGCACCGGTGCTCAATAAGAAGAGCGCTCGACGGAGCTAATTGCCACAATCAACACTTCGAAAAATATGAATATCGCAGTTCATTCCAAAGCGAATAGCATATTATTCTAAACTAATATTTGAAAATTCAAAGATTGGGACAATCCTAAACAAATGCTCACGGGGACCATGAAACAAAAATGCTTCCTAGATCGCCCAATCAAACAATTACCGGGACTACAAAACAAACATCCTTTGTGGGTCGACGACACAGATTTGTTTCACGGTCCCACCAGGAACCGGGCAGCATGTACTCAACAGAAAGCACTCACCTCCTTGAGAACAACAAAGCAGTAGAGGCACTCGCCCTTGACGGCGTGGGGACGAGCGACCACGGCCGATTCGGAGACCGCCCTGTGCTCAATGAGGGCCGACTCCACCTCGGCCGTGGACAGCAGGTGCCCAGACACGTTGAGCATGTCGTCCATGCGACCAGTCACCCAGAAGTAGCCGTCCTTGTCTCGACGGGCCCCTGGAGAGAGTGGAGCGAGATGCGGGGCGTGAATGAAGAACTCGGAGAAGTGCCAACATCTTCTGTCAGTGGCTTGTTCCCCGGTTTCGCAACAGCGGGAGTGCAAACGCCATCAGTTTCCCCACTAATTTTAGCAGAAAAATTTACATCACGTGACCTATGCACCAATTCAGTTTCCCCACTGAATTTGGTGGGAAAATTGATGTTACGTGACCCGACGTCACGGGACCTACGGAAAGAATTCAGGCAGAATGCATGATTGGCACAATGTCAATCGATCGTCATCGTCATATCGTCGAATAAGCAGCACAGCTACTGCTGTCTAAATGCATAGCGTGTAATCATGCATGTGACGTCAAGCATACACCCCGACGTTGTAATGTCAAATGAAACCAGGATGCAGCACCGTCGCATCGCACAACATGCGGTGTAACCCGACGTCACCCAAGATCAAGGCCGCTGGGAAAAGGGAGTGATCACGGCGCCTCCCTTTCTTGCCCACCGCAAGCTTGCCGAGGAGACAAGAAAAGAAAAAAAGGGGGCTGCACTGACCGTCTCCCGTGCAGTAGTAGCCAGGAAACTTCTTGAAGTAGGTGGTCTCGAACCGAACGTGGTTACCGTAAACAGTCCTCATCATGGACGGCCAAGGCTTCTTGAAAACCTGCGAGGTGCGGCGTGCGTTCGTCGTCAAAGGGACTGCAAAACGATTTTCCGAGTCGCGGTATTTCTATGTTTTGTCTAGAAATTCTTTTCCCGGCCCTGACCGTGCCCAGAAAAGAATGAAACTGCTACGATCCGTTGTCCAATTCTACGTGCAGAAACGAGGTCGTGTAATGAAAAACTGACACATTTTCCCGCTTCAACGTAATTCAAAGTTGTACACATGGATCTCTCTATGGCAAATCAGTTTTCCAGGAAAAGAAACCTTTACTATAAGTAGTACTTCAAGCGCTTGTACCAGTGAGCATTCTTTAACATTGCATGACTACTAGTATATCTGTACCTTTACTATATTAGCATTTTTACTATACGGATGTACCGTATTTGCACGAATATAACGCAAGTTTTTTTCCAAAATTACGAGCTCCAAAACGCACCTCGCGTTATATTCGGAATCGAGTTCAACCACGAGGAGCGCGAGTCTGGAGAAAGCCAGAGGAGAAAGCCATTCCTCCGGCTCAATGCAGGAGATTTGGTGGGAAAAGAAGTGGGGGTGTGGAAGGGAATTTATTAGCCATTGGGCCACGTGAAGGGGGAATAGAAAACATAAAAAAAAGCATTTTTATCGTTTTTTGTTTGTACAACGCGCACACAACGCAGAAAGTCGGCGCGCGCGCGCGTCATGCGGGCACTGGCCAATTCGAGCCAAGCCAAGCCAAGCCGGGCCAAGTCAAGTCAACACAAGCCAACCCAAGGCCACCAACTGCGTTTACGCAATCGTGTATCGGATTCAGCAGTCTTTTTTCTGCCTGCGCATTGTTTAGTTTCTGCTCCAGAGTGATCAGGGGGGCTATGTTCGACAAATGTTACGTTTCTCCTAAAAAGAAACGGAAGTGACGGAAATGACGAGATCGCGTCTGATTGACTAGAGGTTCAAATGACGAAAGAGGGAACTTTCGTCAATTGAGCCTCTAACCAATCAGACGCGATATCGTCACTTTCGTCACTTCCGTTTCTTTTTAGGAGAAACGAAACATTTGTCGAACATAGCCCCCCTGGTGTTTGTGTGTTGGTGCTTCTGCTTCCTGCCTTGTTTGGATTGTGGGCTGCCGAGGAGCTCGCACTGAAGAAAAAGAAACTACCAGACAAGCAGGTGCCGTGCTGCTGCTTATCTGCGTAGTCGCCAAGTGGATGGTAAACGGAAGGACCTGAGCAGTGAGGATGAGTCCAGTCAAAACAAACCAATATTTCTTCTATTTCCATTGACTTTTCACATCTGCTATGCCCCCGAGTGCGAGAAAGTGACGCGGCCTCGGTTCGCGTTATAATAGTAATAATATTTTTTTTTTTTTGAGGGCATCAAAACCTGCTTTCGCGTTATATTCGTGCAAATACGGTATCTTGAACATTATTCAGCCAAAAGCCTACAAACTCAGTTCACGGTCTCTTCGAAATAGTACGCAACATTACCTATGGTGTCTGCAATATTGGTGCATTTTATATACTCCCATTGTTAGGATGAATCTAGACAATGCTCCCAATCTGAGCCCCAATGGTCTTGCAAGGTTCTATCGAAGATAAGTTTAAAATATGGGATCAAACTGAATTGCTCCCGGCTTTGACTGGAGGCTGATAATTAATTTACAAACATTTGTAGTAAACCTAGGAACAGAAAGATGCAAGTGTGGTTGCATAACTCACCAGATATCCCTCTGCCTCTCCCTCAACCTCCTTTCCCTGCTCGTCAAGTATTGTTGCCTCCACTCCGAAGAACGGAAAGGTCTGGGGGCAGAAAGAAATACACAAAAAATTGACATGGAATTTTTCAATTCTTTTATTATTATTTCATCTGAAGGTGATCACAATGTCTTGTAAAATATTCTGTTTCCAACAATGTGAGTCTTTTACATGATATTTAATAGGTTCCCTACTAATTGATGTTCTCTGGTAGTAAAGTTTTTTTTGTCTTCATTTCAGCATGCATGAAGCTAGCGAGAGCTACCCTGAGCATTGTTATAATGGCCATATTCAGCCTCTTTGAAGTAGTATTTCTGGCTTGGTCAGTTTTGTTTTTGTCAGTGCTTTTTTTAATAACAATTCGCACAACAGTGACCGCAGAACCTTTATCGCTTCAGTTAATGGTCTCTTCGGCCAACTGCAAACTTGGGAGCTTTCTTGCTCTGACAAAAGTGCTACTGATCCCTGTTACTACTACCTGAGAACCATCTTTCAGTGTGACATAAAATACTGTATTCGTAAGGCTTGGAACTCTCGGACAAAAAAAGTTCAGTTACTCACCGCAGAACCTGGTTTTGCCGGAGTTGCTCCTGGTAGAGGAGTCAATACGTGCCCTCCCTGAAAAATAAGTTTCGGTTAATGAGTACTAGCAATAAGCTAACAATTGGTTGCTTGTTCCACTCGCACCACCGTCAGTGAACTCTCATTTCATATAGTGTAGTCCTGTAACACAAGGACAAGGCAATGACGCAAAACAAATCACTCGAACAACCAATGTAATTTAACTCTCTCTCCGACAAACCGTCAGAGCACCAACCTCGATTCTTCATAATGAGAATTAAAATCAGCATTCATGAATCACTCACAAGGCACACCACCTCCACTGCTTCAATAAAAGATTCAACACTGGTGCAGCTGAAAATATCTGGGTCAAGTGTATTTCACTTTCTTATAGTAGCAGCAGGAAAAAAGAGTGCCTACAAGTGTCATTATTGAATGAGTACCCGACAAGCGTATTTCTGTGTTTATGTCGATCGTTGTCCATGCTTCTAGAGCTTTAACGTACATCTGTTTCTGCTCATCTTAAAGGCGTCGTTTAAAAGGTGATCCACGAGTTTCAAGCGCATGTTCTTGCACTGCGCGTCGATGCGCGCGAAGCGTCGACGTACCGTCTCGGTCTGCCAGAAGGTGTCTACGATGGCGCAGTTGGAGTTCCCGACCACCCGGTGGTACCACAGCCAGGCTTCCGGGTTGATGGGTTCGCCCACAGAGCCCAGAATGCGCAGCGACCGCCTGTCGTACCTGTGCGGCCGTGCCAAAACAAAACAGTCACTCATTTCGTACAAATTCTGCCACAATACACATAGTGCACAGAACCAGTCAGGGGAATCGCTTGCTTGCCCATGGTTGAAGTAAACCCAGAAATACAGGAAAATTTGCAACGGATAAATTGTCGAGTTTTGGCTCTTAAACTTGGAATTCTCTGCTTCCTCTATGGCACTTCCATGCTTCGCTTCAAAGGTGGCTCATGATTACTAGACCAGAATTAGTTAAGAGTCATACCTGAGAGTACTTTGAAATCCTGAGCAAGCGTCCACTCAAAATTCTGAGATAACCCTGTAAAACTGGGGAGTGGGTGCTCCCTAGGTCGACAATATGTAAAAACACGTCCTTTATGTTTTTTTTTGTTTTTTTTATTACAAAATTGAGGGGGGGGGGGGGGGGGGCACTTACTGTGGGATGGACAGATGCTGGGTATTTTAGGGTAGTTAAAAAATGCAGCATATACAGGCATTCATATTGTATGCAGTGGAATACAAACAACTAACTACTGATGCTTCTGCAGCATTGCAAAACCCCAGGACAACCAGAAAGAGGTCAAACACACAAAAGCTGGCCTTTGTCTCTTTTGCTTCATTGCAATAGACCTTATGCAAAATTGCTTGGTGGTCTGATGGTCTGACAACACTGACAGCTTCGCCACTTTAATGTTGGTAGGCGTTGTCAGTGCCGAAGCATGGTGGAGGCATCGGAGACAACCACACAGGCAGTGTGCGATGACGCGGCAGCTGTGTTTTTCACCTTTCAAACATGGAATGTAAACGAACAGTTTAAGCAACCCATTACAACAGTCTGACGAAACTATCGGAGGTTTGTGCACGCTGGCGACAACCCGCAGAGTGTAAGCTTCCACGAAAAAGGTGTAGGACTTGCTCCACCGCTTCGACGAGGTTGTCTCCAGTGTGCACAGGCCTCCGAGAGTTTTGTCAGACAGTTGCGGTAGATTGCTTAATACTGTTCATCCACATTCCATGGTCAGAATGCGGAAAACACAGCTGCCGTGCCATTGCACGCTGCCCATATGGCTGCCCCCAATGCCTTCACCGCGCTTCGGTACCAACGACGCTTGCCAACATTAAAATGGCGACGCTCTCAGTGTTGTCAGACCACCGAGCAATTTCGCATAAGGTCTATTGGCCACAACTCTGTAAAGTGCAACAGCTGTATATGGGAACATCCAAAGCTGTGGGTAAGGGTTTCCACCGAGCACCTGCACCAGCATTTTTGAGGGGAACTCTCAAAATTGTTTGACCTCGCACTGCCACATCGTGGTCGCCAGTTCAAGCATAGAATTAGCTTCTAAAGATTATTATTCCAAAGACAGACCTCTTGCAAAATCGAAGCAATCCTAGTGGCATAGTGCCACGAAAAGCATTCTGGAAGAACCCTTTGCAACTAAGTTTCGGTTTTGATTTGCCAACCTCGCTTCACGACATCCCGTCTCAACCAAATACGATGCTTGCATTTTCGAATCTGCGACTTTCCTCAAATACTGCGAGTGTCGCCCGCCAATACGGATAGAATGCTAAGGCATCTTTTTGAGCGCTACCGACGTGCCAGAGTTTTTGCGCAGGTAAACACAGGACTACGACAACGCATAGAGGAAGAAGTATATTCTGCTGCTCGTCCTGCTTCATTGTCTCCTCAATATTTTAGGCTTCTTAAATGATCCGTGAGACGGGAGGGTCACGTTCAACTCTGGAATGGTAGCCAGAAAGGCAGGGAACGTGGCCGGCCACACTCCTACTCTTCGCTAAGCCTAAAGGCAGGCTCTTACGGCCGCCGGAGGTCCGTGTTTCGACAAGGGCTCTCGCACAGATGAACAGGTGACATGCAAGCGAGCGCCAACTTTATTTTCATGCAGTGCCAAGATGCAAGACGCAATCGAAACCAAAACTAAGCCACTCCATGGCCAATGCAACAAGCGCTGCATTGCACGCAGGGATGTTTGGAAATAGTCTATTGCCTTTTGGGTGCTGTCATACTTGCCTCCTGGGCCGTAAAATGTGTTCCGAATATAAGTTGCCATGCATGTTGCCACAGCAATTAACTCTACACATTTTGTCCGGGTGATAAGCGTTGGAAAGGTGTGCAGGCAGAGAATTCCGCAGAGACTCACTTCTTGACGTACTGGTCGCCATACTTCATTAGCGCCCTGACTGCCGTGGGTGCGGTGTAGAACTGGGTCACTCGGTACTTGTCCACAATGGCCCACAGACGTCCCGCGTCCGGATAGAATGGCACTCCTTCAAACTGTCCGGTCAGAGAGCAGGTGGGCTCGGCGTTACAAACTCAGTGTGGTCAACGAAATAATGCACAAAACGGAGGGCGGCAACATACCGTCCGCACAATCTTTTCGACGGGCACGTCTGCTTCTCGCATTTTCGTCCCTCGATAGATAGTCAAACTGTCGCCCTTTTAGCTCTTTATAAATGCAAGCTGATACCTTTCATTCCGGTCCACTTTTGTGGTCATATCGCTAGGATCCGGTGCCATCTTTCATGTTAATGACTGTATTTACAATTCGTTTGACATCTTGCCTACCCTATACAGTGACGTCTCATAAAAATGAACACCTTCGTCAATACCGCTTAAAAGACAAGGAGTATGTCTTTTCCCCCTCAAACGTTGTCTACGGTGAAGCCCCCGACCCGCCCCAAGCAGCAAACAGGCGGACGCTTGACGAAAGTCGCTGCAAAGCAGCAGACGCGTCCGTCATGGCGTTGCCGCGTGCCGGCGTCTCATGGGCGCAATGTTAGTACGGGGTGACGCCACATTCTAAGACTGCGCAAAAACCATTTATAATAATGAGACAAAAATGCGTGCGTTTTCTGTTTGTACCCCGAAAGGTGTCTACATGGCAGAGTATTTAAATTAACGGGGTTTGTATTAATGAGGCGGGACTATATGTCATCCTGCCAGTTCTTATTGTGACAACATATTTGAACGACCTAATTATTCGCCGAATTTTAATAAATATTTTTTTAATTGTGTATTGTCATAAGGACTCTTACCACTCGTGCCGAAGTCCGGATAAACAGCATCGCCGAAGTTGCAAATCTAAGAAAGAGTTTTTGATTGCCGATATACCGTAGCCGTGCATTCAACGTGGACATCTGCATTCGGCATCCGTGTCTTTGTTAAATTGTTTGAAAAAGCATTAAATGTTTTCGGCACAGTCCCTGGAACGCATCTTCGACTTGTCTGTTTAGCTTCCTATATTCCGCCCATGCATCGAAGGTGGCCCCAGTGTGGCAACAAGGGGCGTCACAAAGGCCGGAGTGTCGCGTCATCGGACGTCGTAATCCTGGTGAAATTGGTTGCAGAACTTTTGGCAAAAAGCTTTAGCAAACGCTGGTGCCATTGTTGTCGTCTGTGTCCCAACTTTCAGCTGCCAAAACTTCCGCAGACCATCAAACCAGCGAGCGACTTGTAGCAGAATAGGGAGTTTGCCACCACCACGGTCGCTGCCGCGACACCGCCAGGTTTATGGATGGTGACAACGCGACACTCGTACGGCGCCGTCGGGCGGAAATCGGGGTACTACTTTTCGGGGCACAGTATGCACACCAGTCAGTGATGCGTTCCAGGTACCATATGGTTTTCGGTAACATAGTGTCTAGAGTACTGTCCGACGGCACTCTTGCAGAGCGTTCAAGTGCCGTTTGACAATACTCCACTCACACGTTCAAGTGCCGTCCAAAAGTCTCGTATAAAACGAGTTGTCAAAACGAGATTTTTGAAGCGGTACCGTAGCTTAGTGGTTAGATGTCTGCCTCACGCGAAAGCGGTCCCGGGTTCGATCCACAGGGTAAGCTTACTTTCAAATTTTTTTTCTTGAACATTTTGTTTTATTGGGGCATCTGGTGATATTTACGACTATGAATGTTGTCGACGAAACTTCGCTAAACAAAATGGTATGGGACTTACTTTCTGAAGGTGCCTAAAAGACGGCGGGGCTTGGGTTGCCGGCTGGACGCCGGGAAGTGGTGTGTACGACGGGGCCAAATGGATTAATAGTTTTGTAATTAGCAGCTGCATACTGTTGCCGCGAAGTGGCGTGAACGCAGGCGGAAAGGTGCGTTAGCAAGTTCCCCAGTGATACACGCGCCATCAGACTCTCTTTCGGATGGCACTTGTAGGCGCAAGTGGAGTGCCGTGGAACGGCACTGTTCGGTAAAAGAGGTCCTCACCATGACACTGGTCGCACCGTTCGCCAGCACACCGTACACGACGTACGAGTGGCCCGTGATCCAGCCGATGTCAGCCGTGCAGAAGTAAACATCCCCGGGATGGTAGTCGAACACGTACTTGAACGTCGTGGCAGTGAACAGCATGTAGCCTGCCGTTGTGTGAAGGATGCCCTTGGGCTTGCCGGTTGAACCGCTGCGCGAGAAATCGAAAACTGTGTGGGCGATTGAGGATGGTAGATGGAACCGTGCGTGAGTAAATATACATGCTCGAAATAATTTTTTACGCGTGGGGTTCCGTTCTAGTCGTATATAGAAAAAAACAGAAATGCATTGATTCAAAGACAAAGTTCGGAGAACGTGGGGCAAAAGCTCGCGCTGCAGAAACCAAGTATCCCGTGTTCAATCCCCACGCCTGTCCATTTCGATCTGGAGGAGCGTCGTACCGGCGTACAGTCGTGCATGCTACTGCGTGGTGACGTTAAAGATCCCAGAGTAACAGTGATACCACGCCAATTAAATTTTTCATCTGCGGCGTAAACTAGCGTCGCCGCACCTCAAAAGCAAACCTACCTGACGCTGTCTAAACACAAACGTCAAATTTGTTTTGTTTTGTTTTGAAGACAGAGTAAAAGTGCATGAAATTCCCACATATCCAGTCAAGTGGTCATTCGAGGTTGAAGTAAACGTGTCATCGGTGCAAGCGATGCCGCCGCTAGACCAAATAGCATGAAATGCAACCATAATGTTACTGGAATGTTGCGGGCTAATGGTGCTGTAATGTTACTGCTTTTTTTTTTATGTTACAAGAGGGTGGTTTTGTTATCCTGTAATGTTATGTTAAAATGTGCAATCATTTTTCAGGGTATGTTACCTGAAAAATGTTACAGTAACGTTGTAGGCTAATATTGTCCAACATTTGCTATGTGTTTAAAAACTTGGCAATACCAGTCCTCATACATTCTCGGGATGATCAGTTCTTTTATATACGAGATGTCAAGCGTTCTATATGAACACTCAGTGCACGTTACTCTAAATCCGTCATAACTAGCCTTCTTCTCTCTCACCAAGATACTCAACCACTGAAACAGGCAACATGAAGCCAATCTAAGCCTCCGTTCGCGGCACGAACACTGCAGTGCAGGTGATCACCTCTAGTATGGCAGCGTAGCGTTGAAGTACAGCGAACAGAATAAAAATAAGCATCTAAAAAAATAAGGTTCATTATGTCTGCACTGCTTAAAGCACAGCTGTCTTAAATCGTCTTTTTAGACGTTCGGGTTTGTGCCCATTCCACTAGCACCAACACAATGTCGTACCGTTCTTGAGCGACAGACAGACCTAAAAGTCTCGGCTCATGAAATACTCGCTCAAAAAGAACAGCATGGTTCTGAATGTGCCATAGTTTTAAGGTTAAACTTTGTGTATACGTACGAGGATTCCTCACAGCACAAGAGTACTGCAGAAATCGGTTTTTGACTTGTCCAACACGTCTCTAGAATTATAGCGGATGAAATCTCACAAACGAGCTGGCTTGCGTTTCAGGCACTGCCGACATCGTCCAACTGGTTATAAAACAAAATGCACAAAAAAAACGTTCAGCCTTTCCACTCTTGTGAAGAAGGAAGACCAGCGGAGCTGTACTCGATACACTTCCGCAACGCGCACACGCCCAATTCCCGCTTTTTCTAGTCCGACAAGCCGCCGATCGTGGATACGTCTCCGGCGAACCAGAGTTGGTCGCACACGGCGCACGTGACGCCAAACGGGTTCTCTACAAACTCCTTTCAAAACCTCGCCATCGCACCCGAGAACTGTTCAGCCGGCGAAGAGTGCAGTCGTCACCGAGCATCGCGCTTGCGCTTCGCCTCCGTGGCACGATCGTCGTCCGTGGCGTTGGCCCGCCGGCGCCCTTTACATCGCTGGTTCTGTTCTCAGCGGCTGCTTTCCAGGCGAGCGATGTGCCCTTTGGCAAAGGAATTTGAAGCGCTGGATGCAGTGGAAGTCGAGGCGAAGGCGGCTTTGCGGCGGTTATGGACCCATTCACGCTGCTGCGTACGTCGCCACTCCTTCCGCAACCTGTTTTCTTTCCCCGAAAGGGCGCACGGCCGACCCATCGCGAGTCGAAACCAAAACTGATAAGAGAGTAGGAGCGTAGGAAACAGCGCGCAAAACAGACAAGGACGAAGAAACAAACGTGACGAGCGCTACGCTCGTTACATGTGCTTCTTCTTCATCGTCGTCTGTTTTTTACGCTGTTTCCTACAATGAATTCCCACCAGCTATCAATTCTTCTATGATAGCTGGAAAGGTTACCGCCCTCTACGAGCGACGGCGGAAACCATACTGGTTGTGTGCTTGCCGCCATCGTTTACAGATGGCGGTAGCTGTCCAGGTAGGTTTGTGTCGACATACCGGACACGATCCTGGGGAACCTAGCGCTTAACAGCTCCGCTGTAAGAAAAAAAAAAACAGACAATTGTTTGCTTGTTGTATGTCTTCTTTACCCTCTTCTACAGCGGTAGCTGTTGGAGCGACTTCCCAGCTGCATTCGTCGCGTCAACAGAAGACTCAGTTTCATGTTCGCTCATGACCCTGTGATGCCAGGCAAAGCATGCACACTTGGCTCTTGCCAGGTGGCAGTGTCTTCCACTGTTACAGTCGACAAAGGACGCCACTACACAATCCTCACAGTAGAGCTTGATTTGCGCATACCGTCTGAAGCAGACGCCCCCACTCATCACGGTACCTGTCTCAATTCAGTTGACTCACGTGTGCAGTGTGTTCCCTTTCCCATATTCTTCAGCAGCAACCACGTGGCTGCGTCGTGTGTGATCAAGTAATTAAAATGTAGATACGCGTAGAAGTGGGCGTTACTGCATGCACTAAGGGCTGTCACCGTCCCTTCGCACACGGCAATCAAAAGCTCCAGATTTTTGGTGCGCTTCGTTACGTAACAAGTTGGCAATGGCTGAAACGCGAGCCAGCTTGTTTATTATTGGATTCCATCCACCACGCTTTTAGGAACGGCCGGTACCAACTGGATCAGTTTCTGACGCTTCTGTCGTCCAGCTCACCTCGTGTAAAGCAGAAAGAGCGGAGACTCGGCATCCATCCATTCTGGCGTGCAGGTCGTGGGCTGGTTGGTCACGTCTTCGTGCCACCAGCTGTCCACGTCGGCATCCCACGAAATCTGAAATTAATTAATTGGGTAACTTGTCGACTCCTTTTGTTATCTGTACATTTTGATGCACCAGGAATTAGAGCCATTACAGAAATGAGCTAAGCAGTGTAATGGCGCTCCATTTTTCCGATGGCTACGATTCAAAAGTGCGACTTCCCGATCTTTAGGTACAGTGTCAAGAAGCTCGGGCAACATTGTCTCGCTCTGTCGCAAACTGTTTTAACATTTCTGAAGGACAGAAAAAGTGTTTCCTACGATTTTAGATGGACCTTCATATAACTGGCAACCATGATTCGGAGCACCAAAATGAACGAAGTGTCCTTACTCTCAAGCTTAGCTTACCGGTGACCAGTGTACGGTATACCCCAGTGAAAGAAAACAGATTTTAAAAACTGGTTACAAAAAGCTGCTGCAGTTTTGGAAGGACTCTTGAATTCGTTGAAAAACAATTGTTCTGGTGCTGCTTTAGTTCAGACAGCCAGCTGCTGTCAGGCTATATTTTATACTAATAGGAAACTGTCTTCAATATATGAAATGGCATGCAATATTTAAAAGAGAGAAATGAAACAACACGGAGAAATAAGGCAAATATGGCCGAAGCTATGAGGAACAATTGAATAAATAAAGCTAAGCTCAGCAGTAATTTAAAGTCCCGGCCAATCTGACTCACTAAATAACCAAACCGCCACAACACCATTTGTCAAATAGGATTGCATAGTTGTAAATAAAACTGGTTTGAACTAGTCACAATTAAAAGCCAACTGTATACAGAACAAAGTGGGGCCATTTGAAACACCCTTAGCCTCTTTATTTTTCTTATTTACGAATCTGATTTTTTTTTTTTATTGTTCATGTATTGAATTATTTTATTTACAAACACTATGGAATGTTAACATTTTAACGCATGCTTTAACTGAAAGTTGCAGCATACCTTAAGTCCTGAGTAGGGTCGCTTGCCAATGTCCATTCTTCGTTCGGTCGGCGACGTTAGGTGTCGCACCACAATGGTGTGCTTCACTTCGTGCCCGCTGCATGGAATGAAATTAATGGTATAGACCACGGGTGGCCAAACCGCGGCTCGCGAGCCGCATGCGGCTCTTTGCTGTTCCAAGTGCGGCTCGCGGATCCCTCGTAAGTGAACCCCCCACCCCTCCCCCCCCGCCCCTTTCCGCGTTTCCCCAGGATAAAAAAGAAGGGATTTCAGGCAGAATAAAGTATGGCTCGCGGTTTGGCAGCCTTGTACCCCCATACGTACTGTCTTACAGCCTTGTGCACTCATACATACAGTCAGAGTCCAAACAAAATTTTAATTTGCACCCCCCCCCCCCCCCCCCCCCCAACCCGCGGCTCTTGGAAGTTTTGTGGATTCGTTTGCGGCTCTTAGGCCGGGTCAGCCTGGCCACCCCTGGTATAGACGATTACAAGCAGGGCATCTGGCTGCCGCCCACCACGTTTCTGCACGTGCAAGCAAGCACACGTGATTGCAAGCCTGTCAAGGCCACATTCAAGCGCATGCTTGGTGCGCTGGTACCCATGGGGCACCTGTCGGGATGCTAAGTTTGCAATCGTCTATAGTTGGCAAGGGGCTGCCTGTGGCGTCTTAAAACAGAACGGACATAGTGGTAACCCTGGAGCAAAGGGAAGGTGGGGTAAACAAAGACAAAACTCTAATCAATAGCTAAATTTTTATTACACCTAGACACCCTTAAATAGACCCACGACCAGAAGTACACATTTAAACTTCACAGAACAAAAGAATCTTGCTGCCGTTTCCCCTTCCTTATGTGTCCGGTAGTCATGGCTGTGGCTGCATTTTTGTTTAGATGGTGGGTTTCGTCTTTGTGCTGGCGTCCTTGCTTGTCATTGTTTTTTAAAGCGAAAGCATTAACTGTCCCATGGAGCGAGCAGACGTCATCAGTTTGAAGCGCGAAAACGGCACCTAGTTTCCGCGATCGCCTTCAATTCCATTGGCTGGCGCACGTCGACGAGGCTCCCATTGGCCACTGCGCTCATCAGTTTCCACGACCGCTCACCCCATGGCGCTGCGTGTCCATCAACGCGCCGTTAACACGGAGCATCCAAGGTCAACAGGGGAGCACGTGCGCTGACCGGCGACGAAAAGTATGCAGCAGACGAAAAAGGGAGCGGACGAGTGGCTTGCATGCTTTCGCATTCACGACTCACAAGAAGTGCTTAGGTGTACTTCGAGCTTTTTTGTTTCTAGAGTTGTTTGAAGATTCTTTTGTGGTGTTAACTTTAGGTGTGTACAGTTCCCACCAATATAGAAGACCCACTTGGAGAGCACAGTTGATGGAGACAGTGACTAGTAGGGCTGCGGAGTGTGCTGTGGGCTGTCCCGCATCGCACCAACGCGGTCAAATTGAATCGGTGCACAGTGAAAAACCGCCTCCCTTTCCCTCGCAGCGACGTAAAATTGCTCAAAGAGTGAGCAGCGTGTCTCCCCAATTGTATCAACCATGTGCTTCCAAGTGGGTCTTTCATATTGATGGAGACTTACCTCTGCTGATTGTGCGCCTATTTAAGGACGTCACGGTGTAATACAACTTCAGCTCTGTTGGAGTTTTGTGTTTGTCCATCGCTTCTTCCCCTCGCTCCAATGCAAGCTCGCCGGCCCTCTCCCCTTAGTTTCAGGAAGAACTGAATTTTACACAGGTTGGCATATTGAACATTCTTAAGGGGAGACACTGCCCAGAAAAAGAAATTTCTGCGAAAAAAGTTGATTTTTGAAAACTGACATATTCACATCCACCAACATCTAGAGAGTATTCCCAAAAAGTTTAATTAATTTGCACTGTATAGTTAATTTTTTATAAATTATTTTCTGTCCACCAAAGCTATAGAAAAGGTAGGGTTTGGAGCACTTTGAATGCATTTTTCTCCGTTCCACTTTTTGGTATAAATTCCATTTTAGTCAATCTATCGTTTGATAATGGCAAAACCGAGAAAGCTCATTCTTCCCTTTTCCTGATTGAAATTGAATAAGGAGTGCGGCTATGGAACTTTCTTGTCACTTTACGGATGTCTTTTGTAAAAAATGTTGACATTTTGTCAAAGGCACAGAAGACCAAAAAGTTGACCAATTTTGCAGAAGAGAAAATTTATAGAAATAAATTACTTTAAAAAAAAAACGTTCCATAGCCGCACCCTCTAGGCATTCTGCTACATATCTAGCAAATAAAAACCTTGAATATCGCAATAGTTTTCTGGCGATAGATTAACTAAACAATGTACGCGTGTTGCTGATAGAAGCTACTCTTATTTCCTTTTCATTTAACTGACAGACCTGAAATTTTGTTACACACCCTCCAGCATGAGCACCAGCCTACCCTGTAAATTTCATTAAGTTTAAGACAAGGGTTCAGAAGTTGACCTCCCTAGGGGGTGTGTCCCCTTAAAGGGAAAGCTTGCGGTGGTTCACTCCATAAATGCCTACGGACAGCTTAAGAACAACAGCAAGCTGAACAGAAGCACAGGATTAGTGCTTAAAGACTTCCAAGCATTAAAGAGCTTGGCATAGGTGCTTGCTCTAGGCACTCGATGAAGTTCAGTTTTGCATTTTTACATAAATTCTAGAAGTTCTATCGTTAAACATGTATGTCGTCAATCTGGATGTATACTTCTCGTGTTTAGAACTGAACTGCAAAAAAAAGCTACATGCTTCTCTTCCAATAACCTTCAATCACCGTTTTCTACTTTTCTTTTTTTTAACCGCACGGTGTTGCCTACGGCGACGCCTTCGCTGTTTAAACTAGCTACCTCTATGGGCAGCAGACGGAAGTCGACTTACAGACGGCGCAATATGTAGCAAACGTCAACAGCAGTTCTCTTTTTGCTTTAAATTATTTTTACAAAGCAGTACTGCTTTGTGTATTGTTAGCGCACAGGCTACTATAGTCTCCTTTGCTGTCCAAGTCTGCTACAACATAAAAAATGCAGGGCAAGATCCTCCCACAAAGCCTTCCACTCTTTTAGCAAAGTAAATGCTGGAGAGGAGCCAAGTGGAGAGAAGGAAATTACTAAACAAGGTGAGCAGAGAACTTTGTTGGAGTGACTTATGTTTTTTAACCTGAAACTAACTATAGTCCATCCAAGTAGAGCATGAACAGACTGTACTACACGGCGAAGATATGTTATTTTGAAAGCAATTCATCATTATACTGCTGAGTGATGTTCTATGTATAAGGTACATTGGGAATGTGTGATTTATGGCTCGATGCTTAGCTTCACTTACAGCTCTTTGGCCTTTGCTACAGCTTGGTCCACAATTTCCTTGAGGTTGACCAGCTTGTTGCCTCTCCAGACACCGTCTATATTTGAAGGAAACAGTGATTGTCAATGACTCGGAGAGAGCTGTGAGTTCTGACCAAAACGTCAAAAATCAATTCCAAGAAAAAATTTTAGAAGTTGAGGCAAATGAGCTTTTGTGTTTGACTGTGCCCTTCATTAGTTCAGTCATTCTCGAACATCCGTCATAAAGGTTTAATAGACATGTTAAAATATTAGGAAGTTTTGGCTGCCGACATAATTCATTTGATCTCAGAATCGACTAGCATTTTTCAGTGCATAACAGTGCACTTCCCACGTGGCTCACATGCACTGCAGTGAAGCGACACTCGCGTTATTGTTGTCATGAATGTTACTTTCTCTTGGTACTGAAAGGACAATATCTTTTCTAGCTTGTTGGTTGACTACATTTTGTTATGACAGATTTTAGATCTATGTATCTTTAGAATTTAAATAAGGTATTATGGCTTTTTTCTAGGTCTGTCAGAGATTCCCTTGAACAACAAACCAAAAGGTATAGTGTGTGCCCGAAATTTACAAATAGTCTTGATAAACCAGGGGTGGGCGCCTGGTTAGGTTCAAGAGCAAAAATAAAGATGGGACATGAAAGGAACAATTGAAAACAAGTGTGTCGGTGAATAGATACGAATACATGAAAGGATAAAACATAAAGGACGGGGACAAAAACAGAACTACTTTGAAGAAGTTCTGTTTCCATCCCCGTCCTTTATATTTTTTTCCTTTCATGTATTCGTGACATGAAAGGGTGGGCTTTACTGCTTTGCTCCGGAGTGCTTAAAGAGGCGGCTGACCAGGAGGGGCGTCTCGGTGAGCTAAATGTGCGTTCCCTAGATCCTTTGCTTTGTTGTCAAACATTGTGAAAGTAGCAGTGCGCACTTATTGTGACATAGGGCACATGCTCAGTATTTCATGGTATTGTAATTTGGTCGCATACACTTTCTTTAAATAAGTTAAAAGGCAAATGCTGGTTTCATTCTACAATCTTGTTTTTGTGAAAAACAAATTTAAGAGCATCACAGAATTATAAATCTTGTATTTTAGTCTAAGGAAAACATAATTTTAAGAGTGTTACATTTCTCAGGAATCATTCAATTAAATTTCCTATATTTTAGTGGTTTACTCGGTTTATATGCAACTTTAAAAATCACTACTTGCATACATGTGAAGTTTGAAGCTAACCAAATGACTATGCTGTAAGGCAAAAGAAGGAGAAGAGATGTATAAAAAAAACAAGAATACTAAAAAAAAGCTTTTTTTTTTTCATGATTGACATTGCAACATACCAAGCAGTATAAATACGTAAAATAACCAAATCAAGTTTACCATATTTAATGTCTTTTATGAGGAAAGATAAATTAAAATATTTGCTACATTATTTATTTATATAAAATAGGATGAAAAGAAGGCTGCATCAAATTAAAATTTAAAAAAAATTGTGAACTCAACTTGGGAATGCGAGTAAATGACCAAACAAATTCCTCCTAAATTGACAGTTTCTTTGACATCAAAAGGTACAAGCTCACCTGCAGTTACAACCATTTTGCACTTGGCATCTTTCATACGCTCAGCAAGGGAATCCTTGGAGAATCCTGCAAACTGTAGGATGAAATCACACTCAGAACTTGACACCAATGTTTCGACTTTACCATCTGTTGTGCAAACACTCTGCTTGAAACCCTCTATCCTGCAAAAATTTGGCTTACACGCTATATGCTACTAAAATTCTGCTGCACACTTATCCTAAACAAATTCCACTTACACCCTATATATGTTACCAAACATTTTACGCCCTTTATATTACAGTTCTTATGCCCCATGCAGTGTAAAATTTCTGCTGCTACCCTCTATATCTTAAAAATATTCTGCCATCACCCTCCTTTACACTGGAATACTTCTGCTTACACCGTCTAAGCAACAAATGTTTTGACACCACCTTCTATCCTAGAAAACATATTCCACCATATCCTCTTTCCTGAAAAAAAGAATGCTGCTTGCACCGTCTATAGCATGAAAGGTCTGCTATCACCCCATATGCTAACAGAATTCTGCTTACACCTCTATGCTACAAAACTTCTTACACCTTCTATAGTGCAAAACTTCTATGGCACAAAAATTCAGCAGCCTAGTTTCCTATAAAGTATCATAAAAACACGAATTCCACAAATTGTGATCGCAGAGTGTAAGAAAAGCCTCGCTTACGACGATCGAATGTACAATTCCAAGACGCGTGCACGCCAACATGGCGACGACAAGCTCCGGAATCATGGGCATGTAAAGTGCTACTGTGTCCTCTCTCTTCAAGCCTGAAAAGACAATAAATTATGTTTATCAGTTGGTCATCTACTCTACGGTATCTGGGGAAGTCCCAACTTGCAGACCGGGCGGACCCGTGAAACTGTAAATATGTGACCTTCATCAATGCCCGATTCGCTGACAGCAAAGAGACCCCTGTTACAGCTACTTTTTTGGGCCGACCACGTGACATACCGTCATATCCCGTGAGATGGCCCACCAGAACTGTGGAGCAAATTGGGTGGGAATAAGGAGTAAGCTAACTTTCGGTGTGCAACCAAGAAAAGATGAGAAAATGCTATTTTTAGGTTGTGTGTCCCCGGCAAACTCGTTATTGCTGCAAAGTGCAATGAACCAAAGATCTTCCCCGCACTTCCCCGTCAGCAAAGTTCACTTATATTCCGCCATAGATAACTAGCCGCATCTATGTCAAAGCCATCAGTGATTTTAACACTATGATTACTAGAAGTAAGCTATCTTTCAGTCTTTAAAAAATAGCAAATCGAGCCAGAAATGCACGTGGGTTATCTTTCGGGCATGGGGCATCTCTCGGGATGTCGCGGTAAGCATATTTTTGCCGGTACACTTGCGCCATCTATTAGATAGCACTGGAACCCTACTTTCGTTTCCATGAAACATAAATCAATGGGACAAAAAATTAATGATTACACTAGTAATTTAAGAACTCGGCATTTGGTTGGGGAAGAAAAGGTTCACGATCAGCTAAGAATTAGTTCTAGGAGTTATATCACGTTTGACCAAGCATTTCAAAAAGCCCCATTGCTTGATACATCTTTAGTTACTTAGGCTTCAAGGCTCGAATTTGCTTCTGTGATTTGGAATTCAGTATTTAACTCAGGCCTTGATCATGAAATGTGTGCAAAAAAGATTTCTTTGAATTGTTTATGATAGATGGATTGGACAATGCATGTAATATGACTATGAATGCTAGATTTTCACTGAAGCTTCTAGCCCACAGAACTGTCCATGACTTGGTATTCCTACATAAGAGCATTAATGGTGTCATTGAATGGTGTCATTGATTCTTCAAGACTTATTAGTAAAATCCATTTTCATGTTCCTTTCCGCACTACAAAACAGTCCACCTGTTTTGATATTTGTTCACCATGCAGCGTGTCACCTCTTTCTTGTTTACAGACATCATACAACAGGCTGTTCCACTTCAAGTTGACATCACCACACCCCTTTCTACATATTGCTGTCAGTGCGACAAACTTTTGGCCACCTCATAGTGAGTCAGTGTATATCAATATTTATCTTTAATATGAGTAGGATTATTGTTCAAGGGTTTCCATTTGTACGAGTTGGTGCACCTAACAGAAGGCCACCTGGCCGTTTTGAGGCACCCAAAATATAAAGATTATTATTAAGAGTCTGTTGACACAATTTCAGCTTCCAAGCTCTCCGAGAAAAAAAGCGCAAGTATGTACACCTAGAATGTACTTCGAATACTTTACAGGTGCAATTAAAATGTGCTGTAATTTACTACTCATACAAAGTATATAGGCTTATGAGAAATCAACGTTTAAACAGCCAGATTGTGACGTAGTGTGTATCACATAACTTTACACTCTATCACACCTTTGCACCAATAAACTCCAATAAAGCAATCAATCCATCCACTTTTCATTTTACATACCTTTGCTCTTCAGAACGTTGGCAAACTGGCAGACCTCGTCAAGAAGCTGCTGGTAAGTTATTGTCCGTGTGTCATCAGGATCATTTCCTTCCCTAATAAAAAAAAACATCAGTAGTTTGTTTGTTTGTTTGTTTTTTATAAATATTGCAATACAAGTAAATACAGTGATTCTTCATTTGACATTTTCCCAGAAAATAGTGATTTACGAAGTATTTAAAACACTCGCACGCTTTTTCCCATCACTCCAAAAACTCAAGAATTTATAAAGGAAACTTGCATCTACTTGTTTTCAGAACTTCAGTTTACATATGCCTAAATTCATATTCTATATATCCAAGTAAGGCATGCCTTGTATTAGTATTACTTCTGTATCATTTGTGCTTGTTGATTCACTTAGTTGGTTTTAGATTTGTACATAAAAGAAGTTATTGAAACCAGAGTTGTTTTTCTGTTGTTTTTTTTATTGTAATTCTTATATATATATATATAGAGAGAGAGAGAGAGAAATGTGCATTATTCTTTTGCTCAGGCAGTCATTTGTGGTTTGAAAACAAATATTGTCACCCTGGATCATTGAACCATAGCACTGAACGAAGGCTTACTCGTACATGCACACGGCAGGAAAGCGCCTCCTCGCATCAAGAGTCGACGAAATTACCCCACATGCTACTCGCTGATTGGTTCGTGAAGTATGACGTCAGAGAATATAAGGCTGCCCAGGTTTCGGTTTTGATTTGCGTTCTGGGTCACCGCCGAATCAGTTTTTCCGAAGGTCATATATTGTTGCTTATTAATTTATTCTTAAAAAACGCGTATCGTTTAAATCCCATCAGACTGACGTAAAAACTAAAATCAATCAACTTTTTTTTTTTTTTTTTTACAATAAAAAGAAAAATCTGCCACGTTGCATGATAGCGAACCCCATTTTGTTGTGGTAGTCCTCTGCATGATGTCAAATGGGGTTTCCTGCTCACGCACGTAAATGCAACTTCCTCCATTCTGTATAATACAGTAATAACGCCGAGCGTGCACCTATCTCAGCATAAACTGTTCTCGTGAGGTTGACGTAAAGAAACCACTCAATCCAAAATAAAAAAAAATTGAGCCGTGTGCCGAGAAAAAAAAAGTACTCAAATATTAACGAGCAAGAGCCGAGTATACGATTAAAATACCAAATGAATCGATGCACTGTGACGCTAGATAGCCAGGAGAAAGAAAAACCATTCGACCAACACTGGACAATCGAAACCGAAACCATCCTTGGACGGAGATTCGATGACTCTTGGGAGGTTTCCGTTATTGCGATTTTCCGAGTGCTTCGCGTGCATACTTAATACACGACTCGAATGTTCGATGAAGGCTATGCCTGACCAAATGACCGTCAAAAATTCCAGTTCTCACGTTTTCGGCGCCATTCAGGCACGTAGTAGCTTTTTACGGGCCGTCTAAATGAAATTGTCCGAACTTTTGACGAAAGACTAGCATATACTGGTAAACGTACACTAAACAAAGTGCACCGAGCTGACAAAAAAAAAAAAAAAAAAGTTTATTCGACGTTTCGCTTTTTATGCGGGAGGGATATCATCGGCTTGTGCATGCGGAGCAAATGCGTGCGCGATCTATCATAACACATCTCCCAGCTTCTGAAATATTTTCGCATAGACACACACAGAAAAATATACACATAAAAAAAAAGGCACCGACTTACCAATGGTACGCGGCGGTGCTGCCCAGACCCCTCTCGACATTTCTGTCGAGTAGGTTGTACGAGATGTTCGTCTTGGCTCCCTCCAGCCACCTAATGTAGACGGGTCCCTTGCGCACGTCGATGTTATAATCCACGAACTTGCCCTTGGGGCCCTGCTTCCAGTAAAAATCCTCGGCAATGTCCTTCCAGAACCCTTCGGGGTCCCGCAGAGATCTCTCATACATCTCTCGGTATTGGGCCATGCTCTTGACGTACGCGACGTCTCGAACCCTACTCGGCGGATTGAATAGGACATTGCTTTCGGATGGAGGCGAAACCTCTGCAGTGCCGGAGTCGTTCCTGTCGGTTTGGCCGTTCGTCGCACGCTCGTTGGTCATGGTTGCTCGCTGCTTCGGTGACGATCACGTTGTCTAGGTAGAGTCCGTATTCGAAAATGATGAGGGATGTTGACGTCTACACCGCCGCGACCTCGGAGAATATCCTGTGGTGTGCACGGCACGGCGCGGCGCGGCCAGCACGGAATCGATGCAGACGATGCGGTAGACGCACTGCTTTTGACCTTTTTTTTTCTACGTGACGTCGTCTGCTTCCTTTTATACCAAGGCGCCGTGGGGCTTCCTTGCGGCGGCGACGTGAAGCTCGTGAATCGATAAATAGGTTAAAACTCGTTTCATTTTTTTTTTTTTTTTTTTTTTTTGCGTATTGGTTGAGGGAGTTTACAAAGCTTTGTGCAGAGCTGATTTAATTATTAGTCGGTGTTTCAGCGGTATCACCTGGTATGCAAAGCGCAAGTTCATCTGCTTCTTCAAGTGTTGCGAATGGTTGATCGGAAAAAAAAAAAAAAGAATAGTGGGTAGACCTCATGGCATCTAGCATTGAGGTCTACCCACTACCCTTTCAATCAAAGCCAATCAGAGCTCGGCGTCGTTCTGACGTCACCGCAACTCCTGCGCGTGAAGCAGACGATTTTTCCTCCGCTTTATCTCTCAACTGTTGTTGTTGTTGTTGTTGTTGTTGTTGTTGCTGCTGTTGTTGTTGTTGTTGTTGTTGTTGTTGTTGTTGTTTTGCTTAGTTTGTGTTGGTGAGCTTTTGTACTTAACATTGTTTGCGGCATAGAGTTATTATAATGTATTGCGGGGTGATTTAGATCGGCGAATGTGACTACTATATTTGGTGTTTGTTGTGGATTTTCGTCGTTATAACACGAGGTTTGGATGGCTGCCTTCAAATGATTTCGGAAGATTCGCGCCATTGTAATGTGAGTTTTCTAGTTTTGTAAAGTATTTTTTGTTACTGTTCTCTTAATATAAATCTTCATGGGCTATTCGCATTCTACTGCTGCTAAGCGTTTAGTAAGTATTCTACCGATTTGCAAGAAAAAAAAATGCTTCGAGAAGTTACCTCTTTCGCAAACAAATTACGATGAGCATATATGTGTACAGCTTTGATTGTGTATCTACTGCACAGTTGTGATGCGCTCTTTTATTCTCTGTTTATTTATTTATTTCAGATTTATTTATTTAAAATGGCTCGGAGGCATATTTGGCATTACGTGAGGAAGAACCTTACATCTTGACAAGAAATGTGAACATAAATGGAGATGGAACCAATAAACGTGTGCGAAAAATAGATTGAAGAGCACGCACTGCACAACTTATCGACAGGAATAAAAATGATGAATATACTAAATAGAGTGAGAACTTTTGCAACAAATACAGGTATCGCGCCTGCAAGTATACATAAAAATATATTGATATCTCAAACATTCCTAAACAGAACCTGACATATTCTGTTCATTAAACAAAACGAAAAAGACACGTCATTTTGAATTATGCTCAAAATATGATTGCTAAGTCTGGGGCGAAAATATACGGGATCTGAAATGGAAGAAACAACGGCTTCGGGAAGATATCTTTCCAGGGTTTGATGGCGCGCGACATGGAAGGAATCATTAATTGCTAATGTTAACACGAACGCCAAGCTCTTTGTGTTAAAGTTACGCGATTCTCTAGTAAGGGGCTCTCGAAACGTGAGAAGCCTGTTCGAGTGGAGCTGTTGCATAATCCGTGATTTGTGTAGCAACTGAACCATTTCAGGTTTTTCGACAGGTTACAATATCTATGAGGAAGAGCACATCGTAAACTCCATACACATTCCAACAGGTTGATTACGAAAGACACTAGTTTATGTGTGTCTATGTGTGTGTGCGTCTGTGTGTGCATGTGGGGGGTTAAATGTGTGTGTGGCTACACAAAAAAAAAAAAAATCCAAGAAATTGGGAATTCTTTTTTTCGTCATGGAATGGTGTGTAACGCAAGCCCAAAGCAAGTTTGCACCATGTGGCTTTCTAGAGAAGAAACATAGCCCCGGTAAATTTACCCGGAAATCATATTTGTGTTTAACTCTGCCCTAATTTGGAAACTCAGTTGATGAATAAGTTTAAAACACGCTACACACTTAACTTTTTTACACCCTTTAAGGGTGCTACAGCACCCTTTAGGGGTGCTGCAGGGGGTTTGCACCCTTCACTTAGCCGTCCAGCACCCTTTTTCTTGCAGGGTTAGCACCCCTCACGACGAGCGCGAGGGTGTATGAGCGCGAGCACCCTTCCGATTCATTGTGAGGGGTGCTAAGAGTTGGAAGGGTGTTGGAAGGGTGCTCAGTTATTCGGTCAAGGGTGTTCTTTATATTTAACAGCATAATTTAGAAAAAGAAGGAAGCGATAGATATCTGTATGTCGTCTTCAGTTTATATAACTGGACTCAGCGTACATTAGATGAATTAATGAACCACAGTATATTTTTCTATTAATTTTGTTTTTATTTATGACTAATCAACCAAAATCTGTTACTCCGAAAATCCGATTGGCATCTGTTTCAAATTACGACCAGCAAAAATAAAGCTCAATCAATCAATCAATCAACTAATATTTACTGCAGAGTTAAGGAAGAACCACTGGACTTCACGCTGGCATAGTTCAATAATAACAATAAAAATAAAATCATTTATTGTTTTTTGCAGTGCCCAGGGACATCCAATAGACCGATCCCACAGCAAGTTTGAGTACGCCACCGCTGCCGACATGCATCGTGGGAGCTGTAGTCTTTCCGCACACGCGACAACTCTGCTAGAGGTCTGCGCGAGCAGACAGAGCGAGCAGAGCACGAGGCGGCATGAGCTATCTCGTGAATTGGCGTCTGCCTCCTACGAACTACAGCTATGGCAGAGTCACGCATGCGTGGAACGCTTGGTGAGATCGGTCTATTGGTCTTCTTGCTAGCGTAGTTCAATAGAACGCATAAACAGATATGCTTGCGCGCGCGCACACACACATACACGCGCGCACGCAAGTATGTAGACGCACAAACGCACGCAGACGCAGACGCACGCACAAACAACCACGCGGACGTATCCACACGCGCACACGAACACGGGCGCATGCACGCACACACGCACACACGCACGCACGGAAATGCATACGACAAACGAAACGTGCTTGAGCTATAGTTTCGGTTTCGTGTTGAAAAAGAAAACCTAAAGTTTAGATAACACCTAAGATATACAAAATTTTTGTTAACTTTTTACAACATTATAGTGACACTATTAATAGTGATATAATAGTTATTTGCTTAGTTTCGTTTTCAAGAAAAAGAAGAGCCTTTTGAAGACTGCGCAAGGACCATCGCTATTGCACTCAGCTGCCGTTGACCGTTCTGGGCTACGGAAGCTTCGCGGATCGCTTCCTTTTTACGTTTTAGCCGTTTTCGCAGATATTTTAGATATCTTCCTTACGAATAACGTGTTCAAACATAGCAAGCGAGGACTGAGACCTGGGAGACGCTGCGTTACCAACGCAAGTTGCGGACAGTCCATCAACACTGCTGCAAACGCCGGTGAGCACTTCTGTTTCTGCGAACTGCGTCGCTATTTCAAACTCTCGTGTACCATGGGCTTGCTAAGCTATGCTTGATTCTAACGATGCTTCTGGCCGGTGTTATTTCGTTATTTGAAAAGAGCGTACGTTGTTCAAAACCTATGGCTTTCTGCGCAGGGTGAGAGAGATTCGTGTGCGGCGGAGCCGAGAGGCTGTTCTGGGCGCCGTTCTGGGCGCGGTTCTACGACGTTCGTCCGACGACGCTTTTGCGGAGCGTTCAAGTGCAGTCTGACGGCAGTCCAGGCAATCACAGGTCATGCTAGTCCTGCCGTGTGGTCTCAACAGCCGCTCGCCACCGATTCGTTTCGTAAAGCGGGAGCGAGAAAAAACGTTACAAGAGCGAGCAGCATGATTTCTTGCCTATGCTTATGCCTGTGCCGCAGAGACGCGCTGTCTCTTGGCGTATGCCGAAGCGGCACGCTTTCGAAGTTTACGATTGTGCGATGTAAATAAAGTGAGTTTGGACGTCGCGTTTTTACGGGGGCAGCGAAAGCCGCTACAAAAAGCAAGAGTATGAAAAAATGCGAAATGATCCTGAATATTCGATGGTGTTGAAAGACTACCAACGTACCGACCCGCCCAGTTATTCTTTCTGTAAAAAAATTATAGCCAATAGTAATAAATGAAATAAATACCAACTTTTAATTGGTTATAAATCATGTGTAATTCATGCAGTACAGCCTTCCCTGCTCTGTTGCTTTCATGATATCAGGTAATGTGTAAATGTATAGGATAGTTCACAGGAACAATTTATGCCCGACCCATTATATTGTATGTTTTCTCTAAATGCTTGAAGTTATATAAAAAATGGTCATCGTAAATTAAGCCGCACCACTGAATGTACAATAGCTTGTGACTTTTATGTATGTTCCCAGCAAAAGAAAAAGATGCATTCAAAAAGGGCCAATTATTGCGTTTCCTCTCTGTTAAAGCTTTTTTCAGGTACACTCAAAACGTGGGTGTCTACGTCTAAAAGAGTGGAATTGACATTTCCCGCAGGGCTGGCAGGCCTGACTCAGTTTGGCTGGCAGCTTGCAACCTATGGGAACCTGGAGAACTGCACCACAAGAGTGAGAGTGACGCCCACCCTGCACTTCCTATACGATGGCACCATAAGGAAGAGGGAGCTGCCCCCAAAGTGAATGCAATGGCAGGTGGGTCGTTACAGTGAACCCCCATACAGATGATACCAAACAGAAAATCATTAAAAATAAATTATTATTAGAAACAAAGAATGGGAGTCGCACAGACAAGGAGGAGGAGATGAACACAGTGCTGTGTCATGTCCATATGCTTTGTTCCCATATTCTTCACAATTTATTTTTAATAATTGCCTACCAACTGGTCCAATCATCAGCACTAGCCAACAAGAGTATGCTGCTATTTTTTACTCTGCATTAACACTGTGCTTACAGTTAAATCCTACAGTAATGAACAAACAAAAAAATGGGAGCAAGCCAGGCACGTAACCAAAATCTTGATTCGGCGGCACCCATGACAAAATGCTGTATGAGGGGGATGGGGTAGAAGAGGCCCCAGCAAAATGGAAGACTTTGGGGAGGGGGGGGGGGGGGGGAGCGGAGAGGGTATGGGCTTTCGTTATCTTTTGAGTAGGACAGGCGCTGGCAATGCCTCTGTGCCACTGGGAAAGCTGGAGTTCATATCCTTCAAATTAATTGGATCCAAAAAGCTGTATTATGTATTAGCGGCTGAGAAACTGCCCTGGAGGAATGCAGGCAGAGGATAACAAAATTGAATGCACACACGACAGAACAATAATACAGAAAAACAAGACCAAAAGAATAATCTACTACCGATGGAGTTGCCATGCAGTTGCTTTCATTTTGTGCGTTGTGACGTCGTTGGGCTCCCTGAAGCAATTAGCTAGACATGTCAGTTTGTACTGGGCAAAAGACGATGAAGGAGCATTTTTTTTGTAGCTATTTATGACCTTCCATTTCAGCATCTTCAGATAAAAGGAATCCCTTGAACCCCTGTATTGGTGGTTTGGGCAACCTAGGCAATAAGGAGAGAATTATGTTGCTAGTGCATTATGTTTTAATTGAACAAGGCAGAACCAGCTTGTGCTGCAGTGGCGTCACATAATGCCGAATGCACGTGACTTGCGACGCATTGGCGATGCCTCATGAAGCAACTACGATGGGTCAGACCCACTATGTCTGTTTTAAAGCAAAATGAATATTATAATCAGGGAGCTGCACCAGTTATTTATTAAGGTACTTTTTATTTAATATTGCAGATAAACAAGGAACATCTGAAGTTATAATTATAAAGTATGGAATCATTAAGCAACGAAAACATCAAATCATCAACACACCCCGCCATGAAGCGGTGGAACAGGGGGCGCACCACAGTAGCTCTCAGCAGTAAAGGCGCACTTGAGCAGTTGTCACAGCTGTGCAGTGGCTGCGATTACGCTTGTGTGATCGCAGGAAACTGCTTAGAACCAAGCTCCTTAATTTTGTGCAACAGGTGGTTATGGGACTAATGCAACAAATGCTCGCCAATCTGTGCCTTCGACTCGCCGGGCGCTGTAAGTAGGCATGCTCGGAACATTAGCGTGGTCTTGGTCGTCTTCTGCTGCCCCTGATATCGGCTGGAGCCAAGAGTCTTTGCCAGTGCGCTTTAGACGCTTAGAAGAAGTATGCTTGTACAGCACTGCATCCAGCTCCACACTCCTTTTAGTAGCCGAAGCTCCAACTTCGATGGACCTTGCAAATCATGTAGGGAAAGCGCCGTGGAAGGCGAGCCCTCCACGGTGCCAAGGGCATAAAAACTGTAGAGAATTTCTACTAACCTTATACTGGAACGGTGCTACTATTTTTCAGACATCTTGGCAGTAGCGGCTACGATGATCGTGGTTTACAATGTCAAGGAAACCATGGCACTGTCACATCTGTTTGTTGGAGAGGAGGTAAGCTCTCAACTATCCTTTCTAGCATAGGTTGCAAAATGTAACCTAGCGCTTTTATGAACTCCCTTGCGCACAATCTTTCTAAGCAAATGTTTAGGCAACATTGGGGCACGTATGCAATTGTGAATGTATCCATCTTATTAAAGTTTTCCATTTTCTTTTTTTTTAATGGCAGCCAAGCATGCAGTACATTACAAACTAGCACCTTTCTTGCACAACAGATAGAGCCATGTTCCATGCTTGTACCTAGTTTAGCCTTCATCTAGATCATAGTTTAGCAAAGTTATGCAGTTGGAGGTGATGTTTAGAAGTCGCATGGTCTCAGGGGAGCCAATACGATGCTGATGGCACTGCTTCACATATTTGACTGCAACTTTGACAAACAAGCTTTCTAATCACTGCACGGCACACTCTTCTAGAAAGGTACAAAAGATCCAGTGGCTGTCTTTCCTGACACACTGATGGTTGGAAATATCATGGCCAAAAGTAGTTTCCACAAGATTTCTAACCATCTAAAGCAAAATATTTTGGCCAATATGTACATGGGAGGTGAAGTAATTGCAGATCAGGAGATCACACAAGGAAAATGTGGGCTCCTGTTGACTGATTCTGGCTTTTTTGCAATGAGCAAGCCAAAGCAACGTTTACGTCTCTATGTGGAACCAGACTTCTGGCTAGCATTGCCGAAATTTTACTAATCGCAGAGATAATGCAGGTGTCCATGTTGCACTGATGATCTTGCATATTTTTCAGTGCTGGGAAAGCATGATTTACTGCCACTTGTCTAAGTTGCATTTTGTACAAGTGTAATCAGGCCTGCAGGGGGTGGGGGTATTACATATTTAACATAGATCAAGTGACTATAGCAAATAACAGTGGACTAGCTCGCTGGTAATATATTAACTGTGATGATTTAGAGAAGACTATCACGCATGGTTCCTGCCTTACATTGCATTGATTTTGTTTGCTAACACAGGAGCAAGACATCCCGGCAATGCCGTGCGTCGTGTACTCTGGCAATGACGCCGAGGGGGCTGACTTTTTGTACCTCGCTGTCGATAAGCAGCGGTTTTTGTCCGTGAAGAATGCAGAGGACGACATCACTGCCATCATGGTGGCTTACTGGCTTTTTAATATAAGTACTCGAAAAAGGCAGCAAACACAGTTGCTCTTCTTGAACGGTTGTTTGTCGGCCTCAGCAGCACTACTCCGAGGCCAGTTGTGACGAAATTCCTGAACAAGGTTGCAAGAGCGTAAAATCAATGAGGCCGACAAACAACCGTTCTAGTACCAAAGGGATGCTGAACCGAGATTTGGATGGCACGAAACCAGGCAGGAGCACTAGGTGGGATGCTGCAAACCTTAGAACATAACTGATATGACGGTATCTTGTATGGATGGCAGTACTTTTTGGAAAATATGAGCATGATTGAACAAAGCTTGCAACATCCGTATTCTCCTCTTCTCTTTTTCGAAAATATGCCCATCCAGTTGAGATACTACTGCATGAGTGGTGTTTTGGGGTCTGTAGCATCCCACTGTGTGCTTCTGGTGCCTTGTTTTGTGAAGTCAAATTTCAGTACCAGCACCCATTTAACTTTTAACTTTCTAACTCTAAACTAAAATAAATGTACCATACTTTCCAGACTATAGTGCACAAACTATACATGTCTAAAAGTTGATATTTTACACCGTACAGTCTATCTACAGGTGTGGACTCTACAATTTTTGTTTCAAGATTGTTCATTATTACAAAACTGGTTAGGCCAGATTGCCGTGTTTTGGATATTTTACGCTGGGATAAAGTAATCAAGATAACCTCTTACCATCAGTCTGTTTCCCAGGCTTTCGATACCTTGCATCTGACATGTTTGCTTGGGAGCCTGCAAGCAACCAACTCAGGTCAAGCTTAATCTTCAGGAGCTCTGCGATTGGCTGACGAGCGGATCACAGAAAGCCCCCTGACATTCATCCGCAGATATCCCTTTTGTGGAGTTCTCCAGCCTGAAGTTTTCCCCGAGGACTATACACCGAGTGCAGACTATCTAAGAAAATACTTTTTCTTTTTTAGCCGAAATTTACCCTTGCGCATTATACAACGGATTGTGTGCTATAGTCTGGAAAATATGGTAGCTTGTTTTAATGTTTTAAGTCCTAAACTAAGAGAAGTGTAGCTTGATTTTTATGCAACTTCAGGGTCCTGAATGAAAGTTGCATGTGCAATGGAACAAAAAGTATACACTCGAAACGGAAGGCATCTAGATTGTTCTTCTGTTCTAGTCATTTTTATCAAGAACCATTCTCATGTACTGAGGTAATCTGTATTGATTTTTGTTTTTTTTTCTTATTTTTACTAGCATCTTAAGCCTATGCTGTGATATTTAAAGAAAATATATTTGGTTATTTGTATGGAGGACATAGCTGGTTATTTTGTTG